>NC_137454.1:249948133-250548133 GCF_964235325.1 Thermobia domestica
TTTAATATTCTGAATAGACGGAGACATTTGTAAATTGGCCAATATTTGTCTTCATTTTCTTCTTACTTCGTTGTTACTGAAATTTCATTTGACGAATAGTAAATTTACGATTTTGATATGTTCACCATATATTTCATCTGTTAACAGTGATATAACTCACATCCCGACATGAGTTTACTATGGAAGTACAATACATGCTGACTCAATAGATTCAGATCCAGGTCCAAGATTCTGATGGATAGATCTCATTCCAGTGGTAGTGATTGCCATATAACAGAAAACTAATTCAATAACTTTCTATATATTTTTCACTGTCATTAACACTCGTCAGTAAAATTACAACGAGTAACTGGCAAATGTGTTCCGATTTCATTAAATTAGAATTCATCCTAATACAATGATTTATGCTATTAATATTAAAATAAACAATTGCTGAATTATTATTACTGATTACCGTTTATGTATTAATTACTATTATCATAATAAGGACAATATTGATTGTATACTTGCGTTAGATTGCAGCACATTTGCCAATTAATCTTTGTAGGTATTATTAATGAAAAACTTGAAGGGTAAAAGGGTATGTTACTAAACTCCTGGAACATACTCATCAAGGATAATCCGTGTTTATGACCCCCTCTCCCCAAAAAGAAACTATGCCCAAATATCGTGGGTTCAGAGTAATAATAGTACAGAATGTTCATTCATTTAATGAAATCCTGAAATAGAAAAAGGTAAATGGAAACGAAATTCCATAGCCTACGCCAGCCATGGAAAATATATATTGACAGATTAAGAGAAAGCAGAATTTTTTGGCACCAATTACTGCTGCTGCTGAGTGTTGAATTCGTTCCAAAAATCCTCCAACATTCAAAGCTGAAACTAATGGTCATCCAGCGTCTAATGAGCCTCTTTCAGAACCGTAATAAAGTTTCTGCGTGAAAACAGACTCTTACGAAGATTTTTTTCTTGCCACGTCATTGTTATATGTTTTCATTCTTTGATGGTGCCATTAGCCTCTGAAGCAAAATAGACATTGAGAAATTACTACCACCACCCATTTACTAATGATAGTAATATTCCAAACACACACAAATATTATTGAGGATTTAAAAAGAAGAAATGTTCAGTGCTTGTCCTAAAGACCAAATAAACTTTTTTTTTTTTTTTTTTTTTTTAAATGATAGCATTAACTGTTCACAAGTTTTTAGATCTGCTTTTAACGATTACCAAATCCAAGTATCAAATGTCATATCTTGTAAAAACTATTAGCAAATTAAGTCAGCATATTGATAGTTCAAACGAAAGTTGTGCATTCCAACAGATAATAGTCTAAAGAAGTCATAGACCTATGCAGTGGTGCCCCCCCTTATGTTCATGACGCACCCCCCTCAATTGTCTACCCGTAGGTGTTCTTCCATGAAAAATATCTTCTTTTCGATTAATTTTTACACTCCCTCAAACATATTTATACAGATTTTTTAACCCCTCCCCAAATATTTCAATGACGCACTTTGCGTCATAGCCTCCCCTTGTGGGCACCCCTGGACCTATGAATATAAACAGGAGAACAATCACAGAAGACAACTCAAACTTGTAATACTCTTAAATACATTTATATACACTTTCGTATTATAGATGCATATAGCATTTCACAAATATAATCTTCGCAGATTCCTAAAACTCACTTGAGCCTTAAAATATGTCATTGATCTAAACTAAAACTATTTTGACATATCTTGAATTCTTAGTAAATAAACAAAACTAAATAAACTTCAGAATTTACCCTAATAGAACACAACAATGTCTGATCATTCTACCCACTTTAACTTTCTTCACACAAGTAGTTAAAACTTTTGACGAATCCCACTTGAAACAATTTTTATTGGTGCACTTGGCTTTAAAAGCTAGGAGTGTTCACAAGAGGAGATCCGCACTAAGTGGGTCATTAAAACTCTAGGGGGGCGTAGCGAAAAATGAAACATTCAAACCAATTCTTAAGATAACCCAATTTAATTCCATTTATCCCAAATATACCCCTGGACCTCCTAGAATCTACATAGTGTATCTTTGATTAGATATATGACAATACACATACCTGAATGCTCCCCCAACTTGACAGAAATCGGCGCCGTTGTTCCCCACTGAGTGAACCTATGAGTCTCATTGAATAGAACAAGAAAGAGAGAAAAAAGAAAAAGATACTCGAATCGTCCCCGTCTAGTTGGAAGATCGGTACATAGACACATTACCGAGTATGTCACCGAAACTTATTTAAGCCAGTTAGAAGCTAAAATGTGTATATGCGTATAGAAAGCATAACTTTGAAATTAAATCAAAGCTGCAACATGAGATGGAATAGGATGGGGTTACTGGAGATCAGAATCTTTGAGAAAATTTAAAAGTAGTTATTATTTCGGTGGAGGAATATGCCACAAGAACTTAAGGAGCTGCGTCATGATCTTTGGGAAAGTAACAGAACTTGTATTCTACATTAAGGTTCTTCGATAAGCACACCTCACTTTTTTTAAAAGTGAATAATTTGACACAATGAAGACGACGAAAAATTTAGAAAATGAGCCGGATAGTATTTACAAAATGCTATTACATGAAGTAATATAAAGTTTAATGCATTAATACTATACATTTTCAGGACCTTTCGTATAATGTATAATTTTGAGTGACAGCAATTATAACGTCATAAACTGACTACCACTTTTCTTTCTTCTTCTTCTTCTTTTTTTGTCTGTATAAAATAGAGATTGGAAGCAATTATTTTTGGCATTCCTTATTGGCTTAATTACCAAAATTAAAAAAATAATACATTAAAATCGACTATGAGACGGACTGTACTCAACAACTATGAAACCAGCAACAATGATCAATTCTAACTTGTATGTGTCACGATGTCTTGAGCGTTTACAAAAATGTGTCGTCACTCAAATAAATTTGGAAAGCACTGGCATCATCTTTATATATATATATTATATATATATATGGTATTTGAACTCAAGGAACTAAGATGAGTCTGAATTTTTGTATCGAAAGCAACTTTTTGTGGCGATTTTCAGGAAAGCATCAACTGAAATATATCCGTACCTTACGAAAACTCATCACAGTCATTTATCATAAACTTCTTTTAGATTCATTGAATCAGAAAGTCTCCGCTGAGAGTTAATTGAATTCTTGTTGTAACAAATACGGCATGTATTGATGTTTTTCTCCATTTCTGAACAAGAACTCAAAAAGGAAAATATGTAGTGTACAGGCACACAAAACATAACTAAAAACATACCACCATTATTAAACATCTGGTTTAAATAGATTTTGGATGTTAACATTTCCAAGGTCCGGTTCTATATGGTTTCAAAAAGAAAAGTCTTAAACAATTTTTTGTAGAAAGTTGCATAGAAGTGTACCTAGGTTTAATCGCAGTTATATAAATAAATTACTACAAGTAAAGAGTTATGTTGTAAATAGCTCTCCATTTTTTTCTATACCAGAATGTTAAACTACTGACTACGATATTCAATTACACTCTCAAGTCCCGAAATACGCAGTATAGCCTTAATTCATCTTTGCATTAAACAGAGATGAATTTATCACAAGCGGACCACTTTAAAAGCCGGAAGACTCCAGTTTGTTGTAGATGTTCATCTGTTCGCACTTACTGGCACTTGAAACTGAATTCCATGGATGCTGAGGTTTTCTAGTCTTCTTGGGACTTTATTTTCTTTTTCTTACTTTCTACCCTCGTTGCATTGAGCGCGAATGCAAGCTTCCTTTTTTCATCTACTTTTTTAGTGCTTTTTTAATAAACTCTTTATCTTGATGGCTTCTACAAGTACTTCCTATATCACGAGAAACAGGCTTCACTTTTATATACGATGAAGTCAGCCTATCAGGCTGACCACTGACAGTGTGGATAGCAACATTATCTTCCGGGTTGAGGCACAACACAAATATACAAACATATCATGTACGAGTGTGTATATATAATAGGATATTTCAAAATACAGAACATTAAATTGGTCACTGTTAATTCTATAGCAAACCGAGTAATTTTGATTATATTAATAACATTATAGGACTTTAAAATAAAGTAGTAAGTTAGCTATAGTTTTGTAATAACAGCAAGAAGCTATTAGTGCTACGTAGTTGATTTTTGTATCATTTTCTGTATGTATCTGTATTATGAAATTGTTAATTGTTGTGTTATTCTAGATTCCAAAGAAATCGAGAATAACATATGTAGATGGTCACATAGTCAGCTTCCAGAGTCGAACTCTGTGACTCATGGTTGCTTATTACTCCCTTACTATATCAAATCTGAGATACGTTAAAGACACATTTGTAGGATTGCCTTAAAAACAGATGGATCCATTTTCATACAGTGCGAATATACAGTTTTGGAGTCGAGAAAACCTCAAATCTTGATCTTCCAGATATTTAAGATTTTAAAATTTTGGCTTTACAATTATTTCTGGGGATTGTTTAGGTAGATGAGATAAACAATGTTAGAATGGCCAGAACCATCACCAACGAGAATTTCTTAAGGAAGTAATTGATTACACCAGCTCACTTGGTCAATGTATATTTCTGTTCCATAGGTCTTATTTAGCTGAAAGGGTAGCAAGTGTGCCTTGAGTATGCTGGTGCCGGTTTGATTTCTAGAAGCGACAAAATTTTCGATACTGACTCAGTCAGTGGGGTAGCTACTTGAATTTCTTGTTTGGTTGTTGACGGTTAGCACCCCTTTTCAGTACCGAGAGTGTGTACGACGCAAATATACAGTTTAAGGTGAGAACCTGAACCACCGTAATGTGTTCTATCTCCTACATCGGAATCGAACCCGGGATCCCATCCATCAAAGGAGTGCGGGATAACCACTAGACTAGTGGGGAAGACAGCTACTTGAATTAAGGGGTAGCGAACTCTGATTTGAGAAATTAGAAATAAAGACATTGGGAATCTCCATTGAAGTGATCATCCATCACCCAGTTGAATGTGAACCATAATCACTCGAGCGAAGTAACGCTAGAGCAGTTTAGGAGTTTAGAACTATCAGATTCACTCTGATCTCTTTCTTTCACACACAGTACATAACAAATCATGAAAGTTACCGTGAGGAATCATGAGTAATTCCAGATAAAAGTACGCTTACTTTTGGATCATTTCACTGTCTTTACGTTAATCTACTACCCTTATATTTTCCCCTATCATCCTCTTCCTTACTCTGCCTTCTCACGACGAGCAGTTTTTTTATGGTTAGTTTAGCCTTCAAAATCCCGCTACCAACCCTCAAGGTAAGAGAAGGTTCTTACTCCAGACATACGTTTTGCATTCATATTTGACAGGAATGAAACTATATCCCCTCTCTCTGAACCCCGAAAACACTACTTTCGCCCACTGACAAAAGAGCTCACGTTCTGAGTTAAGTTCGGTTAGCTAATGAACGCTTAAGGTCCTACTCACAGAACAGAAGGGTGGTGAGCTTTTTTTCTCTCTCTGGTGAGGATGAGGACAAACTACCCCACGCAAAAAGCTGAGGATAAACGAGGGATCGTCATAATCAGGAAAGCAGTAGTGGGGAGGCGAATGGGAGGGGAAAAAGGAAACTCATTGGAGGGTGATGCAAATTAATGAAAACGCTGGAAGCTGGATGAAGAAGGGAAAGCAAAGAGAGACATAATCTCCCTACTATTACGCTAAAAGGAAATTTGAAGAGATACACATCAGTATTGCCAACCTTCCATTTTTAGTACTGACAACCGAACCAACTGATCTAACTTTAAGATAGCATATAACTCGGGCATTTCTACGACTGTCCATATTTGAATTTCAAATATTGATGGTATCGCAGATCACGTAAACAGTCGGAACCGAGATGGACCCTGATCTATAACTCCAAATTTAGATCTTCAGATGTATTTTGAAAGACTATATAGACGAACGATATTTAAAATTTGACTTTCAATGTATATGTTGATTTCTGTTTCATGAATGTTAGTTAAAAACCTAATATTAAGCTTGAAAAGTCCTAATCTCTCTCTCTCTCGTCGTTACCGTACAAGGTCACCGGACATCTGTATGTACTTCAAGTGGTCATCAGTTATAAAACGTAACTGACCAATAATAAAACACACACACTGTTATTTTTGTTCATGAATGTGACGCTACTGTGCTGTTATAGTTGAAAAGAAGCATTTTCAAGAACAGTGCGTAAATAATCCAATGACTGTTCCTACTTGGACATCCACGAATAGTAACGAGAATTTATTAGTGTCCCGTTCACGTTCAAAATATTGTACATCTGTGCATAAAATGGACATACTTGGTGTATATGAACATTCCATATTGGAGTTTGTTCTCATGCCTTCAACTTTCTTTCGCCCTCCCAATCTCCGTCTTATAAACACCTTATTTACAAAGTCAAACATAATTTTGATTGCTACCAATGTACTGTACAATTAATATGATCCAAGTCACAAACTTTGATTGCATTAAAGTTTAGGGTACCTTACAACACCGAGGCTGAGACGTGAATCTATAGTTTAACGTGGAATTCGAACCATATGAGTTCCATTGGAAATTGAACAAAATGGGTCTCTCACACGGAAGGCGCCTACGCTAATCATATACGTACGGGAAAGTTGCAAGTCATACCTGCTCAGAGTTCTTCACTTACTACGTTATGTCATATATATTACAATTAATTGCGGTTCCAAAAATTAAAATATAAACAATTTGTCCAATCTCAAACATTAAATTATTCAATATTAATAACATGTATTGAAGGACCTATACTTCTATACTATACTTCTTTTCGAGAATTTACTTCATACCCGTTCCAGTTAGCTCCAATTTCCCTTGTTGACTTAGCAACACTTAACGCACTGCTATATATATACGAATCTCTTACGACATGAAAAATTTGATGAGAGATATACGGTTCTTTAGTATTAATGACACAAATATGTTTCTATGCCTCTCCTATTTCTTTTTCTTTGTTTCTTATAGATGGCTCATTTTCAACAAAAGAATTCGACTGAGGCAGAACAAGTGTTCCAGCCCCCGAACAACAATTTGTCATTCATGAAAACGACATTGCAAAACAAAAACGAGGAAGTTTGAAACAAAACACACTAAACAAAAATAGATACAAAAAAGTATAAAGCAATATTGGAAAGACAACAAAACGAAGGAAAAGGCATGTTTCATTTCATATTAAACAAGAACCTTGTTACAGTTATTTGATTGACAGATGTTCTTTTCAAATTACACTCACCAACATCTACAAATTCCCCCTGTTGGTTGGGAAAGGATGAGACCAGTGGAGATGGGGGAGAAGACCACTTGCTTGCAATTAGTTACAACACAAGAGCCCTCCGATAGTTATTGTTCAACTACTATCATTTCCAAGTGATAACGAAGTTCGATTGTGTTTAATTTATTTCGAGATTGCATAAAACGTAGAACTTGCTGTGTTTTAAATGAATGATGCATTCCTCTGAATGATGTCGATAGATGAGTGATACGTTGTTGCCAAATCGAATACATCATGGTGGTAAGTGTCACATCATATTTTATATACACAACATGGTAACATGACAGCATGACATCAGCAAAGGGAGCTTTCTAACTATGATGCGTGTTCTTCTTGAAACTCTTACTGGAGAATAAATTCTAACTTTAACATTTAAACAAACAAACAAAAAAGACTAACTAACAAGCAAATAAACAAATAAATAAAAAATAGTTATGTCCACCAGATAAAACTCAAAACAAAATATTTTTAACTTCACACTGAAGTACATATTTTAGTCTTTCTCTCACCATTAAGAAACTGAAAATACCAATACCGGAAGCTCTCTGTCGTGGTTATACGGTCAGCGTACTTGTCTTTGGCGCAGGAGACCCGTTCGATTCCTGGTAGGACTTCATGAGATTAGGATTCCATGTTAGAATGTATGTCTCATATAGCGATGGTGCTGAACGGGACGCTTTCAATCCGACCAATATAAACTTTATAATCAAATGAAATGAGATTAAATTTTGAGTTGATTTTGAATTTAACTTCAGCAGCGAGGCTATGAGACGTGGACCTACTGATTAATGTGGAATCCGAACCACGTGAGCTCCCGCTGGGAATCGAACCCGGGTCTCTCGCGCCAAAGGCGCGTACGCTAAACGCTTAGCCACGAAGGAGCTCTGAAATGAAATTTTGAGTTGAACGTACGTCCTTATATGATTCTCGGTCTAAAAAAACGATGAAGAATACATGAAGGTTGATGAAAGAGTTTGTAGAATAAAAATAAATGCAAGAATTGGAAGAACCCAAAAAAAAACTAGACAGAAGCGCCCGCAGGATTTTTCCAAGGGGGAGGGCGGAAAAGACAGACGCACAAGTGAAGTTGCGAATATATACACCTTGATACACATAGTAGTCCATGGTGTAAAACAATTATTATTGGCGCACATGCATAACGTTGTTAACTACCGTAACTATATTCAACACTGCAGTGGGTAAATAATCAAATATAATATTTTCACACATATTTTGAAGAACCAAACCACTTTGAAAAATCCAAGGGTGAAACAATTCTTTCTTTTAGGCCCTCGCTGCTGGCGTCCATGAACGCAGATGTCCATCACAACGACCTAAGATTGAGATAGGAATGTATCCACTGCATCAGAAGAGAGCGAGGGAAAGAAAGGTACCTTTATCATTTCAGCCTCTGTCTGTGGCCTTAAAGTTGGGGGGCCCGACCCAACCATATTATAGTGCATCACCATATTATAGTTCATTTTCAAGCCTATCGTGAAAATTTTAGGGGGGCCAGCGAAAATTTAGGGGGGACGGCCCCCCAGACCCCCCTGGATACGGGCCTGGCTTTATGTACATATTTCTTTCTTTTCCTTTAAGCATAGCAGATGTGTCTCAAATCTTTTTTTTTAAAAAAAAAAAAGTCCAATCATGTATATGCTACGTTATCTGTTTATTCATTTCTTCAGGTTACTTATACATGAACTATTTTTCAAAACAACAACGAAGTACTGGCAAACTTTATGTCATTGTAATATTGTTAAATCACATACTACCGTAAAACAAGCAAAACTCTTTATATGACTCGTAATGGGTTTCCTGGTTGCTAGAAAAAACAAGTCGTCTTTTATTTATACATATTTCATTTACTTTAAACGTTAACAAATTTGTTGTATGCATTATTATCATTTTTGTTCCAAATTTAGTCTAAATTCAAACGCCAACTTTGATGGCTAAAACTCGGGAACTCTAATATTTTACATGCGTACTAGGCAAATAAAGATGAGCTCTATTCTAATTTTGATCGAAATTCGGATAAGTTCTGTAGATGGCAAACAAAAGTTAAATGAAAAACGCAAATCGTAATGACCCATATCAGAGGCTGAGCAAATATAATAACGATCATTATTTTTTAATGTCTCCCCCTTCTTAAGTTTGTGAACGATGGCATGGACATATGTTTACAGCAATTTGGTGTAAATTTAATACAAAAAACCCGTGGTACAATCTTCGAATATGAATGATACAAATGAAGTGATATTAATATATGAGCTTTATTAACTATATGTTTTAAGGTGATGTGATGGTGTGGAATAATACACATACCTTTTCATGCGAGAAAATGGAACACGCGTCGTACAGAACTACAGCCAATATGGGTGGAGAGCAACAGCGGGTGGGACGTTTGAAATCCGATTTGTATGTCACTCAATCATGACATATTAGCGGATCTTAAAAAGCAAAGGAGAGGCCATTCGCTCGCATGACACAGTGTTTCAGAGAATCTTTCTTCCTTCCATCAGCAAACGGAATGAAAGCACGTGTGGCGTTGCAGAGTATTCTACGGAGACTGCAGATGGTGTATGGAAACATATGTGCGAAAAGTAACACTAAGCAGGCAACGCAACGTCGAAAAAGTGCGTGCAGAAAAATGATTCTCTTAAATTTCTTTCGGGGCGAGCGAACGAAAACAGGGAAAGGCAATAAAAACGAAGTCTCAGAAAAAAAAACAGTGGTGAAAAACATCTGCCTTCGGAGAACGTAAGACGCACACAAAAGTTTTCCCAAAAAGGATAATTAATGAACACTGTAGATCTTCACAATGATTCTCCACACTTGTATATATAGCCTATATATTTTCTAAGTAACCTACAAATAACAGGAGAAATTGGAAACTTATTAAATGAAGTAATTGTTGCTAATAAGAGCTTCCACACACAGCAAAAGTCTGAGAGACCGATAATTATGAAGTCATAAACTACGCACCCTAATTTCCATCCTATAAGAAAAGACTCTGAATTAGTTATGAATTCATAAAGTAGGATATTGTAAATACAGTCTTGATCTATTTCTCAAGGTTTGAAATTCTTTATTGCTTCTAACTGTTGTGGTATAATTGATAATACCTCTACCTATCAACTTGGCTGTCCGAGTTCGATTCCTGGTGGAGACGGTGAATTAATTTATTGTCGCTCTATCCTAGTTAAAATACGACTCTCGGATTTACCCAGTCTCTTTAAAATGGGTAATAGATAAAATGGGAAAAGCTAGAGGGATAAAGACGGCCGATGCGTGATCTCGCTGAAATCTGAAAAGTAACTTCCGAGGGTAGCCAACCTTTTTAGATTTGAAGGCTACTTTTCATCTTAGAAATTATTGGCGGTGCTGAGATAAATAAATCATATCAGTGTAATGGCATGCTTCGTCACCTTCGAAAACCAAGTCTAACTTTGCTGACTTTATTCATATTTTAAGGTAAAAATATACTTGAATATGTTTTCATAGCTTTTCCTCTTCCCATTCATCATGATAGTGGTAAGGGTTAAATGTTTTCTACATGCCTGGAAGACTTATTTCGACTAAGCTTCTACAAAACCGGCGGGAATTCATTGCCAAAACACAAACACAGCCGAAGAATACAATTTAATGCAGTAGAGGAATATGTACACTTTAACGAAGTCATCTCGACTAATTGTCACAACCTAACCTACATGACACCTACTGCTAATATCAATGCGCAAGGGCGCCGATTTTTCTGTAAATTTGGGGGGGCCCATTCAGATGCAAAAGGTATATATATATATATATATATATATATATATATATATATATACAGTGGCGGATCCAAGGGGAGGGCTATGGCTATGGCCTTGACGCTCAGATATACACTGGATGAAATGGACTTCAATCCTGCTTTACACTGGATAAAACGGCAAAATATGGTTCAGCCCCTCCCTTGATCATATCCTGGATCCGCCCCTGTATATATATATATATATATATATATATATATATATATATATATATATATATATATATATATATATATATATATATATATAAGATTTTACGACAAATTGCACTAAATTTACGCCAAATATTGTATATTCACAAATACAGTAGGGAGCCCACATGAGCTTTGGGGGTCCCGAGTCCTCTCGCCCCCCACCCCCCAGGATCGGCGCCCTTGTCAATGCGTCAATGTTATCTATCACCTGAAAGCCATTCTACCACGTTCCAAAGGATTGGAAGATAACTAACTGCCAATTAGTCCGCTAGAGCTCCGTTGTAGACAGAGTCGTAACCGGATAGAGGGAATCATACATCATAGAACAAGAGGGGGCGCGGTGGCTCAGTGGTAGAGCGTTCACCTCCGGTGCTTGGGGTTCCTGGTTCGATCCCAGCTCGCGTCGTGTGGACTTTCTGGTGGACAAACACCGTGCTTGTGGGTTTTCTCGGGGTTCTCCCGTTTCCTCCCACTTTCTTCATTCCACCATTTCATTCATTTCTCATCATCGCCGTCTCCTTTAGCCTAACCGGGACGTAAAACTTAAAGATTTAATTTTTTCATTTCATCATAGAACAATAACAATAATGGTTATAGATAATATGACACAGACCACTGGGTGCTACCTATCACTAGTCGGTCGACGAGTTAGCCACAATGCGCGTAGAGCTTCACATCCATCCTTTGGGCTTTGTGTGGCCTTTCTCGAAATAGAGCACTAGGGATGCGCACGAGTCGAGACATACTTTGTAAAATTCGAGTCGACACAGCTCGTAAAAATCTCCACTCGACTCGAATGTCTCGAAAATCTTTCTATAATTTTTATTATTATTTTCAAGAAAGTATTCACTCAGAAAATCCTTGAAACCAACTCCAGCATTTATTACTTTAGAAAGGTACAAAACGCATTAACTTAATAGTTAGTCCTTCGAAATCAAGATTTAATTTTCAGCTCAATTCAGTTAATTAAAACAAATAATTAACGCCGTGATATTTGATTGTACTTCAAATATAATAATAATATTTGATTACCTAGTTTGCATAAAACTATTATCCGTAGCCTATATCTAGTTTGTATAAAACTATTGCGATAAAGTGAATTTCATAAATTATCTGAATGAGCAATTGGCAGTCTATAGTAATTTAGCATAGTTATATATAATTATTGTGTTTTAGTTCCCATGAACGCAATAGGGCTACATAACTCCTGGATTATTCGCTTCCCTAACTATTTTGAGACTAATGTGTTGCAGCATTATCACGAGTTACGGATAATATATAATGTAACATTTGTTGTACATCACATATAATACGAGACTATTTTACATAGTATATTAGCTACACTAAACGGACTGCTTGGATGCCAAGAACTAGTACAAATAGGCACCTTTCACTTCTAGAGATAGGGTCCAAGGGAACAGCTCCTTGACACCTGTACTGCGGGCCAAAGACAAGCCGGCAGCGGCTTAATTATGCTCTGGAGAACATTCACATGAGCATCCATGTGTCTAGTGGATGATGGCCGAGGCGTATCGTACACTGCTTGCAGACTACGTACACTCCTTCATGACGAACATATTTAGCAACGGTAGTGGCATTTTTCGACAAGATAATGCACCATATCACAAGGCCAGGTGTGTGATGGGTGGTTCGAGGAACACAGGGGCGAGTTCCAAGTGATGTGCTGGCCCCCAACTCTGAACCCAATCGAACACATCTGCGATGTGATTGAACGTGACGTCAGAGCCCATCACACCCTCCCCGAAATTTACGGGAATTAGGTGATCTGTTTGCGTGTACATGTGGTGCCAACTCTCTCCAGCGACCTACCAAGGATCATTGCGTCCATGCCAAGACGCGTCGCCGTTGTTATCCGTCCCAAAAGGTTTACATACTGACAATTAAGTAGGTATTCATAATGTTCTGGCTGATGTGTACGTATATTTTAACTCGTATATTTTGTCTCGACTCGAATTTCGAGACATCTCGTCTCGAATTCGAGTCGAGTCGAGACAGAAACATATTTTCGAGTCGAGACATGCTTAAATCTCGACTCGACTCGATTCGTGCACATCCCAATAGAGAACTATTCTAAGGGTATTCACCAAATAATAATAATAATAATAATAATAATAATAATAATAATAATAATAATAATAATAATAATAATAATAATAATAATAATAATAATAATAAACGATAAACTGAGATGAAGGGTAGTGAAGACACGTAGCAGTATAGGAACATTTAAGAATGTGACTAAAGCACATCATTATTTCGGCCGCTAGCATTTGTACGGTCCCAGGCAACGGACGTACGCAGGAATTTATTTCAAGTTGAGGGTCCAAATTCAATGAGGATAAATTATATTAAAATTCGTAAAATTACCCCTAAAATTAGACTAAATTTACAGAAAAGTCGGAATTTCAGAGGGATACGGACCCCCAAGATCCACCCCCTGCGTACGTCCCTGGTCCCCAGGTAAATATTATTTGTGGCACTCTTTAGTTGAATAATAGTTACACTTAAAATTATATGTTAGCGCAGTTGTTCGCAGCCTTTTTTGACTGACAGAACACTTTACTGAACACCCACGACTTCGCGATACCTTGTTTGACCTTTTTTTCTTTTTATTGGTAATAATGTAGGACTGCAAGTTTACGTAAATGTGTGACTCTATGTAATCTGGGCATTGTTGTTACCGCTGAAGGTGTTGATTCATACAATCTATCTCAAGCTTTATGTTGACTATTACTAAGTGTGCATTATTTTTAAATGCTAAAGCTTCCGAACACAGTGGTTGTTAATCACTGCGCTCTTATGTCTAATGGTAGTCTTCCATTTTAAATGAATCTTGTAGCTGTTATAAAAAAAAAAGACCTTGCAACCCGATCTTTCTATTTACTATTTACACACAACTTCTTAAAAGCAAGAAAGATATCCCCACCCATGCAGCATTGCACTCAAGTGGACAAATAGTGAACCCTCTTCATTGAGAACGTGTATTTTAGCGCACTTCCCCTCCCTGTACAAAAGAGTCCGTTGTTTCGGAAGCGACGATAGCAGATAGCAAGCAAGACGACCCAGAAAATTGCATATGGTTCAACTCCTTGCAAGATGAAAAAAAAAAAATGTTGTATGACCCTTTCAAGACTACATGGAGAAATATGGCAGGGTTTCAAGATTTTTTTTTGACAGCTACAAGATTCATGTAGCGTGGCAACATGCCTTAAGTCAAGTCTATACATATTTCAAACAATCAATGCATTTGCTGCAGCTGTTTGGGTAATAATTTGGATTATATTAATTCATAGACTTCTCAGATATGGGCACAAACATATCAATATTAATATTGAGATATCTTTATATAAGCTTACCATACGTCCGGATTCAAGTCTGTTGTGAACGTCACATTATCTGTGTTATAAGATGATTTGCATATTCAAATTTTTCGTGAAATTATGAATAATATTTCAATTTAATTAGGAATTTGCATATAAAGAATTTTGAGATTTAAATAATTACAAGCGGGAGCATATAACTTTTATTAATATTTCTATGTATAGTGATGGTTTATTGTGTTATGTAAATGAATAGTAATGAACAACAGGGCAGGACTTAAGTGAGAAGCAATGAGAATTTGATATTAATTAATATTAACGTATAAGAAGATAGAGAATTTTGTATTTTGATATGCTAGTGTGCATGGATAGAGGCAGAGAAAGCTTCCCAGAGAAAAAAAAAAACACTCAAAGAAAGCAGGTGTACTTAACGGAGCGTTGGACACCCAAGTTGAGAAGATTTTTTGAAATCAATATAACCATCTGAATAAGGATAGAAAATCTATGAGATTCAGATTTTGCTTAGATGTATTGCTAGTTGAATTTCTTAGTGTTGTTATAGGGAGTAGCATACACTATCACTACCGAGACACAAATCCTGCGGATACAATACTTGAAAAAATCATAAAATTTTTAGCATGTCTACGAGAGAAATCCGAATACAAAGAGGTGTTATTTTTTTTAAACACGCCCATTTTTAGCGTGTTCGACTTGCGAAGCGTCGTTTTGCCAACGGAACTTTCTCAGAGAAAGAAAAGTTGACTATTTTAAAATTATTGACGAGTCCACTTGAACTAGAGGGGAAGCTGTCTAGAACGTTGTTTGTAATGGTTCCATGACAACCGCTAGATGTCTCTGTAAAAATATAGTTATCGTCTGCACCGCTGATATGATTTGAATGATAATATGTGTTATGTTATGTAAATAAACTTTCTGGGTGCTCCCGTAGTATTAGACATATGTAGTTCGATATATATATATTTTGTTTTGTCAAATTGGCTTGTACTAATACCAGTTTAGGCCTAGTTTGTGGTTGTGGAAGGTATGCAGGGAGACGAACACATACCGTTGTTTTTTTTTTTTTTTAAATATAACCGAGAAGGCAATACTGTTGCAAAGGAAAAGCGACCTTCCAATCAGTAATATTATGTTGTTTATCATGTGTCAGGCTACTTCAGCCTTATCTAAAGTCATTTTAATTTGTTTGCATTCTGCATAGTTCATTTAATTTGTTTAATTAACACCATTAATTTGTTCAGAAACCAAATCCTTCAATGCATCCGTTTTTTTTGTAATTCATCATATTCAATGTCACTTGTTCAAGCAGCTCCTGGTGTCGCCGATAGATGGTGTCACCTGACAAAGGTGTTTAAGTAAACATGTCAAGTGACAGAGTTTAAATAATGTTGGTGTTTGTGTTAATATTTCTCGTAATTACGACACAGTGTGTGTGCGTAACAGATACTAAATTGAAGCTTGATTATTAAGCAAGTTAACAAACATAGTGACAGACAACGATGCCATTGAAGTGATAGACAAAGTGGAAAAGAACATGAACAAGTGTGTTTTTTTTTTAAAGTTATCTAGGTCACTGGAAACTCGCAGGTGAGGGATGCACCTTCACCCCTATTCCAGTGGAGCGGGCTACTTTGGTTCGGCCCAACCCAGCAGTTGAAAGAAACAATGAAACTGCAAAGGAATATAACAGTACTCGGGACAACCAAAGAGTTAGTTATTGATAAATCGCGAGACAGTGCAGATCAAGGCACTGCAAGTCGAAATAGTGTTGACCGTCAGCTATTTGGTACTCTTATCATTCAGAGATGTGTGTACAAGAATAGTGCGTGAGTTACACACTGATATTCTGTGCGTGTGTGCTGTAGAATGGGCAATCATAGATAGTTTACTTTCAGTATTTCCTCGTTTTTCTCCGGACTAACATTCTTGTGGTGGATTGGGAGAGTAGGAGATACCGATTATATATATATTTAAAAGTGTGTTTTCACAAAAGTGATATGAGACAAAGTGCGACATATATCACAATTTACTAGTGAGAAGAGACAAAGCTTTACATCATATTTCGTAAAGTGCTTCGCACCAGTGTCAATTTTGTGCCATGTCTACGTCACACGCTATATCACTTGTTCACGCTACTAACAGTGAAATCGAAAGCGAGTAACATTCTTAGTGAAGAAAAAGCATTGCCGTGTTCTGTAGGAAATCTCCAATGCTATCATATAGTATAGTTTAATTAAAACCCATTAAATACAAGAACTGAGCTAGTTTTGCTTGTATTAAGTAGGCGGGTTTTGTGCAAGAGAACGTCATGAGAACTTTCGTCAAATAACAAATGTATTTTATAGTTGTATCACACCAAGGACTACCCAGTTGAACCGCCTCTGGTGTTTACTGAAATTCCATGACAGAGGAAACCTGACGGTTAGCAGAACCTAGGAAGAGGATGGTCCACAACTTTGGAAGAAACTCGACCCGGAAGCGCATTCAATCGTGAAACTAGAGACACTTCAAGAAAGAAGAGTGCGGCGTGATGAAAACAAAAGTGCACAAACAGTATTAATTGAGAGCTCAAAGTGTGAGAAAGAAATATTAAAAGAAAATTTTTTTTCTTTTGCTCAGGTCTCTTAGCAAGACCACGCGCGCGAGTGCTTTTGTAAATATAATTTCTGTGTGCTCTGGAATTACGGAAGTGGTGCATTAAAGCAGGATTACCACTGGAATGTTGACTTCTTTTATTGTTGCAGTTGGCCGCAAGGTAATGTGTTACCCTTTTTGTCTTTCTTGTTTGCTTTTCAGGCCAGAAGCTGGGTCTGTCAATGGATCGTAATTGCGATGAGCATATTGTGGGTATCTTTCGCATACAGGATGGGTGTTAAAACCATATGAACCTGTAAATTAGAGTGTCATGCCTAACAGGAATCTTATTTTTTTTCTTTTCAAAATTTTAACTTTTATTCATTCTAAGACTCTACCGACTGACTAAATTCACTAAATTAACTTTGTGGCAGGAGGTTACAGTAATTTAAAGTAAATATCAGTTTAAATATTAAGATTCCTCCCACATTTGCATTTTTGCATATTAATGATTTTAGTAATTTATTCAGATTATGCAAACGCACAATCCTCCGCTCACAAAGAACTTGGCTGCCTTACGCGTGGGGCACGACACACACACCATCCTGGATGTTTGTTTTGTTTTTAGAGATGTCCCTTGCTAAATTTTGCCTTTAATATTAAATTGTGGCAAGAGAATTAAAGTAAAGTCTTGTTTTCTTTTTCATTTTCTGGTCAGTAAAGAATGTTGCCACAAGAAATGAAAGATACCCAACGTTTTTACGATATTTAGTGCAAGCCAGACGCGGGTAGCAGTAGATGTGTTTTTCTTTCAGGTTGTCGCGCTGCCATCCAGAAAGTTTATTATTTCTGTGTGTATTATTGTTGTGTTATATGCATTTATTTTGTTGAAGTGTATTGCCAAATTTTAAACCTTTTGGAGGGGAATAACATTTAGCGAATCAAGTTTAGGCATATTAGAGAACCTAGTTACTTATTTAGAGTTAATAATCACTTGATGGTAGTAACGCGAAGTCAAGCTAGAGCGATGGAAGGCTTTGTAGGCGACAACATTATTGACGATCAATTTGCGCAAATAATGGAACTTCCATCGGAGTCTCAGGACACCGGAAGCGATTCAGTAGGAAATGTAAACACCTCTCTCCAGGAAGTAGTTCCGCCTGGAGAAGGTACAGTTAGTAATGAGAGGGCTAATGAATCGGAGCAGGTTAGGGAACCGGTTCCTAGCACCTCAGCGCAAGTCACATCTGTACCTGACCCGTGTCTCGCGTCATTATTTAGCATGTTGAGAGAAATAGCAGGCAAGTTAGAAAATCAAGAAAAGAAGCAGGATAAATCACTTCTAGACATTTCGAATAAGCTTGAGAATCAAGAAAAGATTCATGAAAAGTCACTTTTAGAAATTTCAAGTAAATTAGAAACCCAAGAAAAGACGCATCAGAGAACCTTTTCGGAATTAGCAAGTAGGCAGGAGAACGCTAGCAGAACCATGCTAGATAAGTTGGAGGCTGTTGAAAAACAGATCACTGACAGTTTCCGGCGTGAAATGATGCAAAACGTGACAGAGCTAGAAGCAAGGATCGATTCCTCAGCGGAAGCTCTGGAATCCAAGATAACAGCATCCTGCCAGGAACTAAAATCATCAGTTGAGGCAACAGAGAATAAAATTAATGAATTAGAGGCTCACACTGAAAGCAGGATAGGCGAGATATCTGAGGTCCTTGGTTCGGATCTCGCTCAGGTCTCTCGAGATGTCAACCATTTACGTGGTGACATGGAGAGAGTGGGGGAAAATGTAGCCGCCGTTTCTACAGAAATTGACAGAGTAAAAGCTACAGTAGATAGTTCGGTGGGCCACTTACAATCTAAGTTGCGTAGAGCAGAACTGAGATGGGAGGAACAGCTGGAACTGTTAAAGGAGTCGGTGCGAGAAAACAGTTCCAGTTGTCAAAACACAGCTTCTGTCTCGCATGAGAGAATCGAAACGCCGGTCGCTGGACCGAGCCATGCGGGACAGTTCCCTGAGCTTCCCAGGCGTGAGAACTCAGACGAGCAGGCTGCCCCTCCCCCTCCAAACATAAACAACGTCAGCAGTAGCAATAGTAGTGTTGCGAATTGCCAGGTAGCGTCAGCCTTAGGGCTAATACATCGAGATCTGTCACTTCCTGTTTTTACAGGAGTTGAATCAGAAATACAGGCCCATAATTTTCTAGTAGAGCTAGATAATTACTTCGATTTAACGGGTGTACCAGAAGAGAGACGGTTGGCCTTCTCCTCCCACTGCTTCCGTGGCATCTCACGCCAGTGGATGCAGGTGACTTTGAAGAAATGCGCTAATTACCAAGATCTCGTTAGACATTTCAAGAACGCCTATCTTAGCGAGGAAAAACTTGCTAATCTCCGTGCCTCTATTTTGACGTCACGCTTCGAGACACGGGGAAGCAAGAAGCCGACAGAATACTTGTTGGAATTACTGCATACCAACAGTATTCTCGACCCCCCGTTACCGCCCCAGGTACTTTTGCGAGTTCTTCCACGGCAATTGCCATTCTCCATCTATAGATGTATTGTGTCATCTAAACCTCGATCTATAGATGAATTGTTGAACATTGTTGGTGAGCTGCAGTCCACCTATCAGCCACCAAGTAACAACAACAATAGGAGGGGAATAAATTCACTTACTGTAGAGGAAGAAGAAGAAGATGTAGGACGATCTTCCCCTCCCCCACGAAACAGTAGGCCGAGTAACCCCACCAGAGACAGGAGGTTCCACAGGGACAATGGGCCTTATTATAATAGGGGTTCACGAAGAGGCAATGTAAACAGAAATGGAAATAATATTGGCAATTGGCGTTCGAGAAATTCCAGTGGTCAAGAGCGTGACACTGGAGATTCTCGAACGAGAAATCAGGGAAATCGAGGACAACGACGTGGAAGGAATAGGGGTCGTGCACAAACTCGTAACAATAATAATAATAAAAATAGTGACTATGCGGCGGAGGTTAATGAGCTCCGAGTTCATAACGATAGGACTGAACAGTCCACGAGACAAGTCTCGTCTCGTGGGAATTCACGTTCGAATAGCCCTGGAACTAGTCAACGCCACTGAGAACTGTCCGCATGTTCTCAGAGCGGTGACTTGAATACTGGAGTACTGAATATTCAGGATAAACCGGCGAAATGTATTTCTGAGGATATGCGTAATTGTGTTATTGCATGTAACTATGTTTTAGAAGAAGAAAAAGAAGAAAGTAGTGAGACATTAGTAAAGACTTTAGAGACACTTGAGAATGGGGATTGTGAAACCTGTAGACGTATAATTAGCACGACACATTTCGATCGTGAAGGAAATAACGACATTCGTCAGCCCGAAATTATGCTTTTACAGAGAAATGGGGACAAAATTAAAATAAACAAAGAGTTGTTTGACGAGACGAATGCGATGTTTAGGAACCTTTTAGATAGTTCGACCGAAAAGCTACCCAATAACAATTTGGTTACACTTCCTGAGGTAGAAGTAGGTCTATTTAATAGCAAAATTCTGGCATTATTGGACAGTGGCGCGAGCATTTCGGCTATCTCACTGCAATGTTGGGAAGAAATACGTAAGCGAGACCCCCCACCAGCGTTCATTAAGTCAGCGAACATTAGAGTCAGTTCAGCGTTCGGTCGCGCCGTCGCTTCGATCATCGGCCAAGTATTGTTAGAATTAGTGATTGCAGAAAAGGAGTACTATACTTCGGCAATAGTAGTGAAAGGGCTGAACCGTGAACTCATTTTGGGTTCACAGTTCTTTGTAGAAAGTAGAGCGATCCTAGATTATGAGAGAAACGTCCTTTCGCTTAACCATCCCCACCATATAGAAGTTTCTTTTCGAGACATCGAAATAGAGGAAGAAGACCTTTTCATAAGAAAATTATCCTGGGAGTTCGAAGAGGATGTGGTTGATTGTGAGAATCCCACACTTAGTAGTATGTGCGTGTCGAGGAGAGGACCGCTGACTACAGAGCAGTTCGAGCGAGCGTCAGCAGGCGGAGGCCACCAGGGAGAGTTGGCTACCCTGCGCAGCCAGTTGGACGATGGGAAGTTCCCAACTGCAGCCGAACTTGCAAACGTCGTTTACTCGCCACAGGAATGGGCGAAGGTTCGAACCCAGGCTACCCCAGAAGAAATTAGAGATCATGTCGAAAAGTATACTGATTTGAGTGGGGAGGAAAAGCAAAAGTTGTACGACGTGCTCTACAAACATCGAAGCATATTTGACGAGAAGCCCGGTACCATTAGGGATTACCAGCATTCCATTGAGGTGACCGATGATCGACCCATGAAGACAAGGATGTATCCTTATCCGCTGCGACACCGAACGGCTGTAACTAACACCATTAATCGTTGGTTGGCGTGGGGTATAATCAAGAAGCATCCCACTTCTTATCTAAGTCCACTCGTGATTGTGCCGAAAAAGAATGGGACCTTGAGGACTTGTTTGGATGCGAGAAAGCTCGGTGCTATTACGCGCGCAGAATTCGACCAGCCAATCCCTGCACTGTGTACACTGCAAGACTTATGTGAACGGCGTTGGTTCTCTAGTTTAGATGCAGTGGATTCTTTCATGCAAATTCTAGTTGAGGAAAAGAGCCAGAAATATTTAGGTTTCCTTCACGACGGAATTACGTATGTATTCAAGAAGCTTCCCTTTGGGACCAAGCAAAGCTTAGCTTCATGTGTGCGTGCGATCAACTCCATTCTCGGGGATGAGTGTCGTGAATTTTGTGGCCATTATGTTGATGATGTAACCATATCGTCATTTTCTTTTGATGAGCATCTATGCCATCTTGATATTGTGTTAAGGAAGTTGAAAGTAGGTGGCCTAACTTTAAGATTGAAAAAGTGCCAATTTGCCCGCCGGAGAATTTCCATTCTTGGCTATGACCTCTCCCCTGCTGGAATTGAGAAGTCGCAGGAGAAACTGGAGAAGGTCATGGAATTTCGCAAACCAAGAAACGTGAAAGAATTGAGAAGTTTTATTGGGTACTGTCAATTCTATAGAATATTCAGTACACAGTATTCAGAAATTTTATACCCATTGTTTCAGTTGTTAAAGAAGGGAGTGAAATATCAATGGTTGCCTTGTCACGACGTAGCGTTTCAAAGGATACGCGAAGTCTTCAGAGAGAAAGTAGTGCTGAAGAAGCCGCTCCCTGACAAACAACTTATTTTGGAATGTGACGCTTCCGATGTAAGTTGTTCGTCGCATCTTTATCAACTGGACGACAATGGCGTGGTCCGTGTAATAGGAATGACGTCACGCATCTTTAATGTAGCAGAACGTAACTATGGAATTTCAGAGAAAGAGATGGCTGGCGTAATTGATGGCGTGTGTAAGTTTAAACACTATTTGGTAGGCAATTTCTTCAAAATTCGCAGCGACCATCAATCGATACGTTTTCTGCTGTTATGTAGGCTTACGTCACAGCGTTTGATGCGTTGGGTACTAACTTTGAATATGTTGACATTCGAATTTGAGTATGTAAAGTCTAAGGACAATTTAAGCGACTACCATTCCAGGTACCCACCAAATACAGGAGTTCAATTCGATAAGGCAAAGAAATTGGTATTGAATGAATCTCTGATGACAATACTGACCCACATTCCGAGTCAGTTAAGGGAACTTATTGCAGTGTTACCAGAGCTGCAAACTTCTGACCCTGTATTTGGCGACGTCAAGAGAAAGCTGCAGAACCAGGAAAACTCAGGGAAAACAGCCAGCGAGAACCACCAGTACTTCCTCTCAAATGGACGGCTATGTAAACGTGACCGTTCCGGTCTACGGATTTGCATACCGGAAATGCTTGTGCAGCCATTGTTGGAATATTACCACAATGAGAGAGGACATCTGTCTGCTAGCAAGCTTGAGCCTATGTTAACTGAATATTTTGTGTGGCCGAAGATGAGGAATGCCATAAAGAAATTCTCAGCTTCCTGTGGTCTGTGTCAGAAAGCATCCCCCCCTCACATGTATCGTTCGGGACCACTGAACCCTGTTTTAGTGCGTCGCCCTGGGTACATGGTTTGTCTGGACTGGTTGGGGCCTCTCCCTGTGGGGGTAGGCAACGTGTCATACATCCTTGTATGCGTGGATGCTTTCTCCAAGTTGATTGGACTCTATGCGTGCAGAAGGGCAACCACAGACACAGCGTTAAAGAAGCTGAAGGAGTTCCTGAGGTCCGTCTGCTGAGGTCATCTTGACAGACAATGGGACACAGTTTTCAAGTGCCAAGTGGAAGAAGGAACTCTCGGACTTAAACCTTAAGCCCATCTATAGTACTCCGTACTATCCCCAAGGAAACATGGCTGAGGTGGGTGTAAAATCGACAGTGAGAATGTTACGAAAATTGTGCCATGACAAGCAGAGGGAATGGCCCAAACATCTTGAGAAAATTGAAAAGTGTCTCAACTCAAGCGTACATCTGTCGACTGGTCTAAGTCCATTTCAAGTGCACCTGGGAGAATCACCGTCGAAAGAACTGGCGAGATTATTTGAGATCCCAGAAGTAGAGAGACACAAATCGTTGAAATATTACGTTGAGCTAGCAGCAAGTAATCTGAAGAAGTCAGCACAGCGAAGAAAGAAGGCCTTCGATAAACGTCGCGAGCCAGCGCGTTTCGAGGTTGGAGATTTGGTACTGGTGAGAGCTTTTCCCAAATCTGACGCTTTCTCTGGCATTACCAAGAAGATGATGCTCCTTTACACGGGACCTTACGTGACACTCTCCACTGCGCAGAATAATGTCTGCACGCTCGGTGATCCTGAGACTAAGGAAGTATTAATGAAGAGAAACGTGTTCCACCTGAAGAAATACGTTCAGCGTGAAGCCACGCCTCCTCAGGACACAGCTGACCTGATGACGTAGGAAAGGCAGGAAATAAACACAGCACGTCATACAGGATGGAGAGCTGAAGAAGAAAGAATCACTCCCAGACGCACCTCTTTACGTCTGGCCTCCAAGAGAGTAGTTGCGCGGAGTGTAATACAACAGCTGAATCAGGATATTACAAAAGAGATGAATTTTGTATAGAATTATGATGATAAAGTGATTATGACATGTTAGGGATTATTATTTGTTTGTTATTAGTGCTTAGTCTACCATTTTATTATTGCTATGATATATTGATGTATTTAGGGAAATCTTGTATAAAGTTAATATATACGGAATATGTATGTGATTTACGTAAAGTAGATTAGTACAACTTCTGAGAAAATGCAACGATTAAGCGATTAACGGTTGCATTTCCTTAAGAGGGGAATAAATGTGAACGTCACATTATCTGTGTTATAAGATGATTTGCATATTCAAATTTTTCGTGAAATTATGAATAATATTTCAATTTAATTAGGAATTTGCATATAAAGAATTTTGAGATTTAAATAATTACAAGCGGGAGCATATAACTTTTATTAATATTTCTATGTATAGTGATGGTTTATTGTGTTATGTAAATGAATAGTAATGAACAACAGGGCAGGACTTAAGTGAGAAGCAATGAGAATTTGATATTAATTAATATTAACGTATAAGAAGATAGAGAATTTTGTATTTTGATATGCTAGTGTGCATGGATAGAGGCAGAGAAAGCTTCCCAGAGAAAAAAAAACACTCAAAGAAAGCAGGTGTACTTAACGGAGCGTTGGACACCCAAGTTGAGAAGATTTTTTGAAATCAATATAACCATCTGAATAAGGATAGAAAATCTATGAGATTCAGATTTTGCTTAGATGTATTGCTAGTTGAATTTCTTAGTGTTGTTATAGGGAGTAGCATACACTATCACTACCGAGACACAAATCCTGCGGATACAATACTTGAAAAAATCATAAAATTTTTAGCATGTCTACGAGAGAAATCCGAATACAAAGAGGTGTTATTTTTTTTAAACACGCCCATTTTTAGCGTGTTCGACTTGCGAAGCGTCGTTTTGCCAACGGAACTTTCTCAGAGAAAGAAAAGTTGACTATTTTAAAATTATTGACGAGTCCACTTGAACTAGAGGGGAAGCTGTCTAGAACGTTGTTTGTAATGGTTCCATGACAACCGCTAGATGTCTCTGTAAAAATATAGTTATCGTCTGCACCGCTGATATGATTTGAATGATAATATGTGTTATGTTATGTAAATAAACTTTCTGGGTGCTCCCGTAGTATTAGACATATGTAGTTCGATATATATATATTTTGTTTTGTCAAATTGGCTTGTACTAATACCAGTTTAGGCCTAGTTTGTGGTTGTGGAAGGTATGCAGGGAGACGAACACATACCGTTGTTTTTTTTTTTTAAATATAACCGAGAAGGCAATACTGTTGCAAAGGAAAAGCGACCTTCCAATCAGTAATATTATGTTGTTTATCATGTGTCAGGCTACTTCAGCCTTATCTAAAGTCATTTTAATTTGTTTGCATTCTGCATAGTTCATTTAATTTGTTTAATTAACACCATTAATTTGTTCAGAAACCAAATCCTTCAATGCATCCGTTTTTTTTGTAATTCATCATATTCAATGTCACTTGTTCAAGCAGCTCCTGGTGTCGCCGATAGATGGTGTCACCTGACAAAGGTGTTTAAGTAAACATGTCAAGTGACAGAGTTTAAATAATGTTGGTGTTTGTGTTAATATTTCTCGTAATTACGACACAGTGTGTGTGCGTAACAGATACTAAATTGAAGCTTGATTATTAAGCAAGTTAACAAACATAGTGACAGACAACGATGCCATTGAAGTGATAGACAAAGTGGAAAAGAACATGAACAAGTGTGTTTTTTTTTAAAGTTATCTAGGTCACTGGAAACTCGCAGGTGAGGGATGCACCTTCACCCCTATTCCAGTGGAGCGGGCTACTTTGGTTCGGCCCAACCCAGCAGTTGAAAGAAACAATGAAACTGCAAAGGAATATAACAGTACTCGGGACAACCAAAGAGTTAGTTATTGATAAATCGCGAGACAGTGCAGATCAAGGCACTGCAAGTCGAAATAGTGTTGACCGTCAGCTATTTGGTACTCTTATCATTCAGAGATGTGTGTACAAGAATAGTGCGTGAGTTACACACTGATATTCTGTGCGTGTGTGCTGTAGAATGGGCAATCATAGATAGTTTACTTTCAGTATTTCCTCGTTTTTCTCCGGACTAACATTCTTGTGGTGGATTGGGAGAGTAGGAGATACCGATTATATATATATTTAAAAGTGTGTTTTCACAAAAGTGATATGAGACAAAGTGCGACATATATCACAATTTACTAGTGAGAAGAGACAAAGCTTTACATCATATTTCGTAAAGTGCTTCGCACCAGTGTCAATTTTGTGCCATG
The DNA here is from genome assembly GCF_964235325.1 of Thermobia domestica. NCBI lineage: Eukaryota > Metazoa > Arthropoda > Insecta > Zygentoma > Lepismatidae > Thermobia > Thermobia domestica. The sequence goes on from NC_137454.1 coordinate 249,974,763, forward strand.
TCTACGTCACACGCTATATCACTTGTTCACGCTACTAACAGTGAAATCGAAAGCGAGTAACATTCTTAGTGAAGAAAAAGCATTGCCGTGTTCTGTAGGAAATCTCCAATGCTATCATATAGTATAGTTTAATTAAAACCCATTAAATACAAGAACTGAGCTAGTTTTGCTTGTATTAAGTAGGCGGGTTTTGTGCAAGAGAACGTCATGAGAACTTTCGTCAAATAACAAATGTATTTTATAGTTGTATCACACCAAGGACTACCCAGTTGAACCGCCTCTGGTGTTTACTGAAATTCCATGACAGAGGAAACCTGACGGTTAGCAGAACCTAGGAAGAGGATGGTCCACAACTTTGGAAGAAACTCGACCCGGAAGCGCATTCAATCGTGAAACTAGAGACACTTCAAGAAAGAAGAGTGCGGCGTGATGAAAACAAAAGTGCACAAACAGTATTAATTGAGAGCTCAAAGTGTGAGAAAGAAATATTAAAAGAAAAATTTTTTTTTCTTTTGCTCAGGTCTCTTAGCAAGACCACGCGCGCGAGTGCTTTTGTAAATATAATTTCTGTGTGCTCTGGAATTACGGAAGTGGTGCATTAAAGCAGGATTACCACTGGAATGTTGACTTCTTTTATTGTTGCAGTTGGCCGCAAGGTAATGTGTTACCCTTTTTGTCTTTCTTGTTTGCTTTTCAGGCCAGAAGCTGGGTCTGTCAATGGATCGTAATTGCGATGAGCATATTGTGGGTATCTTTCGCATACAGGATGGGTGTTAAAACCATATGAACCTGTAAATTAGAGTGTCATGCCTAACAGGAATCTTATTTTTTTTCTTTTCAAAATTTTAACTTTTATTCATTCTAAGACTCTACCGACTGACTAAATTCACTAAATTAACTTTGTGGCAGGAGGTTACAGTAATTTAAAGTAAATATCAGTTTAAATATTAAGATTCCTCCCACATTTGCATTTTTGCATATTAATGATTTTAGTAATTTATTCAGATTATGCAAACGCACAATCCTCCGCTCACACTGTGTTCGAAAAATTTTCCAGGATCAACTAATATCCGGAATTTTTTGATTAGTCTATCAAGCAGTTAAATCGATTGCGAAACAAAATCCACTCAGATACTGATTTAGAAAACTTCGTTCCGAGTGACACATAGGTCATGTGTATATCTCATTAATTTCCACCACACAGCATAATGTTTGACTCACCTATTGTGTTGTGACACATCAGCTGTTTGCCGCACCCTTCTAAACTTGAGTGCAGTTGTCAAACCATAACATCTCCTCCCCCTCCCTCCCTCTGTCTCCCACACCACATACACATATACCTAACTACACGTACCATGCATATTCACGCAAACGCACGCATTATTCACATCAGCACCGCCCAACGTCTTGACACCAGCTACCCTTGCAGCAGTAGCAAACCAAGTGTGACACACATGCACGCTTGTTTATGCCTCCTCATGTGAGGATTACTGAACACGTTTTGAAATGAGGCAACATGTCACGAGATCGAGGATTGTTTCTTTATTGCCTTTTTTTCCCCTTCCCGTTACAATTGTTATTTTAGAACGATTTTAAAAAAGATATAATGTAAACTTAAAATAGACGAAGCGAATTAAGACGAAAATAAATAAACAAAATAAACTTACTGAGTTACTACTACTTTGCTAGTACCAAATCCAAAGAACTTCAGAATTTTAAAATGATATAGAATGAAAAACTACACATGATGATATGTACCATTTGTTGTTTTATCATTCTCTCACTTTATATATGGACGGTTGAATGTTATAATGGTGTTAAGTGAGTTTGTCAAAGAAAGTAGCTGTTTTGACACCAGAAAAGCGGTGTTAGACAGAGAAGAAAATATTACTTATAGGGCCCACCATTGTAACTTGCAACCGCCCGTACCATTCCGTCTCCTGTATGGGACGTTAAAACTAATTTTATATATATATATATATATATATATATATATATATATATATATATATATATATATATATATATATATATATATATATATACAGTGGCGGATCTAGGATATGATCAAGGGAGGGGCTAAACAATAATTTGCCGTTTTATTCAGTGTAAACCCGAGCGTCAAGGGGGGGCTATAGCCCTTTAGCCCCCCCCTTGGATCCGCTCTTGTATATATATAATTAAAAGCAATCAATTACATTTATGTTTTGAAGATAATGTCGTTCTAGTGTTTAGGTTGGTAGGATGGATTATTCCGGACTTACTGCATGAAACGTTTCCTGGGCGTTTTCTGTCGAGAAATGATGTGAACTGGCTACCTAGATCATATAATCTCACTTTCGCAGCTGATTTTTCTATAGAGTTATCTTAAGTTTCAGGTCTACTACTAGAACAATTCGTGAACTCAAAGGAAACATTGAACGCACCTTTGCCGATTTAGTGCGCAATACGGTATGTATTCAAAAGTGGTGTAAAAATTGGTCCTGCAGAATCTTTTACTAAACGAAGCAGAAGATTTCATTTGAACAACATTCAAAACACAGTGCCACTGACTGATTTTCAGAAATATATAAAGTATATCACTTGTAATTTTCATTCTATTTTATTCTTTAAAGTTCTGACGTTTTTATTGGTAAATCCTTTTATGTAGTTATTACTTGAAATACGTGGTTATTACTTCAATTCTCAACCTAAAGGCCCTTCTAAATATGTAGACATCTTGATTCCATTCTTAGAACATTAATAATTTTAATTTCTCCCCTTAGCTTGTAGAAAAAAATAAATTTCTAATGATGGAACTTCCCTAAAAAGCCGCCACTGTTATACTTTTAAAATACATAATCAGAACTAATCGAGTCTGTTTCTTTTTTATTTATTTTAAGATTTGGCAATTCTTTACGAAACTCATCGTGGTATATATAGTACCAATCTGAACACGTGCACACGATATTTACGTCTGATTTATTGAAGCTTGTCCTCTATAATAATGTGCGGTTTCCCAATAAAACATAAATCCGTTTCCGCTATATATATATATATATATATATATATATATATATATATATATATATATATATATATATATATATATATATATATATATATATATATATATATATATATATTGCAGGCGCTGCGCGTCCTTTCATCAAGAGTTCAGGTAGAACTTGGAAGGATGAAAAAGGAGCGGGGAAATCAGGAACCTGCTTTTCTATTGAATCGGACAGAGAACTCACTCAATAACCTCCACCTGTCCTAACGTTTACTCACAAAACAAACTTTTATACCTTCACACAAATTCAGGCAGACACTTTCTCCCACAGGAGACACAACACAATGATACCTACATATATGGCTCCCCCGCAAGTGTGGTATACAAGTATTCCTGAGGACGGCAATTCACAAAACATTTCTACGTGGACTAAAGTCTGTGGTTTTCAAAAGAACCCGTTATTTCATTGTCCAAAATCTTCGCTAACACCTTAGAAACGAAGGAAAAACACGATTCTTCACTCAAGAGAATTTTCCATTCTTGAAATTTTGTTCACAAGGTACTCGCAGATATATACGACATGAGTTAAAAATAATCAATACCAGTGATAATTGACAATAATAACAATAAACAATAATAGCTGTATGGTGTAATAAACCAACTAAATACGCGTACCATATTAATTATTAGTAATTTTTAATATATTAAATTCGCAGGAAATAAAACATCGCCAATGGATCTATTTTATTCTGTACTATGGCAAATCAGTCAGTATAGCTGTTAACCACCTTCGAAAAATCCATTTTAATACCATCTCCATGCTGATCACTGGCTGAATTATCATTCACTTGCACTACGAAAATTCGATCTAGGTCTGAAATAATAGGTTTTTTGATGTGGATTATAAAGTAAAAGGGTTTTATTTTAGGATTCACTCATTTTCTCTCACTATCTTCATATTCAAGCCTTTCACCGAATTGTTTGCATTTTCGCTTTGCAACTAAAAGGTCCCATGCTCCAGTCCCGTGGCCAGTTATCCAAAGCTTTTCTTTCTTTTTTCTTTCTTTCTTTCTTTTTTCTTTTTTTTTAGGGTTTTCTCTCAACTTAATCAGAAGAATACTGAGATCGCACCGTAGTTTGTCATATACAGGATCTGCTGATTTTTTTTTTTTTTTAATTAAAATTCCTCTCCATTAGTGTTGTTCCCGAGATGACAAAATTTTCGTGGCGAGATGCATGAGACATAGCTCTTCCAATAGAGAGATATATACCTTTCGAGACGAGAAGACTGCGCTTTCAAGGCACCTTTTCGAGATGAGAGATTCTCAAATTCTGTATCATAGGCAACACTACCTCTCATGTTTCATTGTTAACTGCTTACAACAAAATAATTTACAAGCTGTATTTGAACACGTGTATGTGTAAGTTCTATGCAAAGCAGGTCCTATCAGATTCACCTAGCAGAACTAGCTAAGCACAGCCACTAGGGTATATATATATATATATATATATATATATATATATATATATATATATATATATATATATATATATATATATATATATATATATATATATATAAAGTGGCAGATCCAGGATATGATCAAGGAGGTCCAAGGGGGGGAGCTTTTGCCGTTTTATCCATGGGATCCAAGGGGGGGCTTTTGCCGTTTTATCCAGTGTAAAGCAGGATTGAAGCCCATTTTATCCAGTGTAAACCTGAGCGTCAAGGGGAGGGCTATAGCCCCTTAGCCCCCCTTGGATGCGCCCTTGTGTATATATATACATATAAGTTTCTCCTGATAGAGTGTATGAAAAAGAGAAATTATGGACAAGTTTTATCCGATTTGTCTAGATGCGCTACGTAGAGCCACTACGCCGTATAGCACGGGTTATGATGGTCAGTTCCTTCCTCTTATAGTTTACGGACATTTGAAAGGAGAGTTGGAGAGAAAGCATAAACTGACAAAAGGATTAGGAACAGTGATGTGATGAGACGAGAAATACGGTTTTCTCGTCTTACCTAATATGTTTCGGGTAACAATCTCGTCTCGTCTCGATTCTCGAAAGGTTCTTCTCGTCTCGTCTCGAAATTTATATAATCTCGTTTTGTAAATTGTACAAAATTTATGCCATGACATTGTTACCAGAACCTTTCCGTGAAGGGTGTGATACAGAGAGGCCCAAAAGTAGGTATACAGTACCGTACTAATCAGCTCATTGTATTTTATATCATTTCTTATTGTTATCCATCAGGTAGACTTAGTTTCTTTATTATTTGTTCTTAATGTGTTTTTACTCACATCTTAAGCTCGGAAGAGCAGAAGCAAATAAACCCCTAAACTAGAATGTTACAGTTGATCAATGCAGGGGTTTATACCTACTTTTGGGCCACCCTGTATAACTACATTTAAACTGTATTTATAATTGGAGTATATTGCGTAATGATTTGTATATTCTTAAAAGTCGATATATACTCTTCATTGTGTTCGAACATTTATTTCATAAATGTGTAAGTCTTTTATAGTATGAAATTATGAATCATGTAATACTAAAACAGTGTTCGAGATCTAACACTTGCCTGAACTAATGGTGCCCACAAGGTTTGAGAAACTTCTCGTCTCGTCTCGAAAACGAGACGAGAAGTACATTTTTAAACTTAAGAGTCTTCATCCCGGCGAAATTAAAATACCGCTAATTTTACAGTAATTATGTGATATCTTCAAATAGATAAAATATTATTGAAATATTGAACAAGAGCACCCTAGACAATATTATTTTGCGTGAGATACCGTTATCACAAGTCACCTAGTGGCTTTCCGTTTTCAGCTGTTTAGAAACGCGAAAATAAATGCCGATTTTCAAAATGGCTCGAAATCGAAAGCAGATAAGTGAGTCGTGATAACGGTTTCTCATGTAAAAAAAATATTGTCTAGGGTGCTCTTGTTCCACATTTCGATAACGGTTTCTCATGTAAAAAAAATATTGTCTAGGGTGCTCTTGTTCCACATTTCGATTATCTTTTATCTATTTGAAGATATGACATTAGCGGTCAAAAATTAGCGGTACTGTAAAATTAGCGGTATTTTAATTTCGCCGGGATGAAGACACTTAAGACGAGACGATAAACAATTCTTGTTTCGTCTCGAAACGAGAATTGATATAAGACACGAAATTTCTTGGCTCGTGGGCAACATTGATTAGGAACATCAACGATAAAAATTCTTTCCATTGAGTTGAGTTTGAGTTTAACGTCCCTCTCAGCAGTGAGGCTATATGATACGGGACAAACTGATTAACGTGGAATCTGAACCATATGAGCTCCCGCCGGGAATCGAACCCGGTTCTCCCATGCCAAAGGCGCGTACGCTAAACGCTTAGCCACGAAGGATCTCTAAAAGTTCTTTCCATTTCATGAAATTAGTTTTGTAAATAACTTCCGAATGGAAAGATATTTTGAGTACAGTTTTAGGTAAATTAAAAACAATGTAATTGTCTGTAAGTTCCAGCCTTGAAACTTGGTGAAGCGGTCTACGTTCTACCGTTATTCCCAATACAAATCTTACCAAACGGAAAGAACTTTTGTCGCTGACTGTGCAAGAACTTCGTAATAACGACTATATTATATTAACTTGCACATGTCAGTTAATATCCCTCAATACACAGAGATAATAAATAAAGAATTCATCATCATATATTTACATTTCTACCTTCATCCTTCTACAGAATATAAGTGTGAAACGATAAACAATGTTATTTCCCCAACAATAATAATAATAATAATAATAATAATAATAATAATAATAATAATAATAATAATAATAATAATAATAATCTCGAAAATGGTCCTACGGGCAACTAACGGATTTCCGAATTATCTATGTAGTAATACAAATATGAAAACGTTGATCACATCAAGGACTACTACTAACTGGTTCATTTAAGCCAATATCCCTAGTCTATTGGCCTTGGGTACACAAAATACCAGGTTCGATTCCACTTTAAACTGTAGGTCTCCTTTTAGACAGCCTGGCTGCTGATTAAGGACGTAAAACACAAAATAAATTACTTTCTCTGGTTCATTTTAATAGAAACTAACTGAATCTGCGCTATCAAAGTACTGTATGTCTCATTGCCGCCGTACAATCCTTTGAATTTGTCAGCATAGGTTTTGTCATTCAGACTAAAGCAAAGCGCCTGCAATGTCGGTCAACCCGCTATGCGTACCTCCTCTTCTGGTTGCCTAACACATTGATATAAACGCCCGAGCAACAACTTTATAGGTTCAAAACGACCGCAACAACTTTGAATAATAAAATAACAGCAGGTTTTAGAAAAATTGAATTCGAACTGGCAAATCTACACAAAATTTGGAATCAATCAGCGAAATCGGTAACGTTCTAAGAGTTTATGGTTTCCGAGATCTAATTTTTGAAAGGAATTGGCTACAAACATATACAGTACGTTAGATAGCACAAATACTCTGTACTTTATTTTATATTTTAATAATATACCAAATTGCAATCCAATGGCTTTATCGTGGCATTTAAAATAAATCAACACATTTTTGCAAGCTGCAAGTATATACAGCTTGGTCACATACTCCACCGAGAAGCCATTATTTTTATTTTTGCCAGAAAACAAGTCAAGCAAGTGTAATTCTCCCCTCACGTACTAGAATAATAAATACAGAGAACAAGTAAAACATCATTAACCAGCATAATAACGTTTTTCTGACTCATCTCTTGTTGCTGGATTTTCTCTTGTGTTTAAGCCACGCCTTCATGACTCATACATGTCTCGTAAGGCGGACACACACACACATAAAGGAAAACATTGCTCCCAGCATCCAATCTCAGCTACAGAGAACACACATACATCACACAATACATATGTACTACTATTAGGGAAGAAAAGGGTAAAAAATTAACTTGTTTTGCCGTTCATGGAACGTAAGTTCGTGAGAAATAGCGAATCATGCTTGACAACCCACAAAGCAGCCAACAGGAAGTCTTTTTTTTTTTTTTTTTCATATACTACACAAATCCTTTTTCAATAACCTGTTGAACGCACAGGTGGTAGAAAATGTATTTTTAGATCAAGTCATAAAAGTATATGTACTCTTAACAGATATTGTAAAAGATATATCTACATCTATGTCCGTGATCTTTATTTTTAATTAACTAGTATTGTTTTTTAAAATTAAAATCAATTGCCTTTCTTTGCAAAATATTAAGCTGAACCGACATTTATTAACTAAGCCGCTACAAACCCCACATTTATTGTGGATACTGTCTTTGGTTCCTTCTTACTCTACAACTTGTATTTTACTAAAAGCTACATCCAAACATCTTCGCTACTACGTCGTACTCATTAAAAAGAAAAATGAAAGACAGAAAGAAGAAACTTGGCATTGTGGATTATTTCCGGAATAGAGTTCTAAATCAGGATAAAACACCACAAAAGATATATTGTTGAAACCATACGTATTAAACAGAAAATCCTGAGGTTGAAATTAATTTTAAAAAGCCGTAGTTATTTCATGATCAACAACGAACTTCTTTTCATACATATTAACACACAATTTGTTTTCATATATTTACATTGAATCATCTACGACAATATTACAAGCGAATCCAGTTAAGGATATGTAATGTTGATCTAACAGAAAAAAAAAGAAGATTAAATTCCTCTAAACTCTGCTTGTAAAGTGAATCAACTATATACATCCTGTTTAAGTATTAAAAGAAAGAAAAGAAAACAGAGATAACGTCACCATGTAGTATTGTAAGCACACAGCATAACTAATCAATGTGCTATGATATCCAGACTAAGCCATTGTATTAACTCTGTGGTACGCGTAATATTGTCAGCAATGCTTAAATGCTGATCGTTTCAATAGCAAACATTAGACTTAGCTAAAGAATGTGGAAGGTGTTCAATTTCGCTATTCATCACACTATTGATAAATGGCTTACATGTTGATGTTAGGTTAGAGTTTGGTTTGAAGTTAAAAGTAAAGGAACACAGTTCTACGCACGGTCGCCAGACAGCATGCATTCTCTCTATACAGTATGTAAATCGTTTGTCAATAATTTTGGAATGAACAAACCAATTGTTGCACTGTTTTATTCAATGTAAACAAAACACAATGCCCTTTCAATACTAACAAATAGCAGTGTCACGTGTACACCACATGAAGAGTTTTGTTTGTACGCCGTGATACTGTCTCAATATTATTGAAACCAGAACTGATAGTAGAATTATACCCCTTAAAAGTATAGTAGAGAAATGGGACGCTTAACTTATTATAGAAAACTGGTTTTCACCACCTATTACCAGTTTTACTCGACAGTGATCAACGTTAAAACCACAAGTGGTTGATTTCTGCTACTTCCGGTTTGAACAGAAGGTACCTATTCTTAGAACGATAATTGAAAAAAAAAACAAAAAAACACGCTACTCGCTCTTATCTTTTCTGCTCTACGTAGACCAATAATGAAACCGGAAGTTGTATTGAGTTTCTATCACTTCTGATTTTATAGATTTTAGCATGGAGACGAAATATACTTATAGGACGCTTAATCGATTGCAGGAAACCGCTTCTCGCTAACTATTACAGCCTCTGCTCTATAGTTACCAAATAAAACCGGAAATAGGTCACTTCTACTACTACCGGTTTGAATATAACATCCATCAACGAACTCGATTCTTAATTTTCTATCCTCTACATCTTGGGAAAAATTAATGGTGATTAATTACGTAGTTTTTGAGATGTCTTGGCTTCCGGAAGTACGAACGCACAGACAGTCAAGGTAAATACAGGTATATGGTATAAAAGAGTATTGGTTGATAAGTCATACTCCTTGAAAAGTATATTAATCCTAAATAAGTGCGAGTGATCAAGAGTGCTTTTCCCAGTAAGAATTTTTTGTGTTGATTCAGTATCATGAGGCAATTGGACAGCTACGTACTTTAATTACGAGTGGAATGAGAATCGATATTTTAAGCACGCATCACCTAACTATAAACTTCAACATTAGCCCTTACATCCGACTTAGTACAAATTGTCTACCGAGAAGTTAGTTTCCAATGTATGATTTAATCATATTTTCAATGATCGGTTTTCGTAAATTAAATCGAAAAAAAAAATCTGAAACTTCCATTTTACAGACTACAAATTTCTGGTTCTGAGTATAATGCTTTCTTTTCTTTCTCCTTAAATTGGCGGCCTCATCTGAAACGTTTCGAGAAACTCAATTTTAAGATCTATAACTTTCATAACCAATAAAGAGTGTAAATATAATAGTTTAGTACAGGGTGCGAAATCATTTGAAAATGGTGGGGGGGAAGAAGTTCAGCGATCCACACTAATGCTTCGTGGAGCCTCCAAAAAAATTGAAATATTAATGTATTATTATTATTATTATTATTATTAATAATAATAATAATAATAATAATAATAATAATAATAATAATAATAATAATAGTTCAAACTAGTCGTAATTGTTATTTAAAAATACTTTAATGTTATTTATTCACTTAACCAAAATTGGTAACTTATCTACTGCATTTAATACACAGTACACTTCGGCGCGTATGGTCCAGGGTTAGACTCTAGTGGGAGCACAGTACCCTTGTGTTTACCATTATATTAAAGATTACATTCGCGAAAATAGCAGTAGAGATATATAAGTCAGAAATAATAGTCCCTGAGAACCGATGTCCAAACCAAGCATTAGAACTACTAACTTGAAGCGCTCCACCTGGCAAGCCATAGATCCTCATGAGCTGTAGAGTCAGAGTATAGTTTTTATTATTATTTATGAAATTCTCGTTTCTTCGCTACGTACGTAGTGTTTCAGTTTGGTCGTTCAGATATACGGTCACCTTTGTAAGTCTAAATAATACTATGTATCTATATTGTATTATTAGCAAGAATATATTATTATAAATAATGATTTCAATACAAATACTTGATAGACAATAAAAAGCCGTGTTGCCTCAGTGGTAGAGCATTCACCTCAGGTGCGTGGAATCATCGGCTGGATCCTAGCTCGCGCCAAATTCTGCTTGTGGTATACAAACAATTGTGTGTTTTTTTTCTCGGGGTCCTCTCGCTTCCTTCCACTATCCTAATCAACCATTATAATTCATCTCATCATGACTGTCTTCCTTAGCCGTGGTGAATATTCATAGGACGTTAAACTTTAGAAAGTAAAAGCACAAACACTTTAATACGATTGATTTGCTGATTTAAGTTTAATGACCCTTTTCAGCAGCGAGGCTATGAAATGTGGACTTACAGTTTAAGGTGAAATCCAAACCACTGTAATCGTTCAAATTTTTGTCCTGTGGCATCTGTGACTGTCGCGATACTTGTTGCACTAAACACCTGGTAAAGTTCGCCTAACAAACATGCAAAGTTGTGAACAGCATTCACAACACCAAAAACTCTTTCAGAAACAAGATCAATTCGATGTGCCATGCAGTGTACGCTAATTAGGCACGGGTTGACATTTCTTCTAATTTGAGCAGCAACACCTTCGTTTCTCCCAGTAAACACTGCATCCCCGTCTGAACTAAATCCAACCAGTTTTTCTTTAAGATTAAAAATATCTATGCCATCTTCGGAAAATGCTTGAATAATTTTCTCTTTAAGGGATTTTGTATCGGCATTTTCTATAGGCACTAATTTATAAAAACGACAACAAGGTTTATTTTCTTCGTCCACATATGTTCATATAACAGCAAGTGCTTATCCGCAAACATGTTTGTAGGTTCGTCCACTGAAATTGAAAAACAATCTGTTTGAAAAAATTTACCAATTTTGCATGCAACTGGTACGCTAGAGAATAAAGGTCTTCATCTCGTCAACAACCAAAAAAGTTAAACACCTGATCCTTTTACAAATAAACTACGTTTTTTAAAACAGCATGCATTTAAAATTATTGTTTGTCTGAAAATTTTCTTTATAGACCTACTTGTATTTTCCTATTAAGGTGTCCCCCCTTACAGATTTTGGTGAGGGGGAAAAGCAAGTGTAAAATTTCTGGTGGGGGGAAATCCCTCCCGTCCCCCCCGGGATTTCGCACCCTGGTTTAGTAACATTAACAGTGCATAAAACACCATGGTATACCAGTGTGCCACCAGACATACTACTGTATCGGCAATCCACATAGGTAATGAGAGACAATGAAATTTAAAGTTTTTACAATCGCGATCAAAAGTTGGTGCCGCGATTGTATTAAATAATTGTCAGAGGCTGTCTGATTAGTTAGGGATTCGAAATGTAATCGATATTTTTAATATCCGTCAATTATGTTCATGTGTGGAGGTAGAGCACGCGCATGAGGAAATAAAACGGATGTTGATGATGAAAAAAAAAAAAAGGTATTAGATTACGAATTATGAATTATATTTCAGGGCATTACTGACATCAATGGCCTATCTAAATACGTCACGTCTGAGAGATATGACGTCCATCGACGATCACCCGTGGAATTGGGGAAAGAAAGAAGCAGATTGGGACCATTATATTAGGTACTATCCCGGCATTTCCCTGGTGCGAATGAGGAAAATCTCATTCAGAATCGCTGGCCTGAAAATCTTTTTAGACCTTTTCGACCGAGTGTACCCACTGGGAATCGAACCTGGAATTGCTCGCACCAAAGGCGAGAGCTATAGAAATTGCGATGATGATGAAATTGGCAGAATTAAGAAGAGGCAGGCATTATATTGTCCAGTGAGGCATAATGGTTCTGTGGTAGAGCGCTCACCTCTAGTGCGAAGGATTCGTAGATTCAGCACAGGTCATATGAACTTCTTATGCTGGACAATATCATATCCGTGGGTTTTATCAGTTTCTCTTTCGCATTCTCATTCCACCGAATATTTCATAATCATTGGTTTTCATTAATCATCCGTCTCTTTTAGCCTACCGTGTCTAACCAAGAGACGAAGAATTAAATATTTTCATTATACTGTTCACCATAAGATGATATAATCTGGAATATAACTTGAACATTTCACATAAGAAATGAGAGCTCTATCGACATTAAGATTCGAGAATGCAGGTGAAAAAAATGTAATACAGTGGCATGGCACCTGGCCTACAAGGCAGCAGACAGGCTATTCAATTCCTTGCTATTCTATAAATGCAATTTTTCTATATTTCCAGCGATATAAATATGTTAGGGAAGAGTCACCAATGCCAAGTGCTCAAATAACACTTAAATTCCTCCTTTTTAACCACACTTCTTAACTTCAGAAATTTAAGATACCAGATTCAAATTACGTATAACAAGTTTCTTTATTTTTTCCTCTTTCTTTCCAACGTCTTCTAACAGGAAATAAATGACTTGGATGAACAAACACAGAAGAAAACAAAATGAAGACGCCGAGCACCGCTTAATTAAATTATGATATTATAGCCAGGAGCAATTTGAAGAAATAATATTAAAAGTAAACAAGAGGGCAAAATGTTTCCTTTTACTTTCAAGACGAAAAAAAAAAACAGAAAAAAACAGAAAAAACTAACTGAAGGGAAAGAAGACGAAACGGAAAAGGAACATCTTCTTTTAAATTAACAAGATCATCAGAAAGAGAATTTTAGGGGTGAGAACTGTTTTCACTACTGCTGCCCCGAAATATCAACAATAAAGAAGTTATTAGAGAGTTCATTTGAACAGACAGATGAAGTGTAGAGTCTTTGGACTCTTATAGAGACCAACGTTCATTAATCGCTAAATTTTATAGTGAATTTTCAAATTTCAAAATATTATTATTTACAATGTAACATAACATGATATTCTCAAAGATAGCCGGAGGGAAGTTCCTCCTGGTTGAGCAATTCGTCACCAAAGCGTAACATGTCAAGTAAATGAACTATCCTGGTTACTAATGAGAAATTTCTAGGAAATACTACTTTAAGTTATAGTTGGTTAGTTAGATTTCAGTTCAGCGTCTCTTTCAGCAGCAAGGCCATAGCATGAGACGTGAATTCACAGCTTAATGTGAAATCCGAACCACATGAGCTCCCGCCCAGAATCAAATCTGGGCTCCTACGCCAATAGCGCGCACGCTATCCACATAGCTATAGTGCGTCCAGTAAGAGAACGTCTCTGACAGCTCGCAGTGACATTGCCACTACTCGCGTGTCAAGTTTTTTTTCGGTGCAACTGTAGTGGCAATTTAATTAATGGTATAAGATAGAGTGATCGTGGTTGGTAACACTGGTATCAAAGTAGGGGCTGCAATGTCCCACCGCATGTGGTAAGAAACGTCAGAGACCATCTCTTGTTGGCCGTGCTATAGGAGGGTGCATTTTAAATTATAGCATATAATAATAATAATAATAATAATAATAATAATAATAATAATAATAATAATAATAATAATAATAATAATAATAATAATAATAATAATAATTATTATTATTATTATTATTATTATTATTATTATTATTATTATTATTATTATTATTATTATTATAGGAACATATAAAAAAACATACGAAAAAATAAACAGTAGTCAATTTCATAGCTTACTTTTTTGAAAACTTTTTTTTTTTTTAGATATTTTTAAAAATGCGTAGTATAGCTATACTACCTCTACCCATGGTAACTAAAATAAAACTGGTACATTTGTATCACCAGAAGATATTAATATTTTTAATAATAATAATACATTAAAACCTATTCCCTGTCAAGACTACCTAGCATTTCAAGGACCTAATCTACCCACATATTAAACCGCAAGTACTAAATTCTCACACACGTACCAAGGATACAGACACTAGCATAGAACACATAAAAAAACTTGATTTTTACCTTTACATGATTCGTCTCATATTTACATAAATATTTTTTTAAATGTATATCGAACACTACGTTTGTATGTGCACTAGGTATAAAGTGGTGAAATCCTTCAGCCTACATTGACAAAGGAGAAAGCACGTTTTGTGTGGGTTTTATTTGACCACTCCCGTCGCAATTCACACCATCAACCATTAATCACTGCTTTATCTTGGGAGATTTCTTTGATGACTTTCATGAAACCGCAAGCAAAAGAGGTAAGAAAAAAAGAACAAACATTAAATATATTCTCTACAATGAGAATTATACCCGACGGGAATTTAGTAGATACATTTGTCGTCACTATCCCCATCAAACGTGTCATCTAAGTGCGAAGAACACAGGTGAAAGTTGATGGATATATAATTTTCATATAGGTGTGGTCAGATCATTTACGAGTTTTATGAAGTGCATAAAAAATGTAGTTTGGAATTACGAACAATAAACACACGACTTTGTTTTCCACTATCGAAGACTGTGCCACCTATCATTCATTTTGGAGTGTCTGCCCAATGGAAGATTCTGTGGATGTCTATTGTACTCAAATAACTTCAGCATACTAACTTCTCTAGAAGCTTAACCCCTTGAATCCCAGCCCTGTAGATAGAATGCTGAACTTCACAACCACGCTAAGCGGAGGGCATTAAGCAACAATCAGTGCAAACAAATCATCAACCACATTGGTTGCTAATACAATAATTGTTTTAAAATTAGCACAATAAATATTTGGGTCTGTTGTAGTCTAGTGGTTGGACTAATGTCCGCATAGTTCTAGGTTCAAATCCCAGCCAGAATAACCTTTTTTTTTTTTGCATGTGTAATAACTGACAATTCAATTCCCCCGAAGATACATAGGGTACAGCGGGGTAATTCGAATAGGCGGGGAATTTGAATAATGTTAAGCATTTTGCCAGCTGGAGTGGAAATGCGGTTCGCCATGTTAGTGAACCTGTGGTGGATTTGTAGGTGGTGGTTTGCAGAAGTCGCTCTCAGAAATACAAACTATTCCTTCGGTTCTGAAGGTTTATACGAATTTTTGTTTGCTGCAAGGTAAGTACGAATGTGTGTATTTTTAGGTCGTTATAATTTTCAACGTTGTTTCCTTAAGCTTTCCTTATTATTAACTGGATAAAATGAAACCGCTCTGGATTATAATCGTATCAGTAGAATGTGGGGCATTGATATACTGTACACTGGCGTCAACTAATCAGCAGTTTTCATACCACGTTGTGAATGGAATATTCGTCGACTGCGGGGCAATTTGGATAATTCAAAACGGGGCAATTTGAATAGCAGTGAAATTAGAACTATAGGCCTACTATTTTATATTTGTTTGTCAAAAGCGAAAGCTTCTAGTGTTAACAAGGAAACTGCGAATTCTTATTTTGACTTACTGGGAAAATTAATGAACGAGTATGATCTCCATAAACCATCGTAACCGTATTTATAATATGGACGAAAGTAATCTTCCTCTAAATAACAGACCCCTAAAATTTTTGCAGAAAAGGGTAGAAAAGAGGTGGTAAGTTTTACATCTGTTGAGCGAGGGGAAAATGTAACGCTGATAGCATGCTGCAATGCCAGAAGGTCTTTTACACCTCCTGTAGTAATATTCAAAGGCGTACGCCTAAATCCGGACTTTAAAACCCAAAATCTCACTCACAACTTTTGTCCTTAGAGTTCTACCAAAGTCATGACATCGAAATGCTTTACCTACCTTCAGACACAACACACGTATTATAACCACTCGATCGCTGTGTTTCTAAGGCCTTAAAGCCAATTACCACCAAGAGGCAACTATCTGGATTCACTAAAACCCGAGGTCAGTGATTAGGAAATCTCAGTTCTGCATTTTGATCACTGAAGCCTAGAAGTGGACAGCTTCTGTTAGACTGGCAGTTAATGGGTTTTCCTGTATTGGTATCTACCCGTTTAGTCCAAAAGCTATTGAAGAATTTCGATTCGTCCCTTCGGAAACGTATGTTCTTATTATACATTTTGAGGAGCAGTCTTCTCGGGAAGAAGATCTTAACAGCGCGCCTTCTTCTTCCGGTCATGGCTTTCAAAACTTTGTAACAACGAAGCCTATAGATGAACCCATACAACAAGTGCTTCCCAGCTCAGAAAAAGTTTGTGTGCAGAAGAGACGTCGTGTCGCAGGCAAATCATGCCACTCAACTACTGAAAATATTCGGCCAATGAGAATAAAACACCTCCGAGGAAAGACGCAAGCATCGGGTGCAACAAAATCCAAAGACACTACAAGAAAGAAGAGTGCTAATACAGAACCTGCCAAGAAAAAAACAAATGCATGCTCGAAAGAAACTGATATCCTCTACCCCTTCCAGTGACGAAAATGTAGGCCTAAGTCTAAAGATGGCTGCAGGCAATGAAAGTCAAACAAGGAATTGCTGTTTTTACCTTCTTAATTACTATTCAGAACGTTCTGCTAAAAAGGGAGACTGGATTCGTTGCCAGCGTTGTAAGACATAGTTCTACGAAGTCTGTGTCGGTGCAGAAGGTCGAAAACAGTTTATCTGTTGTCGTTGTCGTTAAGTACGAACGATGGAAGATGAATTAACCAATTACGGCTCTTTGCCTTAGACAGTGTTCTGAACATTTTTTTTAATGTAGGCCTACATTCAAAAAGATAGCTATAGGTGACGCATATTTACAATTTATGTAGGCCTACTTCTTTTCATTCAAAACTAGCATATTTCCACTACCGTAGAAATTGCAATCTAACTATTAAATAGTTTATACATTATTTCTGTAAGACTTGTTTATTTTGTTGGTTATTCATATTACCCCACTCGTTATTCAAATTGCCCCTCACATTTACGTTTTTCGAAATTTCGGCGGGGAAATTGAATACCCAAATTTCACAATGATGTATCTCAGATACTATCTTGAGAAAAATTGTTAGGTAATAGTAAGGTTTAAAGTTTTTGTTCACAATTTTATATTTGAATATCAATTACAGTTTCCGAGATATATGAGAAAATGTCTGAAATTATTCAAATTACCCCGCTGTACCCTATAAAGCGGCATTGGGAAATAAATAAACACAAGATAAACTGGGTAATTACAATATATATATTGGATATTTGAGCAAATTATGGGGCTAACATGAACTACTTGTAATATTCATCTAAATGTTTACTTTGCTTATTACTTACAAAGGTCACGTTCTCTAATAATATCACAGCAAAACGTAGATTTTGGTTCTACCCGACCAAAATCATTCGTACGTTTTCTTGGCCATTACCATGCAAGAATATTTTTTTAGCCGTTATAATCAGCTACGTACGTACCACGTAGTCAAGCGGTTTAGTTGAACACTTGTTTGGTCTTGATAGCGTTTAGGCCTAGTACTTAGAAAACATTATGAAACAAAACGGTCACTGGCTTTGAGTTAATCGCCACTAATTTGATAGTTCTGGATTTATGATGTTATAACTGAGTTGTCAAGTTACTCAGCAACAAATAACACCTAAAAACCATTGATTAGTTCTAAACAGCAATAAAGTTTGAAAATAATAATAAGTAGTATGTACGTTTCGTTCCACATTGTAAAACTATGCTTGACTCCCATACTATGCAGATTCAATACTGAAACTGGAAGTAATAGGTATTTAACTTCCGTTGAAAACAAGGATGGAGCATGCTCTGTGGACATTCAATTCATATCAAATACCAGTTTCCCCACTATATTTTATAATTTGTTATTCCATAGGAACCAATATTGAAGCTGTTTGTTTTACTAGAAGAACTGGGATTAAACTTACCCTTGGGACGTTGAATCCATATCAAAACGACATTTCTTGCTGTCTTTTGCCAGATACGGAGATCAAAATTGAAAGCACCAGTAACAGCAGATTTCTACCACTTACAGTTGCCATTTATAATAATAATAATAATAATAATAATAATAATAATAATAATAATAATAATAATAATAATAATAATAATAATAATAATAATAATAATAATAATAATACATAGATGTCTGTCATCAGATTTCCACATAGAAAGGAGTATCAAGAGCCTTTGAATTTTGTATGCAGATATACATATCTTCAGCAGATCTAATTGCGTACGAAGCCATTTTATTCGGCTCTGCGGGACTGGCGAGGGATGAAAACTCATACACGTTTCTGGCTGTTACTAAGTACGCCTTGCTGGCATGGAAACCATATAACATTTTGCTATACAGGTTTACATAACGGGAGAGGATAAAAGTATTGCTCTTCATTATTTTATATTTCACATATTTTTTTTTATTTTCAAGATATTTCAGCTAGTAGAGGAATAAAGTATATAAAGCATACATATAATGCATATATAAATGATATATACAATGCATATCATATACATTATACATGCACATATGTACATAATGAAAAATGAAGCTTATATATGTATATATAATGCTTTACATTGTATCTTACCATTTTCGTTTATCGTCTGTCGACAGACGGATGGACATAGTTCTATAAGATTTGCCATACTTATGGATACCATAGTAAAAACTTTCCATATTTATGCGTAGCAAAGTATAAGAATTTCCTTACTTATTCATACCATAGTATAAGATTTTCCATACTTATGCATAACAAAGTATAAGCCTTTCCATACTTATACATACCACAATATAAGACTTAGCATAGTCATGCGTAGCAGAGTATAAGACTTTTCATATTTCTGCATAGCAATAGAACGTAGATAAAATATACCATGTGACTTTACTAAGCATAGGCTTCATATTTTGAACAAGGCTACACATACAATATATAGAAGAGAAAAACAAAATCACATAAACAAGCATTACTGTACTTCTCCGAATACACTCAGTTAACTGGAAGCCGGAATTTTACCTTGGATTATTTCCCAGGCGTATGTTATGAAAATAATGCTTGCCAGCTGTTCTAACAGAAAATCCAATTATTATTTTTTTTATACAGTATATATTTTTTCTTCATAGCCTTAAAGCTTACTCATGCCTAAGGACGGCACACGAGTTTTTTTTTTTTTTTTTTTTAAAGAAATGTGTGTTGTGTTTTCTTTCTCTCTCTTGTGTTGTTCTGCACTCAACTACTACTGCACTGCTAATCATCAACACAACAGCACGGAGCACCAGGTGTCGCCTACCGCCTCTTCTCTCGACGCAGTCATAAACGTGATTTGCTTACAGATGCGGGACGACCGCACTCAACATCACTCAGTTTTCCTGCAGTGCACCTCTCTGTGCCAACATCTGCGTTACAAACGCACTAGTTATACTCGGTTATGCTATTATCTAATCAACACTTGGTAGGCAACTGTAATAATTAGCAGGCATCAGAGCTTCTATATCTACTGTAGTTTGTACGAAAGTTCTTTATCTGAAGTGTTCTGAAATTTCATTCGTTTCTTTCTTAATTATAGTTACAGTTGGATGAGTACGTCCAAGTTGGTGT
This sequence comes from Thermobia domestica, assembly GCF_964235325.1. Lineage (NCBI taxonomy): Eukaryota > Metazoa > Arthropoda > Insecta > Zygentoma > Lepismatidae > Thermobia > Thermobia domestica. The sequence goes on from NC_137454.1 coordinate 249,995,069, forward strand.
CTTTGGGAATTAAAATTGCCATATTTTTCAGAGAGAGAGAGAGAGAGAGAGAGAAAGAAAGAAAGCAAGAAGACTTTTAAAGCGATATATGATATTACATAATAAAATGCCAGGAAAACGTAAAACTTACGGGAAAAAATCTGTTCTGGTAACCCTATTGGGAATTACGAAAATCCGGAAACGTATCGCATACTTATTACAGACTGCACTAAAGAGGTACTTACACGCCTCCAATTTTTCACTTCTAAACATTCAATTTCAAAATTTAATTTTAAAACTGAAATACTGTTTGCTCATGTATTTTATACTTCATCTTCACATATTAAAAAGCATATCATACTGATATTAGAAGCAAATATCAAATTTCGATTATTATTTATAGGACGGATGTCTTACAAAAACTCTTCATAAGAAACGCACGCAGGATTTTTTTTTTTTTTTTTCAAGGAAGAATAGGGAAGAAGGGCAAAAGACAGGCAAACAAGGAGCAGCGGATTCAGGGTGGACTTCTGGGGAAGGGGGCGATCGGTTGTAATGCTGCTCCTTAGAGCTACTTTTAAGAGCTCCAAACTCTGGGATGGGTTTTATTTATATATAAAATAAGGAAGTTTCCTCTTCTGGGGAGAGGGGGCGATTGCCCTGATCGATCCCCCTGGATCGGCCCCTGCAAACAAGCGAAGTCGGTCACATACATATACTGAAGCACATAATATTTTATGCAAAACTACAATTATTCACGCACACTATGACAGTCGTCACATCCCACAATTATATATTATTAAATAAAGATTTGTATTTTTGTTTTCTTTAATTTTTGTTTCACTTTGGATGTATTACTTATTTGTCCACTTTTTCTTTCGCAAAACTAGGCTGGTCATTTGCACAGTTTTTATTGATAGAGAAAATAAAGTTTTAATTTCGCCCACACAACAAAAATAAGTCATATCTAGATTCTTTCGGGAACTAAATATAGCTACATTATGGATAAGTCTCCAAAGTGACGAATGTTGAAATTAAGGTTCGTTGGGATTCCCCCAACACAGAAGCTATGGATAGGTGCAGCAAAAGGTAATGAAATGGATGATAAACACAGTGGCCATGGAACCGTGATCCATCGTACATCCAACAGTCTGATTATTACCAAAAGATTTAAACAGCCTACCTCAGTTTCCGTGTGGGAAAATCCTAAATCTTTTACTTCACTGACACACACTCGAGATTGGATTAAGAAACTGGGGGCTGAGTCCTCTCCTTTCCTCTGCGACAAGCAAGCCGTAAGTTCTGGTACTGACGTTTCGTTGAATCTTACTCGCCAAGCCATATACACACAAATACACTGTTCCACTACACACACATCTTCGAAATGAGAGAGAATCTAGATAATAAAGGACGTTCGGTACATTGACGACGACGACACTATCGTCGGTAAATTTATTTGTGCATGATGCTATTTAGAATGATACAGAAACAACAACAACAACAAAGTTACAAACGAATAGAAGGCGCTATCTTCCGTACAACTGCCTTAGTTTTTTTAAAAATTTTGTCTTTCGCTCTCTTCTGTTAGTTTTTTGAAATCTGTGTATGTGTGTGTGTGTGTGCGTGAGTAGTTCGTTAAGATGGTTGGGATTTCTTCGCCACCCGAGAACAATAAATTAACCTAGTGACAGCAAGGGTCCCTGTTGGATGCTGAGCGCGATGACCACTGCCCAGTTTCGTGAAAGAAAACGTGGACAATTATATATATATATATATATATATATATATATATATATATATATCCTAATTGAAACAAAAATTGGAAAACAAAAATACAAACTTTTAATTAACAATATAGATTCAATTGTGGGAGGTGACGACTGTCATAATTACCCCCCTCCTAAGATGAAGCACGAGGTGAAGTGTAACGAAGGATCTGCTTCATCTCAACGGAGTCTTCGTAAATGACAATGAGTCACCGACTACAATTGTGCAGAAAAGTTTTCCATGCAAACCCTGGCCCTATTAGTGTTCCCACTATTCTTCATTTAAGGGTTGGCTGAGAAATTCTTGTTGTCATACCATAACATATTGTAGGGTTTCGACAAGGATGTTATAAAATAGAGGATCTGCTCATACAACAAAATTGTGAAGCCAAACGTCACAGCTTCGTCACACCTACTCTGTCCACTGCGCACCACTAATATCACAATGTTTCGAGCCAACAATCATGGTGGAAACGAGAGTAGCCAATCAGACGTGCCGGCTCAGATGATGCTCGGTTGTTTTTTGGCTTCATTCAGTTCATATGTTGAAGATACGTATGGACAGATCCTCTACTTTATAACATCCTTGGGTTTCGAGTCCGATCACAGTTGGACGAGCCGTCAGTGTGCTATTTATGTTCTTTTTAATTTGCCTATTTTCAGCACCACTCATGCTACATATATGTGTAACACAACAATTATTATTATTATTATTAGCACAACTCTTGCATATATTAAATACAATGTCATTGGCTCTTCGATATTTACCCACTGATGTGGTGTCGATATATCATTCATTGTTCTGGTCATTCGGAGATGCGGCCTGGTGTGTCCAGAGGGTGCTGTTGAGCTTTTGTTCTTCTCTTTGCGAGGCTAACTTCTTTATTGATACTTTAGCTTGTAACTCCTGTCATGCGTTACTAATCTTACATGATGTAGTGCCGCAAATTCGCAAACTATTTTTTGCGAATAATTATTTCTTTTGTTTTACATTTTTAAAACTGCAACAGAATTCGTATTTCATTTACTTCTTTTAAAATACAAATTCGTGTTGAGTGTTCTTTTTTTTCCTAGCTGGAAACCAGACATCCTGTCTGCCTTCACCGAGTTCCCCCTTTCTGACCTATAGGTCAACCGCAGTTAAGATAAACATTCTCCCCTTCTGGTTCGATACAGAAGCTTAGTTTTTTTTTATATTGATGTAGTCTTTTAACAAGTTAGATTATTATTATTAGTGGTAGAATACTGTTAAGAAAACCCATATAGTTTGTGTATCTTTAAAATGTCATTTTTGCTTCTGAAAGAAGATTCTTTTCGTTCTTCAGAACATTAAATATATATGTGTGTCTTTGGTCGAAAACGAGTAAGATAAACTGTTGAAGGGTCTTGAGTTCATTATGTATAAAACCTTTCAAGTTTATTACTTGAAATCTTTTATGTTTAGTATATGTTTATAGTTTAAGATACTATTTGTACCATTCTCTGTAATATCTCGATGTAATCTCATTCTTCCAGAGAAAGGGGCTCACACACCTAAACTCAAGGACTACACATCACACGCACACGCATGCGCACACACAAAATCTTATCTTTTGCCTGGCTCCGCCCAAGGCACCTTGTACTAGCCAATCTAGATGTTAATGGCATGGCTCGTTCCAATAGTTAGTCACTCCACCCCTCAGAGTGGAACTCTTCCGAGGTCATCTGCACCCGAAATCGTGTGCAAAGCCAATAATCTTTCTTTTCAGGATACTGGTCCCCCTCGGGCTCCGCCCTAGGTACTTTTTAGATCTCCACGCATGCTCAACCTCTGACCTTACGGTCCTCGTGCAACGTTTGCTCACGTTACTATTTTGCACACAGACCGTAAATTGGTGCCGCTTGCACCTCCGACCGAGGCCCTTAAAAACGCATGTTTTGGCCTCTCTCGTCGGACAACGTCCCTCTCCTGAACCCCTCAGAGACGTGCAGACTACGAGGAGTACGCAATTCGTTAGGTACGTCTCAGTTCAGGAACTTATCGCGAAGAAGTCTCTAGTTGTCCATCCCTCTGCCTTCAAACCTCTCTGCCTCTACGGAGGCCTGCCTACTCAATCTCTTGGTTACCTACCTCACTACCTTGGTTTACCCAGTACTTGGCAATCTGTTTCTGAAAGCTCGATGGCTCAGCCAGGGTTCTCCCATAATTGCTGGTCGGCTTAGGAAACTGACGGTCAAAGTACTACCCTACCTAATCCTCACAGTAACTTGGCAATCTGTTTCTGAAAGCAAGACGGTTCAGCCAGGGTTCTCCCATAATTGCTGGTCTGCTTAGGAAACTGACGGCTAAAGTTACCTCCTTCCGAACTTGGCAATCTACTTCCGCAAGTTTCGCTTCAGCCCGGACTCGCTCCAGAAACTGCTGGCAAGCTTAGGAAGTTGACGGCTAAAGTTCTGTCGCACCCCTATTTGATGTGTGTTTTGACAGACTCTAAGTTTATTGCTTAGCTGGCCTAAAACGCACCGGTAATCAAATAGTGACTCCCTGTTTGATGTCTGTTCGCAGACCGGTAGATCAAACGGTAAACCCTTACACCTTCCTTGTTTGATGTCTGTTCGCAGACCGGTAGATCAAACGGTAACCTTAATTCCTTCTGGTAACCAACTTTGTTTGATGTCTGCCTAGCAGACCGGTAGATCAAACGGTAACCTTTACACCTACCCTGTTTGATGTCTGTTCGCAGACCGGTAGATCAAACGGTAACCTGTTCCTAACCTCTGGTAGCCTACCCTATTTGATGTCTGTTCGCAGACCGGTAGATCAAATAGTATACCTCTTACCTACCTACCCACTAGGACTGATTCGTGCCCTCCCAGTCTAGTGCAGTTTTGTTTTATTTGTGAAAAGTGCTACAGTTAGTTTGTTTTATTCAGTGACATTCAGTGAGTTATTTTTACTACCTATTGGAACGTCGCCACGTAAGTTAAACTCTCTTATATATAGACACAGTACTTACACTATCGCCCCGGCTCTGGTTCTTGTAATTTGCTTAGAGCCAATAAACTGCAGGCTTACTGCAAGGAACATATTTGTCGAGTTTTGTTTCAAGAGATATCCCAAAGGATTGTTTGGTTATAAAACCTTAATCAGGATAACGATTCCATTGTTTCCATTAGAAGATAAGTCTTGGCCACGGCCAACGCTACCGTGTAATACTAAGATTCTTCAGACTGTTTTGTTAGCTGAGTTCCTGTTTCCAGTATAACTTTACCGCTCGAGTTATAGTTGGTGTTTTGCAGAAACTTTGGTTGACTAAATAGAAGTATTTTGGTAAATTACAAAACTCTCTTGTGTGGGTGCCGGTCTAAGCAAACGCATACCGCCGGCCCGCCACATAATTTGGTGGCAAGCGGTAAGGATCTGTCACCATAATTTGGTGTCAGCTTTGTGGGATATCTTGAACAACCTAGGATATCTTGAACAACTTAGGATATCTTGAACAACCTAGGATATCGTGAACTTTTTGCACAGCCTTAGGATATCAGGAATAATCGTGACATCGTAAACTTTGATACCAGTTTAAGTTATTTAAGTGAACTGTGTTTTGTGCATGTGCATTTTGCATGTGTGATATTTATTGTGTGCTGAAAGTTTTTCCATCTGTTTAACTTTCATTCCATCCTCCTTGGCGGAAGCGAAAAAGGGAAAAGGACGCTTTTGTTGTTTGACTGGCCATCAATCAGCAAAACATCCTGCTCACTGTATCGTGACGCCAAACGCACATTAGTGATTTCAGTTCATTAGTGTTTAAATAAGTGCAGTGCATTTTAGTGTTGAAATTAGGCATTTAAAGCCCCATACAGGTGATAAACCCATCGTAAATTTAGATTTAGTTAGGTTAAGTGAGAAATTCCTCTCAGAAACCATTATTGCTCAAACCTTCGAGTTTTCGCAAATCTAAGAGGTTCATTCATTTATTTAATTTGTTGTTTGTACGTTGAAACGTAATTTGAATTTTTAATCATGTCAGAAGCTGACGGAAGTAACGTACAGCCAGAATATGTTAAAGTTTCTCAGGCAATTCAGGTTATTGCAGAACCATTTACAGGAGATCGTTCTAAGTTGAGGCAATTTATTGATAGTTGTGAAATTGCTCAAGGGTTAGTTAACCCCCGTGACAAACCTGTATTATTGAAGTTTATTAAGTCAAAAATTTTAGGAGAACCTAGAAATCGTATTTTAGTTAGATTGAACGTAGATACTTGGGAAGCAGTTAAGACAATTTTAGAAGAGAATTATGCTACACATAGATCTATTGATTATTATGCTTGTTTATTGTTTTCTGCCAGGCAAGGCAAAAATGAGGGTATTAGCTCATGGGCTAGCAAGTTAGATACAATTCGAGCTGATCTGAAAGCTGCTGCTTCGAAAATATGTCGTGAAACTGAAAGAGCTGGTGCTCATTCACTTATTGATCATTTGACAAAAGCATCTTTTGTCCAGGGAATTAGCGATCCCCGCATTCAAACAGTAATTCGTGGTAAAAGTACAGAAGATGATAGTTTCGCTCAATTAGTAGATTTCGCTCTAGTTGAAGAATCGCACATATTGTCTCAGAGACGAAAGCCATTAGATTCTAAGAATGAAGATAGGGCAAATTCTTCAAATCATAATCATAAGTCAGAGAAGAAAGGAAATAGGAAATTTTCCCAGAAAAAGCATTCTGAAAGTAAATCTAGAGATTCTCATAACTCTTCTCATTCCCGTAAGGATAGTAGAAATTTTAAGAAAAAGGTTCATTGTTTAGAAGATTGTGAACATTCAGTAGACTCGCATGAAGAGCCGCATGATAAACATTGTAGTGAAAATAGTGACAAATTAGAGGATTCCAATTCTTGTTGTGCTTTACGTTGTACACACTCATATCATTGTCGTGAAAAGCGTACCCATACTTGTGCTAAGAAACGTATCCATGTTTGTACCCGAAAGAACACAAGTTCTCCGCGTTGTTCTCATCACCGGCAAACGCGCAGTCCTTCTCCGCGTAGTTCTCGTTGCCGCAAAACGCGAAGCCGTTCCCCGCGTCGCATTCAGCGTCGCCCAGCGCGAGATCCTTCTCCGCGCCGTCCTCAATGTCATCGCCCAGCGTGTACTCATTCTCCGCGTCGCACTCAGCGTCGCCGATCGCATAGTCATTCTCCGCGTCGCACTCAACATCGCCCAGCGCGTAGTCCTTCGCCGCGTCGCCCAGTGTATGTGTGTCCTCAGCGCCGTACACCGCGCAAACTTTCTCCGCGACCAAAACCGAATAATGTCTCACCGCGTCGTCATCCCGTCGTTGACACGCATGATTGTGAATTGAAAGAGAAATGCCGTGCTGACCACAGCACCAAGCCAAAATCTTGTAGCAAGAATAAGTCTTTATGTTGTTTATCGAGACACAACTCCTCCAGAGTTAAATTAGAGAAACGTGTTGATAGTAATAGAAATCAGAATGATAATGTTAAGAAGATTTTCCTTTGTTCCACTGAACAAACGAGTAATAATTGTACGAAGGTGTCCCCACCTCAGAAACCTGATCGAAATTCTGTTAAGTCTGATACAATTGGACGTTACGCCCAATTATGCGAATGTTCCACTAAGAGTATAATCGATGAAAAGGGGTAAAATTAAAGTACGAATGATGGATTTAAATAAGAATTACGAAATGTTATTAGATTCAGGCTCAGATCTATCGCTTATTAAGTATAGCCATTTACGTGAGTCAATGTTAAGAAAGATACATAGATGTGACTCCACCCCAGTGCATGGATTCAATAATTTTCATGCCCATACTTTAGGTACATTAGACCTTAGATTAGAAATAGGCAAGAACAGAGTGACTCATACTTTTCATGTAATGCGTAGTGATTTATTACCTCCTAATGTAGCCGGTATAATAGGCAGAGATTTTCTTCTTGAACATCATTGTGTAATTTCGTATGACGGACAAGCTGAATTGAAAATTGATGTAGGAACTAAAGTAAAGATCCCAGCACGTACTGAAAAGCTAATTGAAGTTAAGACTGAAAATAATGGGATAGGATTTTTGTCCAAACGTACTTTGGCAGACGGTGTATTCCTGCCAGACGCTCTAGTTAAAGCATCCGATAACAAATGTGTTACTAGCATTTTGAATTTGACTGAAAATGAGGTAGACGTACAAATTCCTCCAATCTCTTTAGATTTTGAACCACTTCTTGATATGACAAAATCTCATAGTGTTTATGCATTGAGCAAATCTGACAATGCAAGTCAAACTAAAGGATTAAAATCGCGTTTAGAATTACTTAGGCAGAACTTGCGATTAGACCATTTGAATCCAGAAGAGAAAGCGTTAATACTGTCGCATTGTGAAGAATATCATGATTTATTTTATTTAGAGGGAGACAAACTCTCCTATACTGATGTGATTGAACATAGCATCCCCATTCATCCCGACAAACGAGGTACAGTCGTGACTCAGAAACCGTACCGTATTCCCGAGGTACATAAGGCAGAAGTACAAAATCAAATCGACAAGATGTTAGATGAAGGTATAATTTCCCCAAGCAAGAGTCCTTGGAATTTTCCAATATTAATAGTGCCGAAAAAGATGGATGCATCAGGCAAACCTAAGATTCGTATATGTTTAGATTTTCGTAGGCTTAATCAGATTACTATTGGAGATAGCTTTCCTTTACCGAATATTACAGAAATACTAGATCAGTTAGGGCAATCAAAATACTTTACGACCTTGGATTTAGCCAGTTCGTACCAACAGATTAGAATTAAACCTGAAGACCGTAGTAAGACCGCCTTCAGTACACCATATGGTCATTACGAGTATAATCGCATGAGCTTTGGATTATGCGGTGCCCCCGCAACATTTCAGAGAATGATGAATATTGTTCTATCCGGATTGCAAGGATTAAAGTGTTTTTCGTATTTAGACGATTGTTGTATCTATAGTAGAGACTTAAAGGAACATATGTCAAGATTGAAACTTGTATTTGATAGGTTTCGAACCTACAACCTCAAACTTCAGCCTGATAAGTGTGAATTTCTTAGAAAAGAAGTAACATATTTAGGACATCAAATAACAGATCAAGGTCTGAAGCCAGACCCTCGATTAATTGAGAAAGTGTTACATTTTCCGCATCCGAAAAATGTCAAGCAATTGCGTGGATTTTTAGGATTAAGTTCTTATTACCGTAGATTTATTGAAGGCTATAGCAATATAGCCAAACCTCTCACTCTTTTGTTAAAGAAAGATGTTCCATTCAAGTGGGAAACCAAACAAGAACTAGCGTTCCAAACTTTGAAGGAAAAATTGACATCACCACCTCTCCTTCAATATCCTGACATGAGCCGTCCCTTTATTATTACCTGTGACGCCTCAGAAGTCGCAATTGGAGCTATCTTGTCTCAGGGCCAAATTGGCCAAGACAAACCAATCGCTTACGCTAGTCGTACACTTAATAATGCTGAAAGAAATTACTCCACAACCGAACGTGAATTACTTGCGATAGTTTGGGCTGCCAAACTATTCCGCCCATACATCTTTGGAAAGGAAACAACCTTTGTGACTGATCATAAACCTTTGCTTTGGGTGTTTAGTGTAAAAGATCCTAGTAGTAGACTTTTAAGATGGAGAATTAAGTTAGAAGAATATAATTATAAGATTGTTTATAAAGCAGGTGTCCGTAATACCAATGCTGATGCATTGAGTCGTATTGCATATTTAGACCCCGATCCAGAAGGTCAACCTTCTACCCTTGACGAAGAAACAAAGAGTAGGATTTTGAAAGAGTTTCACAACCTTCCTACCGGTGGACACCAAGGTATTCATCGAACTATAGCTAAAATCAAATCGTACTTAGAATTGAACAATATCGATCCAAAATCGTGGAAAAGACTAAACACCGATGTCGAAGAATACATAAAGAAATGTGAGTCGTGTCAAAAGAACAAACTCACCCAACCTAATGTCAAACTTCCTATGGTTTTGACCACCACTCCTGAAGTAGTATTTGAGAAATGTGCTTTAGATCTTGTAGGGCCGTTTCCTGAGAGTTCTCTCGGAAACAAATACATCTTAACATGCCAAGATGAATTATCGAAATATTTAGTGACCATTCCCCTACAGCAACAAGATGCAGAAACCGTAGCTGAAGCCTTTGTGACGAAATTTGTTTGTGTTTTCGGTATACCTCAAACCATTTTAACCGATCAAGGTACTAATTTTATGAGCGATACCTTTAAGAAAATGTGTCGCATGTTCCAGATTAGGAAACTACATACTAGTGCATTCCACCCTCAAACTAACTTCGTTGAAAGAGTTCATAGATCTCTTGCTGAGTATCTGAGGCATTATGTGTCTGAAAACCAACTGGACTGGGACGTCTGGTTGCCATACGCTGCTTTTGCTTACAATACAACTCCACATTCAGTAACTAACTATACTCCACACGAGTTGATGTTTGGCCGGATGGCTAACATCCCTGGTATATTACGGAAACAAACTACCGACATTAATTACGCGTATGATGATTACATCAAAACCCTAAAGCAGAAGCTTCAGAACAGTTACGAGTTAGCTAGATCAAAACTGAAACAAGCTAAGGTTAAAAACAAAGAACAATATGATAAGACCGCCTCTCATAAAGAACAATTGTTTAAAGTAGGCGATCAAGTGTTACTTAAAGATGAATCTGTTAGAAGAGGACGATCCAAGAAATTGGGTTCACAGTGGATCGGTCCATACAAAGTAATTAAAGTTAAAGGTGTTAATTGTACTATTGCTAATCGAAGAAAAATATTTGTAGTTCATGCTAATAGGTTAAAGTTATATTATTAGTAGATAATATTAGTAGACTTTATTAGTAGGTAGTGTAGTTTCCATTTTTGTTCGCAGCCATCATGAGACATCCTCTCTCCTTATATATATATACAAAAACTTTTGGTTATATGTTCTGGGTATTCTCATCTAGAACTTTAATTAAGTGTAAACACCCGAAAACTCCACAAGGTTGAGCAAAACAAAAAAATATATACATGGTGAAAAAACCAAAGAGGAATATTTAATTAACTTCATAAATTTAATTTGGTTGTTTGAAATCTAAAAATTCTCATTTTGGTATTTCCGATGTTAATTATCAATGACTCTTATTTAATTATTTACGATAATTAAATCAGATGTCATTTCATATGTTAATTATTATCAAATAGTCTTTTGAAAACTATTCATGACACTGTGTTGTCTATTAAACGTAGTCAATACTTGTAGTCAGACATTTATGAAATTCCATGTTAAACATTAATAAAAACATCTAGATCCATTGTTTTCCTCAATCAGAAAATTCTTGGTTATGTTATTAGTTTACCTTTGACTGATGGTTTAAGATTTAATATGTATAAATTAATTCCATTTCCAACTGAGCTTAAAGACAATAAGTATTTCTTTATACAGCCTCAAAATCCGTATTTGATTATTGAAGTATCGAAACAATATTATGGTAAAATTGATGAACATATGTTTAATACTTGTAAGGAATTAACTTCATTTTCAAGGGTTTGCAAACAAACATTTCCGTTAAAACCTACACATAGTAATGAAGACTGTGAAGTAAAACTTATTGATTTTGTTAAATCAATTCCAGCAGATTGTAACAAACGTATAGTAGAATTAAGAAATATTTTATGGATTTCATTAGATAATAATGAATGGCTATTTGCTTCGCCATTCCCAGAAAAATTAACAATAGTTTGTGGAAATGATGTGTCAAAAACTGTTTTGATTCATAAAACTGGAAAATTAACTTTAGATAAAAACTGTAAAGCTTATGGTCCAAATTCCTTAATCAGTTCTCAGGAAATATATGTAAGTAACAGTACAAGTAAAGATTTGCTTCCACTACTAAATGATAGCATTGATTGTTGTATATTCTCAAACTCAAAGATCAATATTAAGAATATGGAATTTACTTTGCCGTTAAATCATATCATACACAAAGTTACAGATTTACAATATGCCAGCCATCGTGTTGAGGATGTTGAAAAATTAATTAATGAACAAGAATGGCAGATAAGACAAAGTAATCATGTATTTTCTTATTCTATTTTGACTTATATAATCATGTTTACTATTCTGATATTTCTTTGTGTGTATTGTAGTTTTAAGTTTAATTGTTGTAGACATAGGAATAAATGGTGTAATTCAGACTGTATCAGAACCATATGTTTTAAGCCAACAATCATTGCAGGTGTACAATCAAATAGTCCAGCTCTTAATGCTACTTATCGAGCTGCTTCTGGTGAAATAACTTTTAACGAGGAATCACAAGAGGATGATTCACCTCATCTCAATCAGAGAGTTACTAGGTCTAGGAACTATCGTTAAAATTTAATTTTGGAATTTTTTTTACTTTGATTGTAGTTAGTACGAAAAATTTTTGCCTTACAGTTAAAATCTAAATTTTTGCCTTACAGTTAAAATTTTTCTTTCCCTAGGAGGAAGGACTGTAGTGCCGCAAATTCGCAAACTATTTTTTGCGAATAATTATTTCTTTTGTTTTACATTTTTAAAACTGCAACAGAATTCGTATTTCATTTACTTCTTTTAAAATACAAATTCGTGTTGAGTGTTCTTTTTTTTCCTAGCTGGAAACCAGACATCCTGTCTGCCTTCACCGAGTTCCCCCTTTCTGACCTATAGGTCAACCGCAGTTAAGATAAACATTCTCCCCTTCTGGTTCGATACAGAAGCTTAGTTTTTTTTTATATTGATGTAGTCTTTTAACAAGTTAGATTATTATTATTAGTGGTAGAATACTGTTAAGAAAACCCATATAGTTTGTGTATCTTTAAAATGTCATTTTTGCTTCTGAAAGAAGATTCTTTTCGTTCTTCAGAACATTAAATATATATGTGTGTCTTTGGTCGAAAACGAGTAAGATAAACTGTTGAAGGGTCTTGAGTTCATTATGTATAAAACCTTTCAAGTTTATTACTTGAAATCTTTTATGTTTAGTATATGTTTATAGTTTAAGATACTATTTGTACCATTCTCTGTAATATCTCGATGTAATCTCATTCTTCCAGAGAAAGGGGCTCACACACCTAAACTCAAGGACTACACATCACACGCACACGCATGCGCACACACAAAATCTTATCTTTTGCCTGGCTCCGCCCAAGGCACCTTGTACTAGCCAATCTAGATGTTAATGGCATGGCTCGTTCCAATAGTTAGTCACTCCACCCCTCAGAGTGGAACTCTTCCGAGGTCATCTGCACCCGAAATCGTGTGCAAAGCCAATAATCTTTCTTTTCAGGATACTGGTCCCCCTCGGGCTCCGCCCTAGGTACTTTTTAGATCTCCACGCATGCTCAACCTCTGACCTTACGGTCCTCGTGCAACGTTTGCTCACGTTACTATTTTGCACACAGACCGTAAATTGGTGCCGCTTGCACCTCCGACCGAGGCCCTTAAAAACGCATGTTTTGGCCTCTCTCGTCGGACAACGTCCCTCTCCTGAACCCCTCAGAGACGTGCAGACTACGAGGAGTACGCAATTCGTTAGGTACGTCTCAGTTCAGGAACTTATCGCGAAGAAGTCTCTAGTTGTCCATCCCTCTGCCTTCAAACCTCTCTGCCTCTACGGAGGCCTGCCTACTCAATCTCTTGGTTACCTACCTCACTACCTTGGTTTACCCAGTACTTGGCAATCTGTTTCTGAAAGCTCGATGGCTCAGCCAGGGTTCTCCCATAATTGCTGGTCGGCTTAGGAAACTGACGGTCAAAGTACTACCCTACCTAATCCTCACAGTAACTTGGCAATCTGTTTCTGAAAGCAAGACGGTTCAGCCAGGGTTCTCCCATAATTGCTGGTCTGCTTAGGAAACTGACGGCTAAAGTTACCTCCTTCCGAACTTGGCAATCTACTTCCGCAAGTTTCGCTTCAGCCCGGACTCGCTCCAGAAACTGCTGGCAAGCTTAGGAAGTTGACGGCTAAAGTTCTGTCGCACCCCTATTTGATGTGTGTTTTGACAGACTCTAAGTTTATTGCTTAGCTGGCCTAAAACGCACCGGTAATCAAATAGTGACTCCCTGTTTGATGTCTGTTCGCAGACCGGTAGATCAAACGGTAAACCCTTACACCTTCCTTGTTTGATGTCTGTTCGCAGACCGGTAGATCAAACGGTAACCTTAATTCCTTCTGGTAACCAACTTTGTTTGATGTCTGCCTAGCAGACCGGTAGATCAAACGGTAACCTTTACACCTACCCTGTTTGATGTCTGTTCGCAGACCGGTAGATCAAACGGTAACCTGTTCCTAACCTCTGGTAGCCTACCCTATTTGATGTCTGTTCGCAGACCGGTAGATCAAATAGTATACCTCTTACCTACCTACCCACTAGGACTGATTCGTGCCCTCCCAGTCTAGTGCAGTTTTGTTTTATTTGTGAAAAGTGCTACAGTTAGTTTGTTTTATTCAGTGACATTCAGTGAGTTATTTTTACTACCTATTGGAACGTCGCCACGTAAGTTAAACTCTCTTATATATAGACACAGTACTTACACTATCGCCCCGGCTCTGGTTCTTGTAATTTGCTTAGAGCCAATAAACTGCAGGCTTACTGCAAGGAACATATTTGTCGAGTTTTGTTTCAAGAGATATCCCAAAGGATTGTTTGGTTATAAAACCTTAATCAGGATAACGATTCCATTGTTTCCATTAGAAGATAAGTCTTGGCCACGGCCAACGCTACCGTGTAATACTAAGATTCTTCAGACTGTTTTGTTAGCTGAGTTCCTGTTTCCAGTATAACTTTACCGCTCGAGTTATAGTTGGTGTTTTGCAGAAACTTTGGTTGACTAAATAGAAGTATTTTGGTAAATTACAAAACTCTCTTGTGTGGGTGCCGGTCTAAGCAAACGCATACCGCCGGCCCGCCACAATGATCCACTTGGACTTCATCTATACAAACAATTAATAAAATAAGAGGACGTCTTCTATCTTCTACCCTACTGGGTAGGAACAAACTTATAATTCTGGTGGACTCTGAGGAAGTTCGCTGCTTCAAGCGAATATGTACTCAAGCTCGGCGCGTTAAGTCCTACAGAAAGTCTACACCTCAAATACAAAGGAAGGTTGCGTTGAACTTTTTAACAAATGCTTCTAACGTAAGTTCTACTTCGGAGCTCATTCGGGACCGTAGTACAACCTAGTGCTCTAACTTTAATTTTTTTCTTCTACTTTTCCTGTGTTACTCAATCCATTTAAGTCCATGCAAAGGACAGAAGAGACCATTTTAAGCTTCGGCAAGATACTACTCTACTATCACTAACGCCATTCACCCAAATCACTCATTTAAATACTAGGTTTTATTTTATTTTTTTAATATTTTTTAGTAAAGTCTAAAATTGCATCAGGCAGCAACTGATTTTTTAAATTTCTAAGAATTCGCATGCTTCTTGAGAGATGGTCAGCTAGGCTATCCCAATCGAATTGCATTAGCCCATGCAGCATGTGAAAACACATTACAATATTAAATATAGGAGTAAATTCTGTACCTTAAATATTGTAGTGTGTGAGTATACACTACGCAGGGTCACAATTGGAATTTTAATGGCGTGATTTTACTAATTTCAAGTCTAATTAAATGTACCTTATTTTCTTAAGTAAATTTGCATGAATTTAACATTACCCATGTTAAATTCTATTATTAAATATTACAGTTATAGATAACAAAAAAGTAAGGGACATTTCAATAGATTTAAAAAAATCAACAATATCTAACTATATTAAATCTCCAATTCAATTTAAAGAAAATAGAGAAATAATTTCTTCATAGAACTCAATGAGCTACAAGACAAATATGATGTAGGCATTCAATACATTTAACTTTACTTGAATCAACACAAAATATGTAGCGATGTACTCTGCGAAGCACACCCGAATCACTAAAAGGATAAGACCCATTCCAAGGAGAACTGAACTAAACTCAAATCCCAATCCGAACTTATCATGGCCTATTCTAGATACAAGTAATTTGATATTGATAGAAAGATACTTTTCGACTAGGATTTTTTCTAACATTTACCACATACGACAATCTTAGTTTTGTACTATATTTCCGATGTGAAAGGCTGGTAAATTCCTAGGCGAGCCTTTTAGTGTTACTTATCCAGTTACTGCTGCAACTAGAAGTTGAAGAATTTAAATTCACAACGAAATAAAAAGACTGTGGTACTTAAAACAAAAATAAATAAAAGCTACAGAAACAAGCAGGTTAAGTTGTAAGTAGCTGGCTATTTGCTGTATTACAGTGCACGTATTTATTGTATACGAGCAGCATTCATTGATCCTATACGTCTCTTTTCCAAGGACCGTACCATTCCTTGGGGTTAACTCTTATAAAACTGAACATGACATTATATCTTATTGTTTGAATAATTCATCCAAACGTATGTTCTGGTCCATTTACTCACCTAACACCTAACGTAACTAGCCAGTGTGGCTAGTTCCATTCTTCTGGATTCGAACGGATATACAGAAAATTGGGAGCGGGAATGAAGATTAGTCACATTTAATTTTCTGATTTGTTTACCGGTTATTCATTCAGCAGGTAATGTAAAATATTTCGGCAGGAAATAAGTACTGTAAAATATTTCAAGTAACTTGACATGAGTATTCGAAAGTACAAAGTAACGTTTCATATGTGTATTATTATTATTATTATTATTATTATTATTATTATTATTATTATTATTATTAAGATGATACATTATTATATTTTGTCTTGGATTGTACAAATACAAAGATATACAGTAAGTTAGCTACCTACTTAATTTAGCTGTACACTTCGCAGTGATGGAACGAGTCGTGAATTTTGTGACCACGGACCCGAGACTTACTTGATGCGGTGACAAACTCTCTCTCCCTGTCTCTCTTGTTACCTGTGGACTTCTATAGTATCTTGCAGTAAAAGAACCAAAGTCTTGCTCGTTGGTCTAATGTCCGTACCTTAAGTGCTTGTGGTTCGATTCCCGATGGGAGAGTCTTGAAATTTGAACGCATTCACTATTTAAAACTAAGTCCCCGCAAGCGCATCAGAAATTTTGTTGGGATGGATCCAAAGTTTTTTTTTCTGGGTGGGCCAATACATATATGTAAAAAAAAAAAAAAGGCATGTGACAAACATCTTGACATTTTAGCTAAACGAATAAAACGCAAGCTCTGACGCGACGTTGCCAAGTGGCAAAGGGGTGCGGGCTTAGCTAAGCAGACGAACTACAGCGCGATCAGGTGGCAGGAAATAGACTGAAGTGAATTGTACAAAATAAACGAGGCAATACCGCAGGGCTCTCATTTGCTAGCAGCATTTAAAGGGAACTTGGAGCGCCGCCTTCAAATGCCAAGATGTTTGTCACGCCGTGTGTTATTGTACGGTAAATTATTGTAAATCACTGCCACCTACATTCTCAGAAAATCTGATAGAACTAGATTATTTTTATAAGGAAAGGAAGATGTAGTATCAAATCTTTAGGCTACATTAATTATTTTCCTGTTAAACAAGTACAGTTACATTTACAAAGTGTACAAATGTTAGTCGGGTTACGATGTTTTTGGGGGTGTGCGGACCTGACGACCCCCCCTTCGGGTCCCGTCATAGCTTCGGTGCTGACAACGGATCCTACACTCCAACAATGATAATATGAAAGAACCACCATTATAGCTGACAATTCGATATGGACAGCAGATACAAACAAAAGTTAGCCTTGGGGACTGAGTTATGTAAATTTAAATATGCACACATTGCGTTTAACTTTATTTTATTTTTTTAAAGTCGCTGTTGGCATACTATATATATTGAAAAAAGAAATGCGTCCTTGAAATCTACAATTATAAAAACTGCTATCACTGCGTTTTGAACATTACAAAACTATCTGCCAAATTGTTCAAACAAACCTGTTACAGTTATTATCTCTTACGCGTTTCGCTTAAGTTTATCCCTTTATTTGTCGTTTAAGAGTTCAAACAACTCATAATTCTACTTTAGCCACTTATCTCTTGTACACATAAGTCTCCGCATGAAGGGGGAAGAGAGGAATGGAAAACGTCATCTAGTGAATGAGGCTTTTGTTCAGCTCCACAAATACAAACTCCCATCTCCTCCTCACTCCTCAATATTACACAACACTTCTCGCTACCAGTGCAATGGTACGCTTATTATGTCAAAAATGGTTTGCTTCTCATGCCATTATCATTTATGTGAATTTAATATTCCTTCTCAACATCGAAGTTAAATGAGAGGGGGATTTATAAAAAAAATAGAACTACATGAGATACTATCGGGAATCGAACATGAGTTTTACAGGCTAAAAATTGTGAAATTATTACTGGCGTTTTCTCATGGCTAATAAGCAACATACATGACATCTTCTGTTTTACAATTATTATTATTTTAATGATATAGGAGCCTATATAAAATAAAGCACAAACTTGAGTTCGACTGACTGTTACAACTATACTGTAAGGATGGCGAACCTTTTTAGGGTTAAGAACTATTTGTCATTTCAGGAATAACTAGCGGTCTACTAATCTCTTCACTACTCGGTTGTTGGTGAGAATCATAAATCATTAACAACAATCAATACAGACAGTATGACACAGAAAACCGCGGGCTACCCCTCACAACTTGTCGGTCGTTTGTTAGACTGCGGTCGACAGATTGGTCAACCTTGCTATACTGTAAGTAGATCAATATGACATAGCATCAGCTAGACATACGCTTCATTTCCTGTACTCCTATTGGTGGGTAAATTTTACAAAAGATTCACATGAAGAATAAGTTTGTTTTGAGGAAAACAAGAAGTGGCATTAATAATTTCCAATGAGTAACTAATAAATATTTCCAGTTTTACGAAGTGTAAAGGGAAAAGAAATTAAAATATCTCCTCTCTAGCTACAGATCTGCTAATATTTCCACGAGGCTGAATCAAAATCAAATACCGAGTTGATTTATTCACTCATTTACTGACAAAGGAAAACGCAACAGGTGGTGTATTTTTTCTTCGTCAGTGGGACATAAGAGGTTTATACCTCCCGCATTCAGGCCACTAAATACAAAGAATGATTAGGTGATTGAGCTTTAAAATTTAAAATATAAATAGTGAAACGATTAGAATCAACCCAATATTACCTAAGATGCAATCGAAATTGATGAACTGAAACAGACTAAACTTAATTTACTCAATACAGTGTGCAAAATCATTACAGTTTAAGTGTGCGTATGGGGGAGGGGGAGGAAAGGAGACAAAAGTGTAAACAAAAAATCAATAAGAAAACATTTTTGCACTGGAATGTTTAGATCTGGAGAGTTCACATATTGGAACATCCATAAGCACTAAACTATGTAACATTACGCGTAGATACACCATTAATCACTAGGACTACATGTAAAATACATGTTAACAAGACCTAAATATAAACTCCTGTAATTTTTTTAATAAGCCTGTGACAACAGTATAATTTTATCCCTCCATTAGGTTCTTGAGAAGGGGGGGGGGTTCTTTCAAAAACATTGAGGGGAAGTTAACCCTCATCCTCAGGAATTCGCACTCTGACTCCATGCCACTATAGTTCTAAAGTATTCAAAACTGTTTATCTCTATTTTGGGTTGCAATTTTTTATTGTTACATAGGTCTACTTCAGGTGTTTCAGATTTTTACTCAACTCAGGATAAAGGGAGGGGGAATCTGTTGGTTCAAACTTTAAAAGAAAGTTTAAAAAGTACTTAAAATAATATAGTTATTTATACAGGGTGCCTATAAACTCAGTACCGTAAGTTTAAGTTATTTCTCGTATGAAATGAATGAGAAAAGTTCTAATATATATATATATATATACTTGTATGCTATATAAAAACTTGTCGAAACATTCCTTCCATTATGGCCATCATTCTTCACTCACTACTAAACATCACACACATATATAGCGTATTTCCTTATTACAAGCGTTAAGAATAAAATTACGAAACATTATTTAAACACAAAAATTTAAAAATCATGAGCATTGCTTCTCAACTAATACCAAGCGAAAGCAGACTTTTAAGTAAGATTGTATTTGAACTTTACGATAACTATTTCCAGATTCAAAACAATGCCTATAGTTAATTTAGAGAGCTCCCTCGTGACTAAGTGCTTAACGTACGCGCGTTCGGTATGGGAGACCTGAGTTCCATTCCCGACGGGAGCTCATATGGTTCGGACCCCACGTTAAACTGTAGTTTCTCATCTCATATTGCCTCACACCTGAAAGGGACCATAAACCAAAAATCAAAATCAAATGTATATAAATCCCAGAAGAGAAATCTCTAATCACAATACAACACTACTAACGGTATTCATTTTCACTTGAGATTATTATTGACCTACAAGAAGAAAATAATTTCCTCATAATAGCCTATGTGTCATTCTAGTTTTGAAAACTTAAACTAAAATCTGACCAAAGCAAAGTTCACTTGGTATCAATAATAGTTCATGTTACAGTTTCGGAAATATACCATTATTTCATCAAGCATATTATAAAGATGAATTACCTTCAGAACGTGTCTGATGAAGGCAATGATATGTTCTCGAACTTGTAAGCACATTATTAGTATGAATGTTCACTTTGGGCAGATTTTACTTCCAATTACGACTTCCTTAAAATGTAATAATCATAAATGGGTAAACACAAATTTATAACAAAGCATTAAACCCAACCTCTGGAATGCTACTTATTTATAGTTTTTAAAACTAAATGCAGGTAATTTTAAAACATCTATTGTACAGCAAAAAAGTGTAAATATATCTACTGTAATCGTAATTTGTTGTGACATATCAATTTGAATTTATATAAATCGGTATCTACATTATGTTATCTTGACGTGAATAACAAACTGTATTAATAGTTGCAGAAGTTACTGACAAAATTAAAGGACAGTTATATTCTTTTGCCGGCTATTGAACAGTTGAAAAGCAATGCTCCGAGCAAGATAATTACTCACTTCATAGCAGTGGCTGATCTAGCCCGGGGCCGGGGAGGGGCCTATTCCCCCATTTTCTGAGTGACTTAAATAACTGAAGTTATTAGTTATATATTTTTGGAAGCTTATGTTCATAGTCTGGGGTCTGGCTGCTTCCCCCCCCCCCAGTGTTTACCTTTTAGATCCGCCACTGCTTCATAGGATTTATTATAGAATGAAGAAAATATTTAATACTAACCTTCCGTTTCTTTTATTTTGTCAACTTTTTAACGATTAAAATAATAACTGAAAAACACTTCTAACATAGGCCAACTCTAGGCGGACCCATCACTTATTCTTATCAGACTTCTTGTTGCTTTCCTATAAGCTATAATAATTATTAATATATTACTTTGAAAATCGCTTGAATTAACTACGAAACTCACAAAACCATATCACAATTTTCCTGTATCATCGGTTCTAGGTAATCAATCACTGGGCATACCGCTAGGAAAACGCTTTTGAACTTTTATTTTGAACAGAAAATATTCATTCGATGCTGTTGTATTATTTTCCTGTGCACTTGTTCACAAAACTATCTATTTCCTCCACAGTGAAATAAAAATCACATACATGCACACCTATTTCTTGTATAAACAAAGCACAGAACTCAGAACTCTCACATATGTGTGTAAACACTAAACACACACACGCGCATATCCCATCCACGCATTTGCTCCTGCCTGGCTCTCTCTCAGCCTTGCCACAATGTGTGTGCCGATCGCACGTTTGCTAGCTCCCTCTTACAACACAACTCGAAGGTAACTGGCAAACACTACTACAACGTCTCTCGCTAGCTGCTGTCGGCTGTTCGGTTCGGCCTCAGCCAACTGATCGTCTGGCCGCCTGACTCCCTCAGGGCGACGTTGCCACGTTTGGTTTTTAATCTTTTCTTTTTCTTTTCTTTTTTTAAAAAAACATACACAACACTTGCGTTGATTTGCCGGCACGTGAAAAAACATATAATTCCCTTTTCTTCTCCTCCCTAGTCTTTATAATTGGAATCACAATTGTGCTAACAAGAATTTTTATTTTAAAGAAAAGAAAAAAAAAGTTTCTTGGTCTACATGACAGACAGAAGGGTCAAATATGTGAGGAAAATACTTGTTTACATTCTTTTTTTTTTTTCTTACGGATGTCAACATCTTGTTCCAATTATTGCTTTACATTGTTTTCCTACTTCACATTCTCTCATACTTTACTGACGATACCAGAGTACTGGATTTTATTTTGTCCTGCTTCTTCTTTTATTTATTTGACACAAATATGCACTATCCTTTATAGAAAAGCAGTTGGCCTCAGATTAAAATTGTCAGTAGAATATAAACAGGCGTTAGAAGCAGGTTCACCATATGTCTCGTTTTGACCGGGATAGTCCTACCGTCCCACTGGCTTACATTTTGCCTCGGTTTTTACCACTTTTTTTTGGGGGGGGGGGACTATCATCATTCCAGTAATCTGAACTTAGTGCGTGTTACTTTCCTAAGCATTTATTATTGATATAGCCTATCCAACAGGAATGAAATAATAATAATAAATGGCTCTTTTGCTGGTTAACTACTATTTACCGATGAAAGGAGTGAAAATTAATCTTCGATCAGTATGTCCCGATTTGACGTTAATAGCAGAGACAACTTGCAAATTGCTTGCTGTAAGCTTGCATTGAAAGTCGGCATGCTCGCATGCGGCTTGATTGGAAAGCGTGCAAGCTGGATTCCAGTAACGAAGTTACTTGGGGGTCAACCTTGCATTCAGTGTTCCATTCATGCTTGGCGCTAGCGTTTTACGCTGGCGGCAAGTCAATAGCCAATGAACGGACAGTGATGCTATGACGCTCTGCGAAGGATCTAAAGTATGTCTTGCAAACACAACAAAAGGCAGATTGTATGAAAGCACGCGTTGAAAGCGCAAGCGTAGAAAGCCAAACGCGAAGCACGCGCCAACTGGCCAAAAGCTTTCTTGCTACTCGGGGAGATTGTAGATAAATGGAAGCCCTAAGTAGCCTCTAAAGATTTATTTTACATATTTCAAAATAACGGAAACAACAAACGTGAATATCAAAATTTGAGCTTTGTAACGGCTCAATACAGAATACGAAGATTTTTAATAATCTATTGACCAAACACTTTACGAAGAAAAAGTGATACCAACCAACACATCCACTCAAGTAAAAATATAGTTGTGCGGTATACCTATTACAATTCTGTCTGCGGTTTCTACACATATTGCAGTGACTACGAATGTTTTATGCCTAAACAGAACTTAATCAAAGCTAATCTTCAATAGCTGCGGAAACTAACAATTTTCAGATAAATAAATTGGTGTTGCACAGAAAATATGGTATCGTGTGATATATTTCTTAAGTGTAGCTACAGAAATATAAGTAAAGGAAAATACAAGGATCATACACGAGAAAGAAAACCGATTTCTCATTACAGGGGTAACAGAGAACTTTCGTCAACACTGCTTATCCAGGGTCGGACTAAGAAACTGTCGGGGGCGTAGGCCTTAAATCATTAGGAGGGCGCACTGCCTCTAACTTGGAGACATTTATTACAAATGCGTATTCTAAGTAGATTAACTGGTTGATCAACAGTAGTATATAAAGTCCTAATACAGAAATAGCCTCACAGACCATTTAAACGCTCAAAATGTAAGTTTCAAAACCACATAGTTTTATTCCGTTACACTCAACAAAACATATACAGCAAACATAAAGTGAGGATCTTGGAGGTCAAGGGGGATAACTGACTTTTGAAATAAAGTTTATTTATGCCCAGGAAATAAATTCATCACAATGAAATATTTAAACTGGGCGGTGAGAAACGAAGCAATCCACTCATCGGTAGAACCTCGAGTAGATTGCGATATGGTTCACCTTCTAGTTTGCATATTGTGCCGCGGAGAGTCCTTTTCTGAACATAAATAAACCTTATTGGAAAAGTCATGTATATACAACTTAGATCCCTTGTATTCTGGGGCTCTCTCAACTGAGCTGTTTGAAATCAGACAACTAAATGCATCGTCAAGCTATCAGCAACCACAAGTGAACTAGTAAGTTTTTCATGATTTCTGATAAATTAGCATTTTTGGAAACAGTGGTAGATAAAATCACATGAAAAGGTGATGAAAAATGTTTTAATCTAGCTTTTTTGTGGTATTTGACATGCTGTTCTTTTCTTTTCTTTTCTTTTAAGATTTTGCACGTAGTTGCTGACAGCTCGAAAATGCAGTTACGGTAGTTCATTTGATTTCAGACACAGGAATACTCATCCCGATAACAGTACTACTAAAACATCGCTATAGAACCAAATATGTAAAAATATACACATTTTGGCCTGGAATCCAAATTAAATAGTTAAATATGATACAATCACAGAGATAGAGTACTCATAGAGATTGGTTATTTTATCTCTGTGGATCCATGTTCAGAAAAACGATCAAGTGGCACTTCACTATGTTCGACCCAAAGCTGTTGCTGGTAGGGGGCGTAAACCATTCATCGAGGAAGGCGTACCGGCCCGTGGGGCAGTGGGCCGGCAGGTCAGTCCAACGCAGTGTTTAACTACGTACCTGTAAATGTTAATGCTCTGCCAGAGACTTGGTATTGTGACTGCTGGGATTGTACTACTGTTGTAAAGGGTTGATTCGTGCAAGAGCAACACATGAGCTAATCAAGTTCCACAAGTTTAGACTGAAATAGTGTGACGTCACATCCTTTTCGTTGCCATGGTGATCGCCATTTTATTTTCTAAACAACAAGTTGCCTAAATAACAAAGCACCTAAATGCAAAGCGAAAACAGAGATGAACTATTTTTAAATTGCAAACATTAGAGTGAATGAAACATTTAAGTTTGTTTTTAAACATTTCAAATCAATGTAACTAAAACACAAAGAGAAAACAAATGTATTCATCTTGTTCGTAATCAGATATTAACCTTAAATAATTCTGTGAAATTTTTGATTCATTAATATAAGTATTACAACATTGCGTACATGAACATGATTAATGTTTAACATTTGTTTAGAATATATAGGTGAACCTTTAATAATTGGAGGTTTGTGGTGGACAGCAATCGTGTCCGTGCGTTTTCTCGGGATACTTCCGTTTGTTCCTACCATATCATTCCACCATTTCTCTAATCATCATTCACTTACGTTAATCCCTTAACCTAACGGGGACAAACGGGGGATGTTAAACTGAAAGAATCCATTTCATTTCAAAAGAAAGAAGTAGTGATCTCAGGTCTAGAAAGCTAGCATAAACGGAAAGGAGAGCCGATCTGCTAACCACACATCATAGAGAGGAATGAGTGCCACAAACTGGCTATGCTCCAAGAGTTTAGTTTAACTAAACCAAACCTACCCTAACTTACTAGAGACATGTTGCACTAATATGCATGCGGAAGTTTGGATATTTTTAACATAAATACTTAGGCTAACCAATATAAATTAATTTTCCTGTCCTTCGAACATCTTGAATTTTTTACTTTCTATTTTCCGAAGTATTCGTGACCTAGTTCCAAAATCTTTTTTATTTGTTAGGTCATTACGATCATATGCATTCTGCCAACACTCATTGGCAGGTCATTTGCTGCAAAATGAAAAGCTACTTTGTACAACGGTCTTCAGCTAATCTCTTCGTCTTCAGGTAGCAATTTTCTGTTTAAATACCCTCCATCAATTACAGTATCTTTTGCTCCTCCCCATTTTTCCTTCCACAGTACATATACACAGTACACTTTCAGTTTAGTCCTAGTCAGTTTCTCTTCCTCTTCTTTGCGGCGGCTCAGAGGTAGAATCCTGATGCATGGTTCACCTCTGATGCATGGATCCCTGGCTCGCGCCAGTTGGGCTTTGTGGTGGACAAACACCGTGTGTGTGGATTTTCTCGGATCTCCCATTTCCTCTCTCTTTCTTCATTCCACCATTTTCATTCATTTCACAGCATCACCGTCTCTTTTAGCCTACACAGTATAATTGTGGAACGCAAAACTCAAATATTTCATTTCATTTTTCAAATATTTCATTTGATTTTCTTTCTCTTCTTAATTACATCTAAAATTGTTTTATTACTCATTGCTATTCCCAACACTTTGGCATTCGTTTTCTGTTCGACCCATCTAATTCTTTCCATTCTTCTCCACACATACTTTTAAAAAACTTTCAGCCTTTTCTTGTTGTTTTTGTATCTTCTTCTTTCTCTCCTCAACCGTAGGTTGGTGGGCAACATCGAAATTTTAAATCTTTTCTCCTCCTTGAGAGAGCTGTCTTATACTTTCTTCGTAACTACATCTAGATATTTTATCCTTGGTATTCCTCTTCTTGGTTTTCCTTCTGCCTTTTCCTTTATCAACATTGCATAGTATCCATACTTCTTCATGGAGTACACTACTCCACAGAAAACATATTATGAGTCTTTTTCTTAACTCCTTGGTCGAATATCTTCTTTTATGCTACAATGTTCAGCTTAATTTAACTTTCTTTTCAGACGAGGAGATTGTTCATGTGTCGAATAAAATGAATTGATAAAAATGTTGAATTCAGAACGTTTAAACCAAATAACTGGGACAGCTGCAAAGATAAAGTGTAGTAAGCCACTTCAATCGAACATATTTAATAGACTTATTCTCCTTCCAGAAGTATTATAATTGAAAATGTGAACTTGTAAATGTTATACACATTTCCAATTTCAGAATTGAACGAATGAGGAATACCTAATACTATTTATACCTAATGATATTTACTTTCAACAAGACGGGGAATTTTCTCCATTTGTCCTTTAGGTAAACTATTATTATTTGGACGAATAATTTGATGCGAGGAGGATTGGTAGAAGATAACCCATTTTTTTGGTGTAATTAGTGATGTGATACCGACAATGTGGAACATTTCCCGTATCGTTTCCGAGATAAGAAGAATTTTGTCTCATGGATAACATTAGTTACACAGAAGAAATGGATGTGTTCCATTGACCCAACTCAAGAATATGTTCTATTAAAATGATACACCGCACATTAACCTTGCAGTTGTCCCATGTATTTATGTCAAACGGAGTCAAATTCTACAGTTATCCCAATTCACCTTATCGGTACATGAAAACAGCCTTATCTGAATAAGATAAAAATTACAAGACTTAGTGTGAGAAATAAAAAGATTCACATGCAATTTTGCAAGATGATATCCAAATTTCCAATTTTGATGCCCTGTAACTTTTGGTTATGGAGAATGTTAAAACAAAAGTGCATGCTAAACAGTCTTTAAATGTACACTACTTGAAAAAGAAAATTCGTATAGTTATTCAGGACATTCCAAATGAAAATGAACATGCGCTTTTGATATTCGGGAAATAGCTGCAAGAATGTTTGCACATAAATGAAGCATCCAGAATTGGAGTCTACACTCTGTATAATTATTTGTCTTTTTTGCTTTTTGCAACTACGACAGTTTTATAAAATCTTTCCTCTCTAGGATATCCTTCAATAAAACATTGCTACACCTAGAGTCTATAAATAAATTCACCAAAGGATGGCTTATATTTCAAGATTGAGGAGAGAGCATTAAGTTTTGCTCCACAATCAGGAGCAGGGAAACTGAATAATATTTTCGACCCAAACCAGTGTATAATGGGTATTTCTATGGTACAGGCGCACATGGACGTGACAGAGTAAAAAAAAAAAAAAAAAAAAAAAAAAAAAAAAAAAAAGTACCTTTGATAGAGGCGCATATGGACGTGACAGATTAAACAAAGTACCTTTGATATAGGTGCACATGAACGCGACAGAATAAAAAAAAAAAAAGTATTTTTGAAATATTGTTAGAAATACCAATTTCACAGTTTTATTAGTTAACAGTTAACACTCAAATAAAATAATATATTTTTTTAAAAAAAGTATCACATATTTCAACATACCAATTCATTTACTAGAACTGTTACAACAGAGACAAGATAAATGAGAAAAGAAGAGTTAGAATAGATAAGCATATATAGGGTTCAACTGTTGATGATACACTTCTCTCAAAACACAAAGAATGCCGCTCCTCTACAGGGAACTGATAAAAATGACAGTTCAGATTTATTATTCACAACAAAACATATTTGATTTACATAAACCACTAAAATAGCTTACACGATTTATGCTGTTACTCCTTTTATTTTGTTTTTAAATATAATTTTTGTACGTGCTCCGAACACAGATGCTGACAGTTAAGGTCATAGCCCTACTACGTATTTGAAATAATACAAAATTAACTGGAAGTCCTTTTTAAATATATTAACCTTTTAACCCGAGAATTACCATCAACAAAACAAAGGATGTTATTTTTTTACGCAGCTCCATTGTGTTACCTTCAATATAGGTCAATCCGGTTTCTGTGTCCTTAACTTTCGTTGTGAAATACGAGGCATGCTTAATGTGTTACGCAATATTTTGGAGATCCATTCATATGTGTTTGAAATGGATTATGAAAAAATGAAATTAAATCTTTCAGATTGATGTTCCGTGATTATGTGTTTTAGGCGAAGGAAGACGGATGACTAAGGCAAGTGAATAATAATGAATTAATTGATGGAATGAGAATGTGGGAGGAAATGGGAGTACCTCTAAAAACCCACGGACATGATGTTGTCCATCACAAGCTTGCTCGGCCAGGAATCGAACCAGGAACCCCACACACCAGAGGTAAGCGTTCTACCACTGAGCCACTGTGTCCCCCCAGAAATGAATTATCTTTGTCAACTTTATTTTATGTATGTATGTATGTATTAACTTATTTATTTATTGAGTTTTAAAAGATCCCACAGTTAAGTCCTTTAAGAGTCTTCATCCCGGCGAAATTAAAATACCGCTAATTTTACAGTAATTATGTGATATCTTCAAATAGATAAAAGATAATTGAAATATGGAACAAGAGCGCCCTAGACAATATTATTTTGCCGGAGGTACCGTTATCACAAGTCACCTAGTGCCTTTCCGTTTTCAGCTGTTTAGAAACGCGAAAATAAATGCCGATTTTCAAAATGACTTGAAATCGAAAGCAGATAAGTGAGTCGTGATAACGGTATCTCATGTAAAATAATATTGTCTAGGGCGCTCTTGTTCCACATTTCGATTATCTTTTATCTATTTGAAGATATCACGTAATTACTGTAAAATTAGCGGTATTTTAATTTCGCCGGGATGAAGACTCTTAAGCTAAAGGAAGAAAGAAAAGAGATGGATACAGGAACGTTACTGGACAACTCAAATTACTGAGGTGGTGTGTAAGGAATAGCTGAAAACGATAATCTCACCGAAATGACAGGTGCAGTTTAACTAGTTCAGTTACAAATATCAAAAAGCAAGATGCTTCGTTGTTTTAACTACTACTGAGAATGAACTCAGTATCGTTCTGACTTTTACAAACATTCCAAGAAACTACTAAACCCATGTACTGTACCAATGTAACAGATGTGCATTCATATAATTTCAAGAGCATCGCTATCTCGAACTATGCAAAATCATACGAGTAATATCTAAAAGTCGTTTCCTTCTTTCTGTTTAAACAATTTAAAATGGTTCAGGTTACTTTGGAAACAATCTAATATTTCGGAGGTATGGGAAACACCTACTTGGGTAATATTAATCCTTTTGTTTCCATTTTTGTTCTAATGCAGGACATAAACTCCAAAACGCACTCAAAATTTTTGTTGGGAGGAGTCCAATATTACAAGCCACTACACCTATGTAGTGTTGAACTGATATTATTCTGCACCGAAAAGACAATAAGTAATTGTAAAATACTTTCACCTATATTTTCAGAAAAAATAATAGAAGTAGATTGCTTTCATAAGAGGAAGAATATAAATGAAATGTAAGATAAAATTTTCATGCTACATCAATCATTTCCCGGTTAAACAAGTATAGTTTTATTTGAGAAAGTGTAGAAATATATGTTGAATTAGGAAGGTTGGGGGACCCGATAGACACCAGTGGGGTTGCCTCTGTTTGGCAGTTTTGTGTTAATATTGCATCATTATCACTTATTCGTGGCATGGACAAAGACTCTCGCTACTAATGTCCCCATTAAACACCAAAATCAAATCCAATTAACACTTATGTCAGACTATGCCTTACAGAATACTACACTAAACTTGTCCGTTATTTATTTATTCCAATGGTTCTTTTAAGCTAAATAGTGTGAAGTATCCTCAGGGTAGAGTACCATATAAGAGAGTTGAGAACACAGGACGTTTTCAGATTACAAACAAGATTTATAATAGAATAGCGAGGAAATATAATTTATACAACTAAACTTTCACAATGTAATTACGGCAATATTAAGCTTCCTTCTTTCTTCCAGCCTCTCGCGAGGATCATTCTTCATAGCAGTAGACCATTAATCTATAGATCACCTTTGTGAACTTGTAGCTTGATCTAGATTTATTATATTATTTTCTTCTCGTTTTTGGATCCAAAACATGAATTTACGACACTTTTAAGAAGCCGAGGTTCCACTGATGTTGGAACCCGAAATCACACACCCACATACACACTTAAGAATGCATGCTAACCACACAGCTACTCAATCGGGAAGTTCTCTTCTTTCCAATGTAAGAGATTTTCCTTAATATCCAAGATACATTTATACTTGCATATCAAAGAATGATGGCTAAATGGTAAGTATTCTCGCCTTCAGTCAGGAGACCAAGGTAATGTTCCCGATGGAGTATAAGTGTTCGGACTCTACTTTAGACCGTAGGCTCATGTCTCATATAGCTGCAGTGCTGAAATGAGACACTAAAGTGTAAACATAAACAACGCGAAGGATGATGCAGCAATTACAAGTTTACGTTGTATGCTTCTCTAATTCTGACTAATTCGAGTTGAATAAGGGACTTCACTACACTGTCCATAGCATTGTATTATTATTTCATTATTATTGAAAATGAATCAGTACAAACATTAAACATGATGACTATTTCATACTTGATAAACACTGTTAGGTGCCTTACAATTATTATAATTAGAAGCATTATTATAATAATTGTTTTAAAGACTATTGAACGTTAAACATTGAAGCAAACATTTGGGTTTAAAATTGGTGATGACACTCGTTCATTTATGCCAAATTTATTTATCTGTAGAGAATAAGTTACTAACACAGTATCCTTCATCTTGTTCCACCCTTTACTATTACCTTTCAATTATTCAATGAAATTCAAAAGTTATAGATAGCACAATGAAGACCTTTGACCTATCTTAGAAATATAGAAGTTATACAAAAAGAGCATATTGCTGAAAGTGGGAATTGAACAATTACCTGGGTTTTTATCCAAGGCAAAACATTTTTTTCGAGGATTGAATCTATGACCACGTGTACAGACAACATCATGCATTAATCAGTTAATCATAAAGGAACACCCAGCTACTCAAATGCCGAATAATGAAAAATTATGATTTGTAACTTAACACCGGGTAACTGGAGCAGCAGGTGTGGCGGACATAATGGAGCTTACGAAATACTTTTTTTTTTTTTTTTTTAATTTCATAGATCTACGTATCATTAATCACATAATACGCGTGCATAATACTGTATTTCAATATTTATTTCCCCTGAAAAAAGTAAGAATGAAGGCAAAGTATTCGCACTACTTTAACGAGAACGATTCTTACAATTTTGTTTTAATTTCAAAATAATTAATGTATAATTAATAACCTACAATGCTGCATTATTTGCTTCTCTTCGGAAACCCTGTAAACTGAACGTAAACCAAACGTTAACAATGTAGTACTTACATACTGCTTGTACTTCTATATTAGATAGGGTCATCTCATGCTCTATGAAGTACTCACCTACAAAAGAAAACAAATAAATAAAATTAGCATATGCATGTAAACGTTGATTAAACAAATAAAAAGATGCCATATAGTTCGTAACATAGAACTTTCTGAAGTATTATTTATTAAACATAAATTGGCAAAATAAATACATAATAGAATTTGTGTTTATTACATAAATATTTGTTTAATGCGTAGTTTGTTAAATAGAAATTTGATATTAAACGTATTATTTATGAGTAAATAAAATTAAACTTTTGATTTTCCATTCATATAATTATTATTTTATATAAACTGACGTTTCAAAGGCGAATTGCTGCATTTAGGAACATAACTTTTAATAGTAACATTGTTAGAGTTATATTTTTCGTATAATAATTAAATCATTGATGCAACGATAAGTTTTATCTAACTTTAAAATATAAACTATCTATTTATTGTAATAAAATCTTCTGAATTTCACTCTATGTCCAACCTCCCTCCCTATTCAAGGTGTTATAACTTTATTTTGGTTTCCTCTCTTATTAGCCTATGTACATCAAAGATTCTGCTATGACTGGCATATTTTAATACAGAAGTTTCTCTTTCAGTGATTCTTTAACTAATCCAGACTTTTTTTTTTTTTTTGGGCTGATTTAGTGGGATATAAGTTTCTCTCACCTAGTTCCAAATATACTTCTCGTTTGTCCAATGTAGTATATATAAGGCTATATTCACATATGATTGAATAAAATATCTGCGATAAAAAAACATGGTGGAGGGTAGCGTTTGCTTGATAGCTTTCAGAAATTCTCATTACACCTCTTCAAGTACAAAATTCTGTATTTGTAAAGTACTAGATCCTGTTCTTAAGCTCTCTAAATGTAATATAGTATTCCATTAAAGACACGAGAATGCACATTAAGACAATAAATAAACAAATAAATAAAATAAAATGAGATAAAAGGAAGCAACTTTTGAAACGACACTGAACACAGAAAAGTATGTAGAACATATGGAAGAAAAGATTAAACAGTACTATTCTAATGGGCACGTACTTTTCTAATTGTGAGTTCAGGGTCTTTGCTCCCTGGTACTATCTTTTTCTTTGTTCAAAAAAGTAGTTTTGCTTGAAAATACGACATTCGAAGATACTGACATGTTTCACTTTGTTTCTGCATTCGCCATATTCTACGCTCACAATTCTTTTTTTAAAAGTCGAAATTACATGCTTCAAATTTCAACTATTTATGTCCAGTATTTCGGAACAACCACGGTTATACCTATATATATAAAGAAATTACTTTCCGCCTCTCTCTTTGAGTAAAATTCCAAAATTTCGAGATTGTGAAACTCTGTTAAGTGACGATGACCTATAAACTCACATAAATATGACCTCGATGCACAAAGTAGTGTTATCGTGATGTAGTTTTGAAAAGTTTTTGCATCCCAAATTTTCATTTTTATATAGGAAAAACAAAAATGCGGAAAGAACTTTGCGAGGATAATTTATGATTTCCGTCTTCTTTACTTGAAGTAGTCAAGACGTTATTATAACATTTTAACCCATTGTCCCTTTTTGGGTCATTTATATTTTAATTTTTTATTTTTATGATTAATGATGATGATGAGTATAAGTATCATTGTTGAGTTGGTATAAAAATATTGGATATTGATACGAGGATAAGTCAAAAATTATCCGCAATGTAGCTATAACTTTTGTTACATTGTTGTGTTCATACTGACTTATGTTCTCGTTCATTTTATTGTTATGCTGTTGTGGTCATGCTATGAGAGTTTGATCCTAATTCCTCCACTTATCTTCCTTTTGTTGCAGATATATTATGGCCGCTCTATTAGAAGTTTGCACCAAAAAGGAACAATAAGCAGTGATTCGGTTTTTGTGGTAGGAAGATGTATTAGAAGCCATGACTAATTTCCAGACAATGTGCCACTTCATCAACAGACACTCGTCTATCTAATAGAACCATGTGTGGCCGTAGATGGTTGTTTGGTTCCTTTTTCGTGCATAACAATTGTGCGACCATTTTTGGATTTGCAATCCGTTTGTAGACACTTCGTTACGGTAGGACACTGTTCCCGTATTGTGCCAAAAGTCTTTGATAGATTGTGGCCCCTGATACACCTTCCGACCACACAAACCAGACCACTGCTCGTTATTCCTCTTTGGTGCAAACTTCTAATAGAGCGGCCATGATCTATCTGCAACGAAAGGAAAACAAATGGATGAATTAGGATCAGACTTTCACAACATGACCATAACAGCATAACAATAAAATAAACGAGGAGACAGGTCAGTATGAACAATGTAAGAAACGTTATAGCTTAATTGTGGACAATTTTTGACTTATCCTCGTATAATCAGGAAAGTTATCTAACATTGTTGGTTGCCATTGTTAAGGTTTAGAGTTTATTTATTTCCACATATTTCTCCTGTTATTATCATTCGAATGCATGTGCAATAATATAAAATCATCATAATAGGTATTCTGCCGTAACTGAGAAGCTTCCATACTCCACAATCTTCAGCTAACCTCTTCGTTCTCGCGTATGATTTTTCTGTTTTGATATCGTCCATCAATTGTAGCCTCCGTCCCATTCCTCTCTTTCCTGCTACCATACCCTCTAGCACGTCCCTTTGATAGAGTTTCTTCTTAGCCAATGTCCCATTAGTTTCTCTTTCCCTTTTCTTAAATATCTAAAATCGTTCTTTTCTCCTGCACTATTTCTAATTCCCTCTCATTCGTTCTCCGCTCGACCCAGCTAGTTTTCTCCATTCTTCTCCAGATCCATATTTCGATATCTTCCTGTTGTTTTTAATCACTTTTGTGTAATGTCCAAGTTTCTGTCTCATATACTACTACAATACGCCAGACGAAATATTTCGATTCTTTTTCTCAACTCTATTCAAAAGTCACACAAAACAGACTCTTCTTCCTTCTAAAGCCTTTTTTCACCATTCCTAGCCTTGCTTTTATTTCACGTTCGCACTTCATATCGTCACTAATAATACTCCATAGATATCGAAAACTAGTCACTTGTTTTAATTTCTCCCATCCTAATTCTATATTTGACACCGATCGCTTCGTTCTTACCACCATGGCGTTTGTCTTTCTAACATTTATTTTCTCTCAAATTATTCACATCCCTTTCTCAAGTTTTCTAACATGTTATTGATTGATTTTCTTTTAAGATTTCACAATATGCATCATATTATCTGCAAACCGTATACATCTAACCATTCTACCTCTTACCAAAATGCCATCTTCTCTTTTTCATATTCTCTTCTAGATAGATATTAAATAATATTGGCAAGAGACAGTATTCCTGTCGCATTCTCCTTCCAATAGCACCCTCCTATGTCATTTCCTCGTCTATTCTAACACTTACTTGTTGGTTCATATAAAAGTTTCTTATGAGTCTTCGATCTTTACATTTCAACCCAATCTTCTTTAGAACTCCCAACAGCAATTCCCAATTCACGCAGTCAAAAGACTTTTCTAGATCAATAAATACAACATTCACGTCTTTCCCTTTTTTTCTATAAACCTTCCATTGACTACCTTTAATAATCCAATTGCATGTCATATGTTCTTACCTCTCCTGTACCCAAATTGTTTCTCAATTTTTTCATTTGTTCTTCCATACAACCTTCTGTTCAGTGTTTCAAGCAAAATTCTATAATTCCCACATCTCTTTGGGTTCGATTTCTTAACCATCTTGACCTTATCGTCTTCAGGAAATCTTTTGGCCATTCTCCTGTTTCATATATAGTTTATTGCAGAGTTGGGAGAATTCTTAGTTTTCCTTGTCTCCCATATTCTTAATGAATTCGATTGGTATATTGTGTTAAAAACAAAAATTTTATATATAAAAAAAAGGAATAAATGGATAATTTGTTAAAAAGTGTTGGTGCTTAAGTGTAATTATAAGAAAAAGTCTTAAAAGTGTATTTAAAAAACTATTAATATGTTTTTTTAAATAATAACTTGTCCTAAGGGACAAAGGTAACATAAATTAATAAAACTTTTAACAGTAAAATAAAAAAATATATAGTTTAAGCACTAAATTTTAAACTAAAAATTGATAAATTTTATAATATAATGGGGATTTAGGCTGGCAAAGTGAGAGTGGAAACAGAGGCAACAAAAACATTAAAATCATTATTTTAGCCATGTGCAAAAAAACTAACCCTGGACTTCGGTTGAGAGGGTATCATATGTTCATGTGAGTTTCATTTGCTACCATATGTAAAAATTGGTAAAAAAAAAAAAAAAAAAAGTTTAAGCTTTTTAGTTTTGGTTTCCATGCGTGAATAATTTTGTAGCAAATAACTCAAAAAATATGCATATAGCATCAGTAATATCCTCTTATATACGTTAAAATTTTCTTTGTGCTAATAAAATTGTAATGAAACAATTCAAAATAAAACAAGTTTTTTTTACTTAACTTCTACAATAAATAAATAAATAAATAAATAAAATACAATAAAAACCTACCTCTTATGCTCAGTTCTAACAGCTTGGGATACTGTTTACCAGTGAAATAATATAAGTTGGAAACAACTACCGTACTAAACTGAATATTTTATAAATCATTACGCATAAATAAAAACTAATAAAACCTAATAACTTTTGAACCACCCAACCAATCTCGATCAAATTCTCAACATATATAAGGGTCGGGCCTTGAGTGATTTTTTAACGTTTCAATTTGACGAGCCAACCTAGGGGAGGAGGAGGGGGAGATGAAAAAAATTAAAATGACTGCCTTTGTGATTTCATCACTCTTGAATCATCCGACCGATCTCAATCAAATTTTCAACATACATGAGTTTAGGGACAGGGATTACTTTAGGCTATCCACTTTGACGATGCAACGTAGGGAAGGGGTAGGGGGAGAGAAATTTTAAAATGATAAAAAAAAGACCGATATTAGTGTTGAATCCATAGTTTTCGGGGTCGATGGGGGAAACAGTGACAATTTTAATGTCGTGTACAGCAGCATGGAGGAGGAGGAGGGGGAGCTATATGTACCGTACGGGAGGAGAAGAGGGAGAGAAATTTAAAAATGATCAAAAATGACCAATATTAGTGTTGAATCTATAGTTTTCGGGGTCGAAGAAAAACAGTGACACTTCTGATGCTACTTCTATCCAAGTTCAGTCCTGACAGTTGGGAAGGGGGTGGGTACAACGGAGGGAAGGGGGTAAATATTTAAAAATAATCGAAAATGAATAATATTAGTGTCGAATCCATAGTTTTAGGAGTAGCTGAGATTAACAGTGACAATTCTGATGCCGTGTGCCACAGCACGGAGGAGAGGGAGGGGAGCTATATATAATAATAATCGAAAATAACCAATATTAGTGCCTAATCCATAGCTTTCTGGATCATTCAGATGAACAGTGACATTTCCGATTCAGTTTAAATCCAAAATCATCCCCGCCACTAGGAGTATCTATCTATCTATCTATCTATCTATCTATCTATCTATATATATATATATATATATATATATATATATATATATATATATATATATATATATATATATATATATGATCGAATTTATAGTTTTCTGGGTTGCTTAGACGCAATGATACTTTTGATCCCATTTAAATTCAAAATCAACCCCACAACTTGGGGAAGGGGAGGAAGAGATATTTAAAAATGATCGAAAATGACCAATATTAGTGCTGAATCCACATTTTTGGGGGTTGCTGAGATGAACGGTGACACGTCCGATGCCATAGCCCATAACATGAGGGTGGGGGTATATATATATATATATATATATATAAATGATCGAAAATGACCAATATTAGTGTCGAATCCGTGTTTTTCGTGGTCGCCGAGATGATCAATGATCTTTCCGATGTTGTTTAAATCGATGCCATTAAAAACGAAAACAGCATATTTCACGGGTACTAAACACATGAGATACGGATTTGTGCATTTAAATGTTCATTTCAACCCAGCGAAGCGGGTAATATATGCTAGTACTAAACTAAATAATTTATTAATCATTTTTATTAATCAATATTATCTATCCTGGCTGCCTTTCCATCTCGTATGTAGCTTTTTGAAACTCATCCGAAGAATACTAAACCATCCTCTCGTACTTCATTTTCTACTTCAACATATAGGCCACACGGTCTCTCTCTACTCTCATATATTATTTCAACATATTATTTCCACCTTCCTAAGACTTCATTTCTTTCGCTGCCTACCTTCACATTCTTATTTTCTACTGCCATCGTAATGACCCTTGTTTCTTCCGAAGTTCCATAGATTTCACCTCCTTGTACTTTTTTTCATATTTGCTAACTCTTTCTAATTCTTACATTCTAATGTCCTTGCATTTTCCTTTGTAGAACTTGCTCTTGCTGTGTCTGTCTCCCTTCGTAACTCATTGTTTAACTTCCTGTACATCTTTCTGCCCTGTACTGTATCAACTTGTTTCCACGCCCTCCTTTCCCTTATTTTCAGTAACATCTGTTCTGTAACACGTCTCTTCTTCTCTGTTTTGTATCCACAGTAACCTACCACATCTTCTGCAGCTTCCTGTATGCAAAGTTTAATATGCTTCCGCCATCTGTTACTACCTGCACATATCCTTTTTCGTTTGGATAATTTTCTTCAAATTTTTCAATAAAATGATTCCATTGTTTTTCAGCTTTTCAATATTCAAGATCTTGTTGCCTAGTTTCTTCTACCTACATTTTTCAGTCAAATATTTACTTCGGTCACCACAAGGTAATGATCAGAGAAAACATCAGGCCGAGAAAGAGTATTCGCGTTGTTCAAGCTATTCCGATACCTGTCTCGAATAATAATGTAGTCTATTCGATATTTTCGGCCGTCTGTTGAGGATTTCCATGTATCTTTTTCTCTTGTGCTAATTGAACCAATTTTTTTTCAATTACCAGTGAATTCTATCTACAGAAATTGACCAATTCTTCTCACTTTTCATTTCTTTCGCCTATACCATACTTGTTTGTGACACCACCTTTTTCTTTTTCTCCTACAAATGCATTCAAATATCCTATTATAATTTAAATTTTGTAAGAGTACAGTGAATGGGAGCACGTTTGAAATGGGGGCTAGCAATCGACACGTTAGTGTAAAAGACAGTAACTTCATTCACTTATGTTGTGGGTCCAGGTAAATGGCAACGTTGCATTTTCATTTAACATAGGGTGTATAAAGAGTGCACACGGCCCGTCCGATTTTTTTTCTTTAATCCTTCGCTTTAGATTGAAAACATCATATTTGGAGAAGGAATTTTGCATTTTGTTGTAACTCTGATAATAACAGTTACCTTGCCAGGGGACTTTTGAGACACCCTGTATAGATTTGATATCAAAGGTTTCGGTTCAATTGATGAAATAGCTAAATCGAAGAATGTGAGTGAATATGTAAAGTTTAATAATAATAATAATAATAATAATAATAATAATAATAATAATAATAATAATAATAATAATAATAATAATAATAATAATAATAATAATAATAATAATAATAATAATAATAATAATAATAAAAGACAGTCTCGAGTGCGTACGTTGAAGTGATTTGACCTCAGAAAGACTGAAATGTGAGACAACTATCGACTGCCTATTCCAGATTTTAATTCGAGCAAAACAACAGTGCTGGAAATATATTTTAGAGAGGCTATTAGCCTTTATCAGTTTCGCAAATTTTAGTTAATTAACCCAAAAATCCAACCTACTTTTTTTTTTTTTTTTTTTTACCTTAGGGTTGATTAAAAACTACGTACTAGTCAACTTTGGTGACATTTATCGATAAACAAGAGACGAACGGTGTTGGCAGAGAAAAATGAAAAACACAAAAAAAGACGGAAAGAAAGAAATGTTTCACGCGATCCGAAAACTTATTACCTATCGGTGGGATTAATATTAGCTTTGTTGTTTCAGATCGGAACTTGTATCATCTGAAGACTCCCCCTATTCCCCCTCTCGAGCCCCCGCTGTATCGAATGAGGTGCGATGTTGTCAAGGCAACCGAGGATTGTGGGTTGGGGGAGACAAGGATCAGATGGTGGAAGACGGTGAAGAACGATGGAAGTTTTGAAAGTGTTTGGTGTTGGTGATGGTGGTGGGGTATATGTGGAGATTAAGTTGCGGATACAACATTTGGTGGTAACGGTGCTGCTAGTCACACTCTATACTACAAATCGGAGTCAAAAATCAGTGAATCGAATCACTTTTGCCCCGTTTCTTTCTGAGTGTGATTGAGTCTGTTATTTTGAAAAGTGATTTTCAGTTCGTCACGATATGAGCAGAATCGATTCCCAATAACAATTCTAATACAAAAAGTATACACTTGCATATACCATTAGAATCAGTTCTATTTTTAAAACATTGATTTGCTATTCAAAGAACAAGAAAATATTTCCAGGTTAATTTTGAGTATTTTGACGAGAATTTTTGTTCTATATTGATTTAATATCAAGAATCTGACTTGTTGGCATCATAAAACGTCAGAGTACCTTCTATTGGGGAAATATTAACAAACGAAAGCAAGTGAATAACTGTGAGTGAATAAGTGGAATAAAGATAAATATATTTATGTCACTAATTTTTAAAAAAATCACCATTTTAATAATTAAAAAATAGACTATTTTCTTTGAGTTATGTTAAGAACACGACATACCATAATTCAAAATCAAGTAATTAAAATTAAAAATTTTTTAAATATATATATTTAACATTTTAGGTTAGTGTATATTATTTATAATCAGTTAAATATTTTTTTCTTATACGAACACAATTTATAA
Organism: Thermobia domestica; assembly: GCF_964235325.1. Lineage (NCBI taxonomy): Eukaryota > Metazoa > Arthropoda > Insecta > Zygentoma > Lepismatidae > Thermobia > Thermobia domestica. Next base: position 250,035,515 of record NC_137454.1, read on the forward strand.
AACATAAACCAACTTAACTCTTATAAAACTTTCGATGAGTTAAACAAGTATATATATATACACAATTTTAAGCTATTACGTCAAACTCGTAAGAAAAAAAACAAAATATATACGCTCTAATCAAAATAGTTTCTATCATATCTAAAATAACATTCTATCTAAAATAATATCAAACTAAACAACAAAAGTTTCTTATCAAAAAGCATAAATAAATAATCACATCAACAATCATCTTAGAAGGTTCTAACACATAGATCTAAATCTAAAGATTTTAGTCAATATATAATAATTAAAATAAATAAATAAATATTTCCACCTAGTGAGTAATCAGTTTAAAATCGTAGGTTTGCATCAATTTCAAAATAGACTATTCTGTATTTTAAAAATGTTTTACAATGTTAGATTTTACCCTACCAAGCGATTATACACCTTGTAACGTAGATATTTGTCAATTTCCAAAATAATAGTGAGTTACTTAAATACAAATTTCATTATCTCTAATAAAAAATTGTACCATATAAACTATTTTTCTATAATACTATAAATATATTTATACTTTTATAGAATCATGTTAAATAGTTGGGTCAGAGTATCCTTCATATTAGTTCTCAATCTATTTCTTTATTCTAACTTTACGGTATATAAGTTTTATAATTTGCTATATGTTCTTTTGAAGCACAGAAAAAAAAAAACTAGCCACCTTATTCTTGCTCTACCTCCTTAATATCCATACTTAGCTACTAGAGAGATACAAAAGGACAGGAACTTGTCTTCAGGCAGAACACTCATATAAGACAAGGCAACACTATACCAGATTATAGCAGTTTTCAAATAATCTGATGCGATCAACTGACAACTAAGACTGTGCAATATCCGGTTCAGGGTATCGAAAACCGATATAGACAAAATATCAAAACTTGTTCAACATATTGAAATATCGAAAAATCCAGGAAATATCCATCAATAAATTTTTTTCGATATTTGAAAATATCGATCGATGTACTGTATTGAAATATCTCAAACCCTATTGACAACGCTGCTGATTTCTCAACTCCACTGTTGTGACTTCTGAATCTCACACAACTTTCTATGTCATACTATGGGCTCCTCTAGCTAATGCCACTCACTGACAGTGATTTTTGATCTTCGCTTGTATGGAAAGGAGAGGTTGTGAAAGATCGGACTTGTTATTAAGTGAGATCAGTACCGGGAACCAAGGTGTTGTATTCCCACCAGTCAGAACCTGTAATCTTACACATCTCAGTCAAGCGCTCTAGCCATGAATTTATGGGAGCCCTCAACCTCAAATATCAATTAAGCGTGAATTAAATCTGACCTCACAACGAGGACAAATCTTACAATCATCTTTTCCAGCAGTGGCAATTTTAAGGAAGAAAAGTAAAAACTGAAGTATGAGTGAGAACGCATAAAATTTCGATTCTACCGCTGTTTGAAGTTCTTAATAATTGAGATCACTTTCAGATTTATCCGCAACACAAAGAGAAAGCTGCATTATCACTCACTTCCTAGGAAGGAAGGGAGGCCACGGCACAACACCCAAGCAGCTTCCATCCACGGAGTATCTCCATGACAACCACGGTTGTTATAGACATTTTAGTTTGCAATACTCACTTGGCTTGCGTTTGGTTCTCTGCAGCCGAAGAGAGAAGAGAGCGAGTCCTGTTTAGCCGTTGGCGTGACGGTTCCGCGCTGCAGGCTAGGAACTAAATGATCCGAGTTCGTTGACACAACGTGCACGGAATGGGCGTAACAAACAAGAAAGGAAAATACTGGGTTTCAAAATGTTTGTTGTCTTTGAACAATTGACTGTAACCATGCAAGATGAAGATAAAACCAAGAACAAGACAGAAACAAGAAATACAACTGTTTATCCATCGAATCCTCTGCTGTTTGTTTGCAAATAAACATTGGACAGGAAAGCTGTAACAATAACCTACTCTGCAAACAAAGGAACATCAAATCATTTCCATTTTCTCGCCTTCGTGTTGTCAGTTGCTGCTTCCCACATACGCTGCTTCCTGGCTAAGATTATCGATTTAAGATTTTTTTTTTAAAAAAAGAACTATATAAAAAAGAACTGTATATACATATATGAAACATCTACATTTTTAAAAAAAAGTACATAAAATATAATATAGCTACAAACGAAAGTACCTAATTTTAATGATAGAACTAGCAATTTTAAGGAAGCTGAAATACAAAATTGTATTTTCCCCCCAATTTAGTTGATTGAATTGTTTATAACTCAGTAGTGTCATGAAACTAAAACCTTTAGCAGGAAATCCCGAAAGTGATACTGAAAATTGGTTGAATTAATTATTACATATATTTTCTGTATCCAGATCCATTATATATTGTTCTATCGCTTCGTCTCTGTCACTTATTAAATGAAATGAAATCTAAGTTTTACATCCCACGTTGTGTCTGCTAGGCTAAAGGAGACGGTGACGATGAGAAATTAATAAAATGGTGGAATGAAGAAAGTGGGAGTAAAGGGAGAATCCGAGAAAATTCTCTGCCAGATCTTTCTCTTTGAAGTCATTCTTAACCATTCTCATCCATTTTCCTCTTGATCTCCCTCTACCTTTCTTCCCACCCACTTCCATTGTCATCACACTTCTAACCACATGGTCGTTTGTTCTTCCCATTAGATGGCCATGTTTCTCTTAACTCTCTTACGCCTCATTCTGTCTCTTCTTGTTCTCTCACACGCGGTAGCTCATTGGTAGAGCGTTCGCCTCTGGTGCATGGGGTCCTTGGTTCGATCCCAGCTCGCGCCAAGTGAACTTTGTGGTGGACAAACACTGTCTGCGTGGGATTTCTAGGTATTCTCCTGTTTCCTTCCACTTTCTTCGTTCCCCATTTCTTTCATTTCTCATTATCACGTCTCTTTTAGCCTAGCAGGCAAAACCGTTTGAGGTAAAGCTTAAAAGTTTGTTCTCTCACACGTTCAGGTCAGCATTTTTATTTCCCTAACAATCTATCATTATTCCTGTGCTTTTTTATTGCCCATATTTCTGCTCTATATATCATTCCTGGTCTAACCACTGTTTTGTAAATCATCTCTTTATTCTTTACCATAATTCTGCGGTTACACAGAACTCCTACATACTTTCTTCCAAATTTTCCATCCTTCTTGCATTATGTGTGTTTTTTCACGTCCAAATCAACATTCTTGGCAATAGACGAGTCTAAATAAATATTTAGGTTCATCTATTGCCAAGAATGGTCATTCAATTGTTCTTCTTGTAACCTTACTTCCCCATTTTCTTCTCCGTTGAACTCAAGACATTCCGATTTCTTTCCACTAATTTTTAGGTTTCTATCTTCCAAAGACTTTCTCCAACTCACTGCTTTCCTTTCAACTTCTTCCCTATTTATATTGCATAGTATAATATAGTCGGCAAACATCATACACCAAGGAGGGCTTTACCTCTCATATCTTGAGTTGTAACATCCATAATAAAGTTGAAGAAATACGGGATCAAGACTGAGCCCTGGTGTAACCCAACCCTAACAGGGATTTGACGCGTTAATCACACATTATTTCTTACTTGGATTGTAACTCCTGCATACATAACTTTATCTTTACGTATTTTTCTGGCATTTTTTTATTCCGCATACATCTCCACAATCCCTGATGTACTCTGTCGTAGGCCTTCTCCAAATCAATAAAGAACATATGCAATCCTTTTGGTGTTCCTGGTGTTTTCCATATTTGTCTCAATATACAAACTGCGTCCGTTGTACTATTTTCTGGCATAAATTCAAATTTTTTTAATCCTATTGATGTTTCTTCCCGTAATCATCCTTCTACAGTTTCCTCCCAAATCTCATAGTATGTGACATTACTTTGATTCCTCTGTATTTACTACAGTCCTGTACATCTCCTTTCTCCTTAAAAATAGGTACAATAACACTACCCCCTCACTGACTTGGTATATTTTTTTCTTTGTAATCGAAAGTAAATAAGTAAATACAGGGTGTCTGAAAAGTCATAGGATTGAGCAATATATGATACAAACAAGAATAGTTAGGGGTTGTTTCCGTAGATAATGAATTAGCAATATAATTTTAGGAAAATAAAATAAAACCATATTTCCTGGGTGGATTGCAAAGTTCGTCCGCCACCTCATGTTATGGTTAAAACCGCATAGACCTATGATTTAACTTCAAACGAAAGTGTTGTTTTAGTTGGATGTTTGATTGCAGAAGACAGCTGTGGCGTCCCGGCAGTATAGCTAACTTCAGGTTAGCCTATACACCTTGAAAAGTTATTATCAACAAAGATTCACAAAAAAAGCATAATTGTTTTGTATATTATTCAGAAAATAATGTAAATATTTCGGGAAATTTATTAATTTCCTTTTCGTTATTAAAAATACTTTTGGAGGCATCTTAAAAGGGAGGGCACACCGTGCAAGCCCGCGATCCAGTCCATTCTTGCGGTGGCTCAGTGCAGGGACGTACACAGGAGATGGGTCCTGGGGGTCCGCCCCCCAACATTTCGACTTTTGTATAAAGTTAGCCTAATTTTAGGGGCAATTTTAGGAATTTTAATATAAAATACCCTCATATTGAGTTTGGACCCCTCCCGAAATAAATTCCTGCGTACGCTACTGGCTCAGTTTTATAGAACTTATCTTCGGTGCAGGTAACCCTTTATTCGATCCGGGACCTAGTGAGTTTGTGGTGGACAACACAACACCATCTTCGTGAGTTTTTTCAGGATTCTCCGTTTCCTCCCACATTCGCATTCTACAAATTATTTCATAACTAGCAGCGTTCACCCCGCTTCGCTGCGGTCACCCCGGAACGCAATAAACTTTGTTACTTAGATAATTTTTACTTTTTCGCTTTCAAGTGATATGATAAAAACCATAGAAGATTGCAGTAAATGTTAACATTATATCGCCTGTCATTTATGTTAACCCGCCCCGCTTCGCTGCGGTCACCCCGGAACGCAATAAACCTTGTTAATTAGATAATTTTTACTTTTTCGCTTTCAAGTGATATGATAAAAACCATAGTAGATTCCAGTAAATGTTAACATTATATCGCCTGTCATTTATGTTAACCCGCCGAGTCACATGGTCATGCGGGTTGCATATAAATACGTTTATTTTTACCTATGATGAACTAATAACAAAGGATTTGTACGTATGGACACTTGAATGGTCAATTATCTCAAGACACTGGTAATTAAAAATTAAAGTGATATGATAAAAACCATCTAGGGTCCAAATCCTAATAACCCCCCAAAAATGAAAGAAATTGGTTCAGCCGTATTAGCGTGATGAGTTCACAAAGGATTTGTGCGTTCTCTTTTATATATATAGATCATCTCCTTTCATTGTTTATAATCTCTTTTACCGTACAGAGCACAACAGTGGGTCGTAAAACTGAAAATTCCATTTTAATTTTCAAAAAATTCCATTATACCTTCCAGCTACAGCTTAGTTCTAATTGGTTACTGTTCTCGACTTTGATATGGAGGTCCACGGTCTATTCCTGTTGAATTGTGGATCAATGTCTCACATAACCTCGATGTTGAAAAGAGAGATCGAATTCCAACTTTTTTTTAAAGAAAAAAAGAACAAAGTTAAACATTCCACTAATATGCATCCGGGCTAAAGGAAACAGTAATAATGATATGAGTTATGATGGTGAAATGAAGAAAGTGAAAGAAAATGCGAGAACCACGAGAAAACCCACGCACAAGGCATTGATCCACCACAATGCCCACTTAGCAGGAGCTGGGGAATTCCAATTAAAGGTGTATTAGATTTACACTGTTATTAGATTTACATTGTTAAGAAAGGCAGAAAGAAAAAAAAAAAATGTCCTGAAAATGGCCAGAAAAATAAGACAAAACAAGGGGGAAAAGAGAAGTAATTCAACGAATATTAAGATCTGACTGAGCAAAAAGAAAATCAATATGAAGATGAGCACTTTTGAAGAGATTACTTCAGCGAAAAGCGAGGGAATAGATAAAGCAGTATTCCGCGTGAATTGGCCCTCCATCTATCGGACGAAATCCGAAATACTTGCTACTGAAGTTGTCAGCACTTTCAAACTGTGAGCAAAGGAACACTACTTCTTGTTTCATTCCCTATGAAAACAAACACAAAATATAAATGCAAATAGAAGCTTTAAGATTATTTGCAAACATAATATTTGTAGTCATACAAGTAAAGAAAATTAACCTTCAGAGTAAAAAAAAAAAAAAAAAAAAAAAAATGAACATAGTTATTCTTCCGCAGAGGAATACACTACCGCTCAAAAGTTTTCGAATACTCCTCCCCGCCTGATTTCTGTGAGCGTTCTACTTTGAACCTATTATTTTGATACGAGAACTTTGCTGCCATATGTCGGGGATATTCCTGCCTAAAGCATATAATTTGACGGTTGAATCGAGATTTGAGAGATAGAATACTGTATATTGTGTGTCTAATTATAATTCTTAAAATTGAAACAACAAAAAGATAAATTGATGTAGACATTGCATAGTATAAGTAAAAGTATGGAAAGGGAAGCAATATGTTAATTTTATTTGCAAAATATAGACAAAGGGAGTCAATGCAGTGACAGAAATTCGAAAGGAAAACAAACTTCATATGTTTAGTAGTTGATACCTTGATGATATGTTAACGTTTTTAAAAAGCCAAAAAAATATTATTTGCGAAAGTGTTTACGATAGTTTGGTATCTTTCATTGTGGCTCGTTGAATAGTAACGGCGAGCACTACGTTTCCACAGACTGAGAATGAACATTTCCTTCCTTGCCGAAAGTTTTAATTTAACACGTTCATTCCCGACACGTTCAAGGGTGAATTGCAGAGTGAACCGTAAGTATTTTCGAGTGTTTGTTTGTGTTAAGATCAAATAAAGAAATGTATATTTAATTCGGAAACCAATTTGAGTAGGCTGATTTACAAACTGGTGGAACTTACGAAATTAATGTAATCAAATCTTTTAGTTTAATGTCGCACGATTTTGCCCTTCAGGCTCAGGGAGACGATGATTTTGGCAAATGAATGGTGATTGAGGAATTTATGGAATGGGAATGTGGGAAGAAACGGAAGTATCTCGAGAAAACCCACGGAAACAACATTGTCCACCACAAACTTACTTGGTCTGTGATCGAACCAGGGACCCAACCATCAGAGGTAAGCGCTCTTCCACTAAATTACCGTGCTAGTGAAAATTATATTACCACATACAACTTCAGAAAAGATGACCCAGCAGTTTTATGTGGGATCCTCCGGTGTGTCACGCGGCCTCACGAAAAAAAAAATTGTGGTGATCCACCGATGAGTCACGCGGTAGTTAACGCGTTAATGGTTCCACCGTGTAGAAATAATTTTCAATATAGCACATGCCAAAAAATCTAGAGATGCAAGGGCTCGGAAAAAAACCGGCTTTTTTGGAAAAAAAACTCGGTTTTTTCTGCTTTGCTTTTTTGCTTCGGAAATTTTGGGCTTTTTTCAAAATACTGCTTTAAATTGATAAAACAGACTTTGTATCGCTTCTCTATAACACAAAAAATCATTTAATTAGTGGTTGATGCTGATAATCATATAAAACATCGAAAATAAACTATGAATTTCGAAAAAATATTTCAAACAATTTTTCTTCAACATATTTACATTATGAATTCCACAGGATTAACCAATGTATATAATAAGAATTTTTTAACCTCCTATATACAAAAGTAAGCGGAGTTGGCAAGAACCGTGGCTGTTTTTGAAAATGCCAAAAACCCGTTTTTTGGGGGATGTTTAAACCAGGCTTTTTTGGTTTAAACCAGGCTTTTTTGACTTAGATTCTTTGCTTTATGTATTTATATTACATATTCACAGAAATAGCCTACGTTTGTTTCGCCTTGATGTTATTATGCAACAGCGGGGTTATGCCGGAAGAACTCCCATAAGCTTAAAGAAGTGCGGTCAGTAAATTTCTTAAGTTGAGAATCTCCCGCCCTAGCCATTGAGAAAATCCCGTCATTACTTGAAATGTAAGACAATAACGGGAAAATCCTGTTATGGCTTTGCATGTAAAATTTAAAGGTCAACGTACCATAATCAGTACGCTAAAACTGAGATATTAAATTACAAATTTAGTACCGGTACGTAGATATCATTGAAAGTCCAATCCAAGCTAATGTTGGAAGCTACGTAGGCAATCGATAAATTTTGCCAATTTCTATCAATATATTTAAGCAATATTGGCTTCTTTATAAAACAACACGCATTTAGGCATGTAGAAATATAGAATTTGGTTTGTTTCGTATATTTAGGCTTAACATCCTTACGCAATACCGAGGTTATCAAGGAGAGGACTTTCGGTTAAACTGACATCCGAACCGCTACTTGGGTTACGCATGAAAGAAGGATTGTGGTTCGACCGAGAATTGAACATGAGACACCTTGATTAAAAGGTGAAAGGGAAATAAAACTATTGCAGGTAGTTTGATATCTGGAAACGTTACCATGAAGTTCACACGATTCGCATTTTTCATTCTTTTTATTTTTGTGGTTTAAACCAGTTATTAAAAAAAAAAGTTGGTGTAAATCAGCCAACCCTAAAAGTAAACACTTCTTTTTAAAGAATACACAAATAACTAGCAAAATAGTATGTAGTATTTTTACTTCAAAATATTCCATACCCTCTTTTTGAAACAAAATAAAATTAAAATAAAACATAAGAGAAATACTTAGATTTATATGATACACTTAAAGGCTGCACATCTAGAGCTTTTGGCTCTGTATATTCTTGAAATTCTACAGTTAAGTTTTATAGAACCACCATCACAGTTTACCCAATCCTCAAGTTTTCTGAATTTTTAACAAGAGGGATTCAACATATCATTACGGAACTCCCCCCCCCCCCAAAAAAAAAAAAAAGACTACGGAATATATTTAAGTTAAGCTAAATACAACTGCACAACAAACATGACTGAGTGATTAGCTTTTGCGTTTCTATCGGGAAGTCCGGGATTCAACCAGCATTCGACCATTCTGACAAAGCTTTTCTTCATTCCATCTGTGAATGTAGTAATAGTGCGTGTACTGTGAGTTGGTCGACTTCCTTTTTTATTGTTTTTAAATCGTTATTATTACTAATTACCAGCAGTGACGGTTTTGCGAAGTTTAGGGGGGCGGTCTTTCGGACTGAAGCCCTTCCCCAAAGTTACGGAATGTCTGCAACAAACGAAATATCTATTATTTATGCCTTTACTCATAAACTTTAAGCTCCCGTCAAATAAAAAATTACGAATGTTTAAAAAAACTAAACATTAGTAAGAAACCCTTCTCAAAATACTTTTCTAAATCCGCCACTGATTCTCAGTATAAAACGATTTTTAAAGTTGTATCCGGAAGATTATTGCTAAACATATAAACGAAACGAAAGATTAGTTATACCTGTACTCATAAACTTTAAGCACTTCCCAAATAAAATTAGGACTTTTTAGGAAACGAAACAATCAGGAAAAACCCTCCTAAAGTACTTTTCTAAATCCGCTACTGATTATTTGTATAAATTGGTATTCAAGGTTGTGTCCGGAAAATTATTGCTAAATCACTTCACAGCTACAGTATAACAGAAATGTGGAAGTACGGTTTGACGGATATATTGAAAAACGTACGCTTTGACGGATAAATAGAAAAACGGGCAAGTTTAACTTTTGCGCTAGAAGCTAGAGTACTAAAAGCTCTTAGAAATGAAACACGGATGACAAACTAGTGAAGAAAAAAGATGTCGATAACTCAAAAGTTAAAATAAAGTTAAATAGCCTCTAAAATTACCCTCAAATACTACATTCTTCATGTTAGCTTCAATTCGTAAAACATGTGCTCCATCCATCTTGATGGTGAATTTCAGAGCGAAATATCACATTCAGGTCATGGAATTTTTATCTAACTATAGAATATACTATAAGAAAGCTATTTAGATAGAAAAATCATGAAGTTGAAAAAAGCCAAAATTTCCAAAATTCTCGTTTTTTTCCCAAAAAAGCCGGCTTTTTATGTAAAAAAAAACATCGATTCAAAAAAGCCGGCTTTTTTGCATCTCTAAAAAAATCTCAGAAAAATGTTTCTTAGTTACGGAGATACAAAGTTTCAAACAATGCAGAAATGAGCTGCTTACGTCACGACAACAGAAACATGTTATTTTGCGTGACGTCACATATCGGGTCCCCTTTCTGAGTTGCATTGAAAACATCAGAGAGTGCTATGTACTAGTACATCTCAAATCTCGATTGAACTGTCGTCAAATTTTATGCTTTAGGCACGAGTACATCTGACACACATTGACATAATTCTTGCCAAAATAATAGGTTCACAGTATATGCTCACAAAAATAAAGGGTGTTCGAAAATGTTTTGAGCTGTAGTGTGTGTGTGTGTTATTTATAAAGATGGAAACTACAGAAAATTATTTAAGAGTTGAGGATTACCCAAGAGAGAATGAGTAAGCAATTATAAAGTAATCTGTTATTGCTTTAATTATTGAAATACAGGGAAAGTAAAATATCACTGCGCACTTGCTACTGTACGTCTACTATTCATAATAATTTTAATGTTAACAAATACAATAAACGTTTCACGATATACAATATTAATTTAGAAACGCCTACGTGCATTTAAGCGCGCATCGATACATTTTATCTTGTTGAAGAAAGAAACAAAACAAAACAAAACAAAACAAAAAAAAAAACTTTGAAGGTTCCAGTGGGAGATGTTCTTGAAGAATGTAATGTTCCCCGTTAGTTCATTCAGAGATTTAGGATAGTCTCTGTAATTTATTATTATTATTATCTTCCGCGCATAATAGTGATTTGGATGTTATAAATTTGGCGAACATGGTACCCATCTGCTCCATAAAAAGCTAACTATAATCGAGTAACAAAAACATTTACAATACAATTACACTCCGAACTACAATTGCCTCTGCAAGGAATTAAAAGCCTTTATGATGCTTACGTTGTTAACATATCTTCAATTATAGTCCATGTGTATCATAATTTGAGATATGTTCGTTCTCCAACAAAGATACATTTCACCGTACGTGGTAGGGACATAATAATTTTTAAATGCATTGTTGGTCTCAGTTCTATTTTCTAAGAGAAGTACTATGACTTAGTGGCCGAGCGCAGTCCTCTACTGTAAGAGGTCAATGGTTCGATTCCAGCCCATGTGAGTTTGTAGTAAACAATGTCGCGTCCATGGGCTTTCTCGAAATTCCCTTACATTCTAATTTTATCAATTATTTCACATTCAATCATTTGCATTAATCATTCGTCTTCTTTACATAACGTGCATGGAATAAACGTGGGACGTAAAACTGAAATTGTTTCATTTTCTTTGCAAATTAACAAACAAATAAACCAACAGTATCAAAGTGCCTATTTTTTGATTATCGGATTGTAATATAACACTCTGAGCATCTTATATAAAAATATTATTCTGAAAAAAGAAAATGATTTTTGGGCGTATATTTAATAAGATAATATTTAGAGGAGATTATTTTAACCTTGTATTAAGGTAGGTAAGTTCTCTTACTAGTCTAAATAAGACTTAGTAGCATTTCTATACAGCAGATGGGAGCTTTAATCAGTGCTATAATGTTTCATCATGTAACTAGCAGGAACCAGAGAGAGAATATTCATAAAGGTGGTTTCATGGTGGACTCATTGGAAGACAAAGGGCTAACAGCTCTTTTTAGCACCACGTCATAGAGACGGAATTTACTTATTACAAAGTTGTACCACATGGTTTTGTTACTAAAGTCTCCGTCCCAACGGGAAATGAACATGGAACCACGCATACAAAAGGAGAACACGTGTTAGTTACTTGGTCAGGAACAGCCACCAGTGGCGAAGCCACCAGCCACCATACTATGAGGCTCTGAGGCCGGGCCTACTCTGCATTCTACCGTTTATTTTCTTTATCTTTGGTTTCTTATAAAATAAAGTAAATACTTCAACATTTCGTTTATTTCGGTAACAAAATAGTAGGTTGGAAACACTCGGAGTCCTTCCGTCTGAGCCTCACCAGCTCTCTAGACAGGTTTATGGGCTTTGCTGCTCAGGAAGCGAAGCTATTATCGCTGGAGGTTGCACACATTGTTGGGAAGGTGGGAAGGCTCGCCTCTGGGAGTTGAGTTTTAGCATTGAAGACATCTTTCAATGCTAATATCTTATAAAATGATTTCCTTAACACAGAGTAAGAAGTACTGTGTGGAATTAATGTATTTCTATTAGTGATAACTTATTTAATTTAGGCGTATACTCTCAGGAGTTATTCAGAGTAGCTGTATTTTTCCTACATGGCGCCTGGTTCATAATAGCTTGTAGAATATAAGTCTGATACATTAAATATATGTATAAATTTACCAAACACTACGGTCAGGATAAAATAATATTATTTGTGTATAATTTTAGTTGTTTTCCATTTCATAGAATCAGTGGGGTAGTTAGGATTTTGTTTCGGGGGCCTTTGCTAACTTTATTTCTAGAAATGTGAAAATTCTATAATAAGTCTATATATATAAAACAGTAAAAAGTTGCGATAAAATTTCGGTGAGTGCTTACTCCCGAAAGCCAGCCCCATAAATACGCCACTCCATAGAATACAATATTAAATATCTTACGTTGATTCAAATAAAGTTCCTTCTGAACATTAACATTTATAGTAAAGTCGTTATCACGCGATGCATTAATTAAATGCAGTATTGCACTTACTTTAAAGTGAGAGATGCAAGTAGCAAACGCTTATCCAAGAAATTTGACAGCTAATTTTCAAATATGCAGGAAATGAAAACAGCAAGTGAGGACGAAATTCCCCTTAACCCCCTGGAAATCCGACAGACGAAAAAAATGAAATGCAATTTTTGAGTTTTACGTCCCATGCTTATGCCGGCTAGGCTAAAGGAGACAGTGATGATGATAAATGAATGAAAATGGTGGAATAAAGAAAGTGGGAGAAAACGGGAGAACCCCGAGGAAACCCCACACACGGTGTTTGTCCACCACAAAGTTCACTTGGCGGAAGCAGGGTTTGAACCCTCACTTATTGAACTGAGCGAAGCGAAGCTCTTATACTCGGGTTAGCCGTTTGGTTGTCCACGAACTCCTCCTAGACCGTTTGGCCGATCTCAACCAAACTTAGCACGCTGATAGAGTATGTCGTGCTGAGTGACAACATAGGTCGAAATCAAAAATCCGATGTACCATCGAGGAATAATCACCGAAAAACGCTTCCTGATTACGTAGTTTAAGCTCGCTCAGCTCATTTCATTGCAATCGGGTATATCCATTGCATTCCTAGTATATTTATGATGATGAAATTGCGAATGATGAAATTGCGAAAGCTTTTGCTCAACACTTCCAGTCCATTTACAATGAATCCTCCTCCTTAACTAAAAGTTGTATTAACTCACATAACAAAAAATATTTACATGAGGAATGCCATAACTTATTCCATACCATGGAGATTAGTATAAAGGACATTGAAAATGTAATAAAGAAACTGAAACCAATAAAGCAACTGGGCCTGATAATATACCACCTTATATTGTGAAAGGTTGTAGTAATATTTTGAAGCATCCGCTATATACCTTATTTAACCTCTCAATAAGGATAAATGTTTTTCCAGATATATGGAAAGAATCAATAATATGCCCAGTCCCGAAACCCGGCAATAAAAATAGTATAGAAAACTATCGTCCAGTAGCTATATTACCAACAAATGCAAAAGTATTCGAAAGTGTCATTTATGATCAGGTGAACCCCTGCAATTTCAATGTATCAACATGGCTTCCTACAGAAAAGATCCACGGTGACTAACTTAACTATAATTTCAGATTCCATAACCTCCTCCTTGGATAACAATGGACAAGTAGACGTTATATATACGGATTTTTTTTTTTTAAAAAGCATTTGATACTGTGGATCATATATTAATTCAAAAACTTGCCACCTTCAATTTTAGTCCCCAAATGATATTTTTTTAAAAAAAATCTTACTTGCGTGAACGCAGGCAATCAGTGTTGTATAAAGAATATAAAACCAAAAGCTTTCGAGTAAATTCTGGAGTCCCTCAGGGGTCTAATCTTGGGCCTCTTTTGTTTTTATTATTTATTAATGATCTGCCACGTTACATTAAAAAATCTCATAAAATACTTTTTGCAGATGATTTGAAAATATTCGTAGATCTGAAAAGTACAGATAATTGTCTACTCTTCCAACAAGATCTGATTAACATACTAAAATGGTGTACTAGCAATAGACTTACAGTAAATATTAATAAGTGTAAGACCATGATATACAGTAGATGTGAGAAAACGTATGACTTTACTTACACGATCAATGGAATAAGTTTAGAAAAATTAGATACAATTAAAGATTTAGGTGTGATATTTGACAAAAAAAAAAAAAAAAAATAACCTTTTCACATCATGTGGCAAATATTACTAAGGATGCATATAGAAATCTTGGGTTTCTTATCAGAACAACTTAAGAATTTACGAATGTTAACTCTTTGAAAACGCTTTACTATTCTTACGTAAGATCCAAACTTGAATATGCCTCACTTATTTGGAACACTTCCGTGAAAACCTGTAGTCAAAAAATTGAGCAGACACAAAGTAAATTCATTCGTTTTCTCACATACAAAAGGACAGGATTTTATCCAAAATATGAATCATATGACTTGGAAACTTTACACTTCAGACACTTGAACAAAGACGGACGTTGAACGACCTCATTTTCTTGCACAGACTTTTGCACAACAAAATAGACTGTACAGACATAATTACAAAGATAATGGTACAGGTTCCAATCTCAAAACATGCAAGGGAAATAGTGGCCTGTTCTACTGCAGGAAGGCACGTACAAATACACTGCATATGTCACCTACATGGAAAATTTGTGCTACATACAATAAAATCAGTAAGGATTATGAAGATATAGATATATTTAATAGTTGTGAAAATTTGTTCAAAAGAGTAATACTGCGTAGTTTGTAAAAAAAAAAAAAAAAAAAAAAAAAAAAAAAAAAAAAAAAAAATCAAGTAAACTGTATTATTTTAACTCAAGATTTTGTACTAAATTATGTAATTATGTATTAAGCAATTTTAATTGTATCAACTTTAAAATTATGCATTATATGTAGACACTGTAATTGGGCAGTAATGTCTGTTGTGTTGATAAATAAATAAATAAATTTATTATTATTATTATTATTATTATTATTATTATTATTATTATATTTTACTGTTTTATGAGAAGAGGAAATAATAGAAAATAGCATTTTTTGTATATCACAAACCATAATGATAATGCGAAGTATCTCAAAGAAAAAGTAATGTCAATTGCATTTTCAAAATTAAACTATTGTTTTTTATAATTCTACTACCGTTGTTAGATTGTTTCTTTTGATGAACAGTGTAATTTTAAAACAAAAATCAAACAAGCATATGTTAGCTGTTCTTCGAAATACCAATTGGGGCAGGGTGCGAAATGATCAAAGTCGAAATGAAGGACAGGGAGACAAGTAAAATAATAACTTCGCATTGAAATGCTTAGAGATATAATTATTAATCTATTTGGAATTAGGAATACGCTAACATATTATAGAGGGTGATATAGTGCGCTTCTATTTTGTTTACGCAGTTGCCAGATCATAATTAACTCTAATTACTTTGTGTGTTTCTTCACGCACCAGTAGTTCACCCTTAATTATAGATTAAGAACATGACAATTACATATACATTACTGTAATTAATTTGCAAATTTCTGACAATAGTGTCATTTTATTCTCTTCAGTAACTTATTAGTGGGAGGAATTCCACTCCAAAAATAATTATTAAGTGGGAAGATTCTCCCAACCACCAGTTTTTTCACCCTAACTGAAAAGCAAGTGCTCATTTTTATTAACACGACTATACACTGTCTTTGCAAAATACTAGTATTCAAGGACTTTGAGACGCTACCTCATATATTAGTTAGGCATGCTACTCTATACACTGGATATCCATCCACGCTAATCTACTAGCATATTCAGTCATCTTTTATTAATTACAGTCTACTTTTATTTTAGGGCATACGAGTAAATATGCGCATATACCATGTATATGTATCATTTTTTTAAACTTTAAACTTTCTGAAGCAAAATGTCTCCCAAAGTATGATATTTTGGAGAGAGTTCGTAGTGAATTAATGACTCGGGACTCCCCTGTCACCTAAAATATTTACTATTGTTCTTTGTTCTCAAAATGGCTTCCCATGCGGACTAAGCGAATCAGGTGAGAAATAAATAGAGAGCAGAGCAAGGGTAGTGAAGGATGGTGCAAAAGAAAAAGAAAGAGAAGGAGACAATGCGAGAGAGAAGTTAGTGTAGCGAGCCAACTGTGACGGATCAATGTGTCGTACGGATCATTAAACTGCTTTCACAAATCCTGCTAAAAGTAAAAGATTTTTCAGACTAACCGAAAGTTCTCTCTGCAAAACAGATACTTCGTTTAAACAACAGGATAGTTGTTCTTGCAATACATGGACACATTTAACCTTTTCTTTAAGTAATATATATATATATATATATATATATATATATATATATATATATATATATATATATATATATATATATATATATATATATATATATTATTGTTTGAAATAACAAATAAGGTGTAATGCAGTGTTGTGGTTATTTGGCGTTGGATTATGCAGAATTTGTATTTCCTTGTCTATCATTTTATCACGAGCACGAGAACACGAGGGCACTCTATGTAGTATCATAATTTCAAGTTTGGAGAGAAGGGTTGTATTCTCTACGTATATAATGAGTACCTCACATTTTTCATTACTGTACTATGATTTATATATACCGGGTGCGTGAAAATGTATACACACTTTGAACTGTCATAGAAAATTTATTTTACAGCTTGAATGGTTAAAATTCTGAAACAAATAAGACTTCAGTACAGTTAAAAAACTAAGTGTACTTTCTGCTCACTCTGAATGTTCGAAATGGTACTTAAAGTAAATGCTTAAAATGATGCCCTTCAGCATCTTTACATTTCTGAGTACGAGTCACGTCTGCTTGTGTATTTAATACTTTGCGCCAAAGTGTCCAATGGGATTTCTGCGCAAACTGTTTGAATCTCATCCCAAAACATGTCCAGGTTATGTGGTTTATAACAGTACACCTAATATTTTACTGTGCTTCATAAGAAAAACTCAAGCAGCGTAAGGACTGAAGAACGTGCAGAAATCTCGATTGGTCACCTGCGATCTACCCACTGGTTTGATACATTTGATCTTGAGCCAGATATGCTCGCACATCCCTATGATAGTGCGATGTGATGCCATCTTGTTGGTAATAAAAACTATCATTCCGTACATTGCACGAATAGAAAGGAAAATGGAATCAGCATGTATTGTTAGGTACTTTTCTCCAGTTACAGCACCGTCAAAGCGGAAGGGCTGAATGAGTCTACTAGGAGACAAACCACACACACATTTACACCAAGCAAATTCGCAGCCTTATCAACGGTAATTTGGAGGATTACCCTCGCACAGTACATACAATTATACCTATTAACAGTTCCAACCAGTTTGAATTGTGCTTCATCCGACCAAAGAATGCTACCCGCAAATTTCGATTCACGTGTAACCATCTCCTGAAATTATTCATAAAATTATATCTTGAGATCTGGTTCGTCTTCACTTAGCTGTTGCATAAGCCTATGTGCACCGCATTTTACCTTTCTTCAGTATGCGTGCACACCATTAGCATTTACATGACTCTTGCTTTGAAAATTTTTATGGTGAACGCTGAAAAAGCAACATTCTCAAATTTCCAGTCCCATTTAATAACATACTTCCGCTCATCTAAGCTAAAACGTGCGTCCGCCATGTTGATGTTTTGGGTTGCTCAGTTAGATCGCCGATTCTGCTGCCATCTGTTGAGGAAACATAACATTGATTTCTCCCAGAAACTTAACCTTGTGGATTGGAAAATAAATTTTCTATGACGAAGTGTGTACACATTCGTTTGATTCACTCGATGGGAATATTGACTACCCTGCCCTCCTAAATGACGCTACTCATTGCTCCAACTGCGAAACTCGTCGAGGAGAGAAATTTACCATGTATTTCAAATATGTTTCTTTTGGTAAATACTTAACAATGTTCTAAAACGTTTAGGATTACACGAATACATAAACATACAATCTAAAATCCACATTTATGATCAAAAAATTTTCAAAATGTGATAAGTGCGAACGTAATTTATGGATCTCCTTGATTTACCTCAAGGATGATAAAAAATTGAAAAGAATAGGAAGATTATGACTACTACGACTTACAAAGAGGACAACAACAACATTGGATATATTTACAAATAAATCAACTGACACCACTAAAAGGTTTCGGGTACGTAACGCATACCCAAAATTTGATACTAAATTTGTGAATTATTTTTCGTCAACAATAATTTCGAATAGGATAACAGAAGATTAGGTGAGTACGATATATCGATGTCTCTCTCTCTCTCGATCAATATTTTCAAAACGATCATTGATCGATATTTTCAATCTCGAAACGATCACTGATCGATATATCGATAATTTTCGATGTTCAATATTTCGGTCAAACTTTGATTATCAATATTGTTTTTCATGTCCAATTTACAATATCAAATAGCCCTACTATTGACAACACTAACAGACCTATTATTAATGTGATACTTAATCTTACAGACAGAAAAAAAAAACTTAATCAAAGATTTTTGAAGGTAAAACCTGAGACGACAGCATGCACAGTTCATCACAGATGCAACAAACACAGCTCACGTAAGAATTATATAATCACGAGATGACTGACTAGATAACTTATTCCAAACAAACAAATTAATACACTTACAAATATTATTTATTAGTTTGAGTTCTACATCCACACAATCACAATATACCAATATTGTGGACAAAGTAGCCTAGATAGGCTATACGTCCCTAACTCTTAAACAATAGAATTAGATATATTACGCCAGTGGTGTAGGGAGGAATTTTATTCGAGAGAGGTTTGAGAAAATGTTATATAAGATTTAGGTAATGTTTAATTTAATAGTATATGACTTAGGGTGAGTATTGCCATAATTATGTAGTAAATTTTCAATAGAATATACACACCCTATTCCCACAATCCCTTAATAAACATTGTATTGCTGAATATATACAATATGTGACAAAATTAAATAGCATATTTTATTCAGATTTCTTTTAGATACTTAAAATATTCTGGTTACTTTTGTCGCTTATATTACGTTAATATAATTCTTAATTATAAAAATGTAGCATTATGAATTCATCCTTATGTAATATTATTTATACGCAGAAATTTATACGACTTATGTAATATTTCTCTTGCTTTCATATACAAAATGAATAAATCACGCCGTGCACTTGGACATATTGTGAAACCACTTCTTCAGTATTTACAAGAATTCTCAGATGAATACTCAGAAGATCTAGGATAGTAAATCGATATTGGTCCATTGTATGCTGCGAATAGCTTTTCAACTTCTTCTTCAGCAATGAAGCTTCTTTCAGCTGAAGCAGTTGGCACAGAAAATATAACTAGTATTTGCAACATTTCCATACAATGGTACTGCACCAATGTGTCAACATTGTTTGAGGTCTTTCACTTTATATAGTGTCGCTCCACTTTGACTTTCACAGTTCAATTTCAGAAAGTGTAGTTGTGGGATAACGTAAAGCATGTTCGTAGAACTGTATGCAGCTCCTAAGTTCAGTTGTAGAAGTATTCTTGCCTAAACGGGTTGGAATTCATATCTGAATACTTGTAAGAATGTGTTTGAAATTTATAAACCTCTCAACTCTGAAATGACAATCTAGAAATTTTATACTTCTACAAGGCCATCGCGTGGGCGGGGCGACCGGAGCGATGTCCTGGGCGCCGCGACCAGAGGGGGCACCGGGACTACAAATAAAAAAAAATCAAGGAATTCAGATTATGATGGTAAATATTTTTTTTTAAAAAAATGATGTTAAATCATATATTTTAATAATGATCTGGCCAGGGCTAAGTAAAATTTATTTAATTATTTCATATGGACAACCCAACAGGCTAAATGTCCAGTTATAGTGTCGTGTAGATAATTATCTATCATACACTATTATACAAACACAAATATACGTCGTTTAATTATGCAGAGGTTATTGTCAGACAATTGTTTTGAATTTGTTTTCGGACATACTAAATACATCAGCTACATGAAATCTAATTATTTCATTATATGAAGCACACATTCTCTACAGGGGAGACTTAGGTAATATGTGAGTTCTTGCTTTTCTACAATAGAATGTCCCAGTATTTGCTATTCTAGTCTTACCTATTGAGACACGTAATAATACTTATGAAACTAATTCTGGACAGTCAATTTTTCCGTTTAATAATTTATGTAAGAACAACAGATCAAACACCCATCTCCTTTTTTCTAAGGTTTGAAAATTAAAATTCGTTACCACTATTCGATTTATGTGTGTTACCACTAACAATTTGTATTCTCACAAACACTTAATTTGTATTCTTCAATTTCGCTTGAAATATCCAATATCTCATTCGAACTGTAACGTACAATGGCGAATATCTGCTGTTCTTCTTGCGGCCTGCTTGATATTGCCCCGGATGAATTTAAACCAGTAAACATAGTCCCATAAATCTCCCATCCTTCCTTGATGATTTGCAACAAACCGCATGAAAATCGGGCTTCAGTTAGAAATTCTAGAGCCAAATGGAATCCGTGAGTTTTGAAAGAATCACTGTATATACATATGTAAGATGCAAAAATATATTGATCAAAAAAGTCTTAGTGGAAAGGGCAATATAAAGCAGGATTGTTTTATCAGACAATAGTTGTACAAAAATAGTTGACTTCTCCTACAATCAGACACTTTAGTTTGCCTTAAGTTAAGGTAAACAAGTACTGCAATCCTATTGACTCCTTATTGACTTCTCCTCCAATCAGGCGTAGATACTTTAGTTGAGCCATTTATTTTTACACCTTTGAATAACATAAATAAACTATGTCATTTTTGAAGAATTTAGATTTAAATATTTATTTATAAAATAGACATAAAATCGTCAGAACATTTTTGAAAAATCTACAATTTTCAACTTTACCCATCCAGTAACCTACATTTTTTTTGGAAGTAGAAAATTCTAGGAGACATCCTCCAACAAATCTTTCTTTACACCTAACATTCCCCACTCCGAGTTTTCCGTACACCGAATTTTCTGTACACCGAATTTTCCTACATCGAGTTTTCTTACACCGAATTTTCTTACACCGAATTTTCCTGCTCCCATATTTTCCCTGTGACGCTGGCGACAACATATCATTGGTTTCTCAATATTGATTCCAATTGTAGCGACAATGCCTATGGCTTTTTTGAACCATAATTTGATTTCACTCTCTGCATTGGAACACCAATAAATTATTAGCATTAAAATATTATCAACATGTAGACACGTTTCCATAAAACCCAAAATTGGATGATATTTTCTAATTTCAAATCCGTCATGTGTCATTTATAATGTTATCATATCTCTAGTACATTAAAGCAACTATACGAGATAATTTTTTTTTACATAGGTAGTGTCTATGATTCTAAATAAATAAATAAATAAATAAATATAAACATGTACAATACTAAAGTGCATGAAATTTTTGAATTGAATTACAAAAGACACACATGAGTGTAAGGAGTTTATTGAAAATGGTGATGAATAATTAACTTATCACTAACGTCAAAAAGAAATGAACAACATGGTTTATTGTACTAAAGCCGTAATCCTCCCCTTTAAAAAAGTAGTTTTAAATCGCGAAAGATATTGGTTGCCCGATATCGTACGCCGATGTTATGTTATACCCTATACTATGTTATGTGAAAACAACACATTACATATAGTGATCATTTCATACCATTCTATTTTCAATTATACTGCGTTTCTTAAGAAATAGGTTCTCCTATGAGGCAAGAATTGAGAGTTGTGAAAATGATGTATTGCCTCGGAGTGTATATCTGTTTCTATTAGAAGAACTATCCCGTCACAAAAATTCTGTCTTGTCTCGTCTCGAGCGCAATTCCATTAAGAACTAGTAAAATATGCTAATTTACCAGTGTTTCTCATGTGACGTCTGTTATGTTAAACCCCTTTAAATCCACTTTGACAAATTTTAGAAAAGGAAGAGAGAGAGGGAAAAAAAAACAAAAATGACAGGGATAAAAACAATATTTTTAGGGTAACAATGACATGGATAAATGCGTTATAAAAGCATGCATTAAATGTCACTTTTGCATGCCATTTGAACTTTAGTGACCTGAGAAAATAGATATATTGTGTTGGACGCAGGGATGCCCACAAGGGGGGCTATGACGCAAACTGCGTCATTGAAATATTTGGGGGGGTTAAAAATCTATATAAATATGTTTGAGGGGGTGTAAAAATTAATCGAAAAGATTTTTTTTTTCATGGAAGAACACCTACGGATAGACAATTGAGGGGGGTGCGTCATGGACATGAGGGGGCATGGGCACCACTGGTTGGACGTAACAGATTTTAGTATGACAATAACTTCAAAATGTATTTAAAATTCCTTTCTAAAAAAAAATATTTAAAAAAAAAACTTCTCCCATCTTGTCTTGCTTGTTACGTTTGTGTGTGTTACTTTTTAAAAGATAAAGTGAAATGAGTTTATAAATGCAGTACAATTTTAAATATCATTACTTGTATTAGCAAAAATGTACAATGTTTCAAATCTAAGTGAGCATTTTCCTCAGAATATTCGTCATTGTCAAAATGTTGGTCTAAAGAGGTTCTCTGTCTTGAAGCAGCTTCATTAAAGTAACTGAATTAAAATACTTCAATGATTGGTCTGAAAGCCTGTTAGGTCTAAAATGCTTGTTAAGAAAAGAGAATCAACTACAGCCTTAACGGAATCTAGCATAACAGACCAGCTTTGACACCATTTTTCACCTGGATCTAATGGGTGTAAAACGATACTGTTTTATCCATAGATAGCAGGTACTTCAGAGTGAATTTTAGCCATAATGTTAATATTAGTGGCTAACACGGAAGTTGGTACACTCGGCGGTTATGGATATCATAATTGCCAAGAAACCTACTCAAATTATACGTACATTAATTACAGGGAACTGGAGTTATAAACTTATCAACTAATGGAAAACTTGTTTCCTAGTTACACAAGTTGGATAATATACCTTCCAGACGCTGGACTGAAAGAAATGAACCTAGGAAATGAGCAGCAAATTTATCAAATGAAATAACTAGTTTGTGGACTTCGTCATGTGGAGAATTTTGAAATATTGTGTCCAAATTAGAATATTACGCGGAGAAAGAAAAAAATACAATAGTAATATACAGATGCTTTAATTCATATTTTAAAAATCAGATTTCCTAATGAAAATGATGATCTGGCATTATCGTTAATTCTTCGAAAGATAGTCAGAAAGAATATCAAATAAGTCCAATCTTTATATTCTCAGAATCAAACTTAAATATAATGGAAGTTCTTATTTACTTTATTTTCACTCTATTAGGACCATTCTGTCCACCACATTTCCCTTAGCTTTCTCAATATGGAATATTGTCCTCATCACTAGTCTAGTGGTCAACACGCGCACCTTTGGTGTAAGGAGTCCCGGGTTCGATTTCCGGTGGAACAGCCTTGAAATTTGAATGCGCTGTGGTGGTTAGGATTCCATTTTAAATTCGTTGAGAAGGGACGCTAAAGTCTAACCGACCAATCAGTGAACGATGAAACAACACATCATCTCGGGAGCAGAAGGAAAGAGAAAGCCTTCACAGCAACTTACAAGTAGATTAGGCATTGTTCATCACTCAATCCAGTGGACAAAGTCTTCTGAGTTTATTCTTAAGATGAAAAATGAATCTCAGACTATAAAATTGGATGATTGATGAAGATAACTGATAATGAAATGTGAATGTAGAAGGAAAAAGAGAACTCTACGAAACTCACGGTATTGCTAATGTTAACAACAAACTCATCTCACTTCACCTGGCAGCGTACTAGAGACCCTTCGCACCAGAGTTGAGCGCTCTATCACAGAGCCATCATGCCTGCCTTTAGGTCAATTTACACCACCATATTAATTAAATGAGGAATCAAACCAACCCCACTTAAAAAGTTTCTATATTATCCATTCGGAGTTTCAAGTAAATTTGATGAGAAGCTTACTTTAATTTAGCATATTATTGTCATTACAAATAAATGAATAAATACAATTTTAAAAACTATGCGAATTTTAGGAAAGTTGTATAGGTTTACATAAATTCAAAATTTGACAACATTAGCTACTTATTGCAATGTCTTGATTGATCCTGTTGTGGAATTGATCGCCTACTGATCCTCGCCTTTTTGATCTATGGTTTATCTACATATCTTCTCAAACTATAGACACTGTTCTCAACCTCTCTTTAGCTACTGTTTGTCACAGTCTCCGAACTACGTAGGAGCAAAAGAGCTGATATTTTCTTTTTTCATAAAGTATTAGATGGCAAATTAAATTGTCACTCTCTACTTTCCACATTTAAACAACAGCACTTATTCGCACTACATGAAATACTAATCTATTCGATGTTCCGAAACTTGGACTTGCAACGATCCAAAGGTTGCTGATATAGTACAGGCCTGCTAACTAACTCAAGACTCTTCCAGCTACCAAAAGTATCTCTACACTCGAAAGAATTTGCCGAACCTCATTGTAAATATTATTACGTAAAATTTTGCAAAGTTTTTGTTGATATTCTGTTACATTACTTTTTTGCCTATCACTCCATTACACGTTTCAGTGCAAAATGGCCAACTGCACTGAAACGTAGATTAAGTATTGTAACTGATAACTGTACAAACAAACAAATAAATTATTAAGTGTTTCACATTACTTAACCCAAGCATAAACCTCTGGTAGAGATAGTTCTTTAGGTCAATGGTTCTCTACCTGTGTGTCGCAACACACTTGTGTGTCACACAGTCCCGTCGCGAGTTTTAGAATTTGAAAATTATGAAGCATGTAGTAATTACTTAAAATCAATTTTGGGTCAGAGTGTACCAGTCAACGCCTCAGCGGCACTAACAATACTCAGTACTACATAGAGTCATTACTTCATAGGAACTTATAGTCTTGGACTACTATAATTTAAATTATTAATAATTTTAAGAAATCAGATAAGTGTCACGATGTAGTGAGAGTTCAGTAAAGAGTGTCGCCAGTCAAAAAAGGTTGGGACCCACTGTTTGAACTCACGCATTATCTTCAAGATCAGAGACTACGAAACAGTTCTCAGTCAAGAAAATTTGTCCAAATATAAGGCCCCCTCACCTTGAAACACTTGGAAACTGGCGTATAAATGGACTGTTACGGGACTCGATCCTGAGACCACATTCCGTATTGTTTCGGTATGATTCATCTTTCATACTAAGGTTGCCTACAAGACAAGAATGGAGGTTGTATCATCTCGAGCAAGTGTCACAAAAGTGATGTCTCGTCTCGGAAAATGTATCGGTTTTATTGCAAGATATCTGTCTCGTCTCGGAAAGCGTATATGTTTTTATTGCAAGACTTCTGTCTCGTCTCAGAAAGTGTATCTGTTTTATTGTAAAACATTTCGTCTCGGAAAATGCATGTGTTTTTATTGTAGGACCTCTGTCTCGTATCGGAAAGTGTAACTGTTTTTATTGTAGGACCTCTATCTCGTCTCGAAAAGTGTATGTGTTTTTATTGTAGAACGTCTGTCTCTTTTCGTATCTAGTCACGAAAAGCCTGTCTCGTCTTGTTTCGTGAGCAATATTATTCATACCAGTCAAAGTATCGTTCGATACTAAGGCAAAATTCTTCCCACCATACACTGCCCCTTCAGAAAGGACGACGCCAAATAAAATGCACGAATATGACAATTTAAGTATATTTTGGAATGGAAGGAGCAAGAGAACAAAATATATTTGTGAATCGAAAATAAGAGTGGAGAAAGAAGAAAATTAATTTTGCAAAAACAATATTTGTTCGGCACCCTTTTTGTGCTTCGTCCTAGTTTAAGAAAGGGGAAAAGGGAAAAGCTTAAAAGCAACATGCTTTCTATTCTGTTCTTTTCTTCTTTCTATTCTCTTATTGTTTTCGTCTGAAGAAGAAATTTTGTTGATAAAACACCCACTTATATTTGCTTTAAGAAAATAAAAAAAAAAAAAAAATGGGAGAACTTAAAGACAAAAAGTAGTATTGTAGTGTATTGAAGAAGATAGAAATTTGAAGTGACAACTTGTGGAAGAATCACAAGAGCGTAATAACGCTTGTGGAAAAAAAAAAAACAAAAACAATTCAGTGTTGCCAAAATTTAACACAAAATTTCCCTTTTAAGAAATAGAAAGAAAAAGAAAATCCTTTCTCCCGTAATTTTGTGCTTCTAATAATACATCTGCAAAAAACAAACAGCAAAACCATGAATGACATTTGGAAGGAAGAGAGAATGAATGATAATACTTCCTCTAATTTCTATTCTACTTTAAAAATACCATTAAGTAACGCAACTGGATATTACCATTTCATCTCGACTGCTGTGAAGGGTATCGTCCTTTTAATTCAGTCCTCACAAATAAATTCCTAATAGTAAATTTATTATTAACGTTTTAAGAATATATAAATTTGCAAGAAAAGGCCTATTTGTTTGTCTATTTGTTTCTATTTGTTTAGCAGCATTTCTTTTTAACACCCAGACTATATGGATGTGGTCGTGATGTACAATGTAAGCTGGAATCCGAACCAACATAATACGCTGGAATCCGAACTTCTTCTACCGGCATTCGAACTCGGGACCCCATACACCAAAGACGCGCACCCTTGCCATTAGGCCAGCAAATAGGGCAAGAAATACTGCTTTTAATATTCTTGTGCTTATGGTTTCTAGATTCAAACCGAGATAAAGGTGTGTAATCATGTTAAACTGTCGAACAACGTTTCTTATAACATCACTACTGAAAACAAAAAGTTATACTCTAAAACTACAACTACCACAGAGTATTGTCTCTGGTTCGCTTTTCGGTGAAGGACCCTGTTAAGATAATTCTTACTCAACAATCGAAAAACAAACCTACCTAGTAACTTCGATGCTACTTTATAGCAGTCTTGTACTTACAATGAAATGAAACAAAACTATTAGTAATATTTTGAGATTGTTGATTGTATAAATGTCCACAGACCTCAAGATTAGGAAAGGAAAATTCTCATATCTTAGCTATTCGGGTAAAAAGACGTTCAATTTGCTTAAAATTGTCCTTAGTTTTGTACGCAGATTACAAAAATATTCAAGAGGTGGGGGTGACATTTAGCACGCATGTCTTCCCCCGCGGAACGTGTATGATTGAATATTTACTAATTTTTATCAGTTGGTTATGGTTCCATAGATAAAGATTATATATTCCTTCATGGTAAAAAAAACATTTATCAGTGCAGTATAACCTTCCTAATTCAAATTATTATAATTACGAAACATAATCCACATTGCTGCAAGACTTACAATTTTTGTAATGTGGGTCAGGATCTTAAAATTATAGCACACATATAAGTAAAATATTTAATCTCGCAACGAGTGCGCTTACTACCTGCAGATTATCCGGGTGTTAAGGGTCAGTACTATAGCCGCTAACTTTTATAGACGTTTGTGGTCGCCTTTATAAAAACTAGCAACTCTCTCGCCCGTGCAAGAATGAGAATTTCATTGCTTGGAATTTCCTTTTTTTTCTTTCTTTTTTTTTTAGTTGTTAAAGGTCAATGGAGTATTGTACTATATGGGGTAGAAACATGAACATTACGTAAAAATAATTAAAAACGTCTTAAAGTTTTCGACATGTGTGTGTGGAGAAGAACGGAGAGAATTAGTTTGGTCGAGTGGAAAACAAATGGGAGAATGTGTTAGAAATGGTGGAGGAGAAAAAAAGTTTTAGGTATTATTGTTTGGGACATTGGCTAAGAAGAAACTGTATCATGAAGGACGTGGTAGAGAGTACGGTGGCAGGAAAGAGAGGGAGGGGAGAAGGAGGCTACAATTGATGGACGATATCAAAACAGAAAGATCATACGTGAAGAAAAGAGGTTTGAGGATGATCGTGAAGCTTCTCAGTTGAGGCAAGTGACCTGCCAACAATGGCACAGTACCTATGATGATGATGTTAATGAATACATATTTCCGGGGTTACAAAGCTAGCATTAACGGCGAGGGGAGTTGACTACATCACCCCCTCGATGCGTCCGCAACGCGTTTTTATGGCTCATGCGTATGCTTGAAATGTATTTAAATGCGGATGGCTAATCACAAAGAGCTGCAAACGCGAAAGCAATAAAAACCCGCAGAATACGTCGGCTCGAGCGTATTTGATGCGTTTCGGAACAATAGACCGCCTGCTGTTTCGGAATCAGTAAGTCTGTGGCTATTTGAGAATGCGTTTTCGAAGCGTTACCCCCCGCAGCGAACAGGACCTAGATGGCTTCTCCGTAATTTTACTTTCGCCAGAGTTATAAATCATACTGTGAGTCAGTCAGCGTTTCCAGGTCTTTTTTGCCAAGTCCAGGCCTATAATAGAAGAGTTCCAATACTCTGCACAAAGCATCTTCCAAGTAGCTACTTCTTGCTAAAATCCCCTTGCCTGGCAACACGTCTTTCCTTTTTTCCTTCCTTTAGACATCTTTTAAACAGCAGGCGGTCTATTGTTCCAAAACGCACCAAATACGCTCGAGCTGACGTTTTCTCCGCGTTTTTATTGCTTTCGCGTTTGCGGCGCATTGTGATTTGCCATCCACATTTAAATACATGGTCAGTGTATTCTAAGCGTACGCATGAGCAATAAAAACGCTTTGCGAACGCTTCAAATAGCCGCCTACTAAAAGCTGTCTAAAGGAAGGAAAAAAGGGAAAGACGTGTTGCCAGGCAAGGGGATTTTAGCAGGAAACAGCTGCTTGGAAGATGCTTTGTGCAGAGTATTGGAACTCTGCTATTATAAAATATGTGCGTGTACAACAAAAGAAAATTCATAAAAATACAAGGAAATTCCGAAAAATTAGCTAATCGCAAAAAAAAAAAAAAAAAAAAAAAATCTATGTAACACAATAGGGTTATTTCTCGTGATTCGCAAGAATGAGAATAAGGGTATGGCAGTAAGACCTGAAAACCCTGACTGGCTCACAGAATCATTTATAAATCTGGCGAAAGTAAAATTAACGAGTAACCACCTAGGTCGTGTTCGCTGCGGTGGGTAACGTATTTGAAACGCATCCTCGTGTAGCAATACGCTAAAGGTTTTTGTGCCAGGAGCCTTTCTCAGTTCTCTAATAAAAAAAATATTATAGTCATTGATTTATAGAAACTCGCAGGCTTACATTACTATTAAAATATCAAATAAATGTGTCATAATCTTGTAGGGATTCAGTAAAGTGTTTCATCAATCAAAATAAGTTGGAACCACTGTATTAAAGAATGGGAATGAGATCGATATAGAGATAATTACTACTCAGGCTCGTGGCTAGGGGTAGCTGACCCCCCTACGATAATCCTCGTCCTTCTGAAACTTTCAGTTCCTTATTCGTATGTATAAGAATTAGTGTAAATAATATTCCTTCTTTATTTGAAGGTCTGTACATTAATTACCTGAAGCTAACAACTCTGAATATCAAAAGTATATTCTTTATTTGAGTAGATTTTTAAGATCGGAAATTAATACTCTTCTAATAGGCAATTGGAGTAAATCGTACATAATCGGAGTTGATCTTGATTTTCTTAGTTCTGCAAACACTTACCGATAATTATATAACCATATGAACCTATACGTTTAAAAACGCTAAATAAGAACTTATTAAAAATGAACTTGACAGAATGTAAGATCTAGCTCTTGCAAATGGCAATGATGTTGAAATAGGACATGACTGTTTCAGAAATAGGGCTTGATTCTTTTCTTCACCAACGCGGTTGAAACAGGCAAGCAAGCTAACTGTAAGATATTGAATAACTTACTGACTGTTGGAAACAAGGTTCATTACAGGCATCGATCACATCCATAATTTCCACAGGTTTATTTGGTTCATGATGCCAATTTTCACACCACATACTATACTCAACCTGGAGGATGGATTCTGAAGCAAAATTAGTCCAATAGTTCTGAATTTTTGTGGTATCTTTTAGTTTTCCTTCCCCAGGATATTTTGGCAAAAGTATTTCTATGACACTTCCTTGTTGTTACAAAACCTTTTAAGACCGTAAATTAAATCATTTAAGCACGGCACAAAGGCTGCTCTTCTGAAATGCTCTTCCGGGTAATTGCTTCGTGCATTCGATGTTTTCCTTTATTTATCCGTCACTCGAGGGGGATAAATTTACTCTCAAATACCTCCTTTGCTAATTTAGAGTAAGTTTTAAAAATATTAACGAAAGCGTTTCGGTTATAGGAAAGTTCGTACCACCTGAAAACCAGGCCATCTTCTTTTTAAAGTACCCACGCTACTAGAGCATGAAATTCGTTTCTGAATACAGATATAATTAGATAATATCGTATTAGTCACTCGCTTAGTACAGCGCCCTTGTCACCCGAAAACACGTTCCTGAATACCGCTGAAAATGTTTCTTGATCATATACTTAATTTTGAACCTCAGTACTGATTGTGAGTTCATGAGTTTGGATTTTTATTAATTATTGTGTTATTTACTTCCAAATATTAGATTTGATAATACCAAAGGAGATGAACTGCTTAGCAAAGCACCTCACACTGAGATCGCCCTTGTACTCACTGTTTGAAATTCAAATATGCACACACGTACTTACCATTCAAAGCATCCAACATTAAGGATAACCTCGTCGGGTACAGCCTTTAAAAATTGAGTGCAAGTGTATTATTAACGCGATATACCTTTTCTTAGTCGTCTTTCTCCATAGGTATTATAATACCTAATACTTGGAAGTAAATAACTCAGTAACTAATACAGTGAAACCTCCCTTAACGGACACCTCTCAATAACGGACACCTCTATAATACGGACAGATTTTTTTTGTCCCGGCAAAAATATATGTTCTCTTATGGAACAAAACCCTCCCTTTTACGGACACTCTCAGATACGGACGCGGACAGTCGTTTTTTCCCCCAAACGTTTCAATAACCTCTTCATAACGGACAGGAATTTTTCTCGATTCTGCGATATATTACAGGAGAGAAAAGTATTTTGCCCACAAGTGTATCTATCATGAGTCTAGACCGGTGAACCATCAAACAGAACACCTTCAAGCTGAACTTCAAATTCTTTTATTCTGCCCTCAATAAATTGCTTTCTGGGGGAAATTCTAGAAAACCTTCAATAAGCTATAATACTCATGCAGGGTCAGTCGTATGGCCAAGAATTCTATACGAAAGATATTCCCTTCCCTAACAAATTTAGTCCTTTTTCCTCTGGACCTTGCATCTTTCCGACAATTTCATAGATAACAAAACAAACGTTGTTTGTTTTACAATAACATTTTCAACGAACAATGTTTCCTCTCTTACATTCTTAGTAAAGCAACTTTCTCTAAGATGATATTCTTTGCGATTGGGGCTGAGTCAACAAACATATGCACTCCCAATAACTTGCCTTTTCATCCATTCCGCCAGTACACAAACAAACACACACACACACAGATATTTTTTCCGCAACTGTACTGAGGATTCTCAGAGGACACTAGCTAATGAGTTTAGCCGGTTAGTTGGTTCCTAACGCATCTTTTGAGAAGGTCCTGAAAATTTGAAATAAATGAAAAAATCTTTCCCTCCCGCTTTCCCCTCTCATGTAGGAAGAAAATGATCATACATGCATTATCTTTTGCAATATACGAATATATTAACACATCCCCCAGCAATAATACTATTTAACATAAATTAATTTCTCCTTCATCCCTTCCAGTAATTCAAATACATTCTAAATAGAGTATTTTCATATTGAATTTTACGTATTTACGCTCATACATAATATATCTACTGTATATTACTCCATACAATTACCGTTGCGAGAAATTAAATTACTGTAACCTCTCTGTAACGGACACCTCTCAGTAACGAACAAAAATTCCTGTCCCATTGGTGTCCGTTATTGAGAGGTTTCACTGTAAAAATCAAAGTTCACGCACTTACATTAGATATTCAAGACTCAAAAAAAAAAAAAAAAATCAAACTAGAGATTTCCTGTTATTACACCGAAATACACCAAAGAAAACAAGAAAAAAATACATGTTAGGGGGAAAATTTTAACTTATGGTCAATGATGCTTTGTTCACTGGAAAATATTACAAATTCAGCAGCATCTTAGTCCTCAAACAAATTCGCTCTTTCTCTACAAATTCGCTCTTTCTCTGATTCATATTGCTCACCGGATTTTTATCATAAACATCATCTTCACTCGAATCAGTAGCAAACAGTAATTGTCTCAACCTCTCCATCTTTGTCCTGTATTGTAGGAAGTCACACACGACTCGCGGATTTTGTATTTACTCCTCAAATTTGCCGAAGTAAATGTTATCCCTAGAGTAGTCAATTTACTTAAAGCAATCTTGCCAAGAAATACAACTGTATCTGTGTCCTATTTACCTCAGAGTAACAGCTTAATCTAATTTGAAGAAACTCATCCTATGGGTATTAATTCCTACTCTACTATCGTCATACTAAATCTGAGAATAAATTTGATTAGGATTATTATTTTGTACTCTGTTTCCCTCCTTTTCTCTTTTTTCAGTTGTTCTTTTATCCCCTTTAATCCCTTTCCAGTTTGTCCTTGACCAAAATTTCGGAGGTGGACAATGTTATTTAACAGTGTATGTTTTTAATATACAATAAATAAATTCCAACAGCATAAAGCTATCAACTACATTGGATTGGCGACGCTTCTTATCGCCATAAAAATTTGTTTTGCTTGATTTTTTCAAAAAATAAATAAAATAAAATTAAATTAAAAAATAAAAGAAAAACTAGCCATGAAATTTACCCCAAGCATGCCACTTTGTTTAGCATGATGTGATCTATCGATTGATATGACAGAGGATCAGAAACTAAGGTTACAAGGCTGATATTTCTGGAGTTTGGTCTGTTATAGAGGAATGAGGAGTGTGCGGTAATTTTAATACATGGAGTTGGCAACTGTGTAGAGTTTCAGCCACCCGCCACCTACGGCGCTACAAATGGTGACTCGTTTGGAAAACTGGTCTTGCGAAGTCCGCTCAGTTATCTGATTTCTGTGGGCAAAACATGTAACTGCAGCTGAAATTCACCGGCAGCTGATAGAAGTTTACGGAGAGACTGTAATAACTCGTCAGTATGTTGCAGAATGGTATGGAAAGTTTGCGGCTGGTAGAAAAAAAAAGTCACTGACGACAAGCGCAATGGCAGACCCAGCACAGCATCAGTAGATTTGAACACAGCTCGCGTGTAGGACACACAGCCCTCGTCCCTACAGTCCGGACTTCACTCCAAGCGACTTTTACCAGTTCCCGCACTTGAAGGAGCACCTCAGAGGCTGTCCCTTCGGTTCAGACGAGGGCGTGAAACACTTCGTAACAACGTGGCTGAACACGCAAGGAAAGGATTTTTACCAGAAGGGAATCTTAAAACTCATCCCACAATGCGATAAGTGCCTCAATCGATATGGAGACTATGTTAAAAAAAATAATAACTAATGTATTATTGGCTGTATTGGTTGTATGAAATAATATATATATACGTTTCACTCCAGGCTTTGTAACCTTACTTTCTGATCACGCATCGTATATATTATACCTTATCTTTGAACAATATTATAGTTAAACAAAAAAAATTGAAGTTAATCATAGCTTTCAACTATATCTCATTAATCATTAATCATCTTAGGTTCTATCATCTTGCTAATGCGTAACGAAAAGACTGACCAATCTATATTTTAGTATCAGTTTCTCTTACTAAGTAACATGGTTATCGCACATAACTAATTTTTAGATTTACAAAACAAATCTCTCCCCAAAATGTTATTTTTTTCTCTATTTTTCTGGAGGATAATAATTTACATCCACTCATATCATTGTGTTAAGCTAAAGTGAGATTTAACTAGGCGCGCGCCCATAATTTTTTATTGGGAGGAGTATAAAAATTTGAGGGGGTCCAATACACCTGTGTTATTCTGCACCCGAAAAGACAATAAGTAATCGTTAATTGCATTAATATATATAAGGAAAGAAAAAGTACAAATGAGGTGTAAAATCAAATCTTAGGCTATTAAACGAGTATAGTTATGTTAAGAAAGTATAAAAATGTTAGTTGAGTTATAAAATTTTGTGTGGGGTACGGGACCGTTGGACCCCTGAAGGTGCACCCCTGGATCTAACGATTGGTATATGTTTCATTTTTTAATTTTTTTTCTTAAACGCTAATAAATTGTAGAATTTACTGTTATGCTAGCTACTTCATTTAACCTTGTTTTTAAAATTTTTATTTTAATAAATAATTAATTTATTTTTGTTGAGGGCATGGTGGCTCAGTAGTAGAGCGCTTACCTCTGATAAGTGTGATCCCTGGTTCGATCTCCGGTCCAAACAAGTTTGTGATGGACAATATTGTGTTAGTGGGTATTCCTGTTTGATCCCACATTCTCATTCCACCAATTCTTCCATCATCATTCACTTGCCTTAACTCCTTCAGTGTGCGTGGCGAGTTAACTCGTGTCTTCAAAACGCACCTGCTGTGCGGATGGCGTATATATACGCTTTCATTTTACTTTGGCTATTTTGTATTGCGTATGGCGAATATACTTGCCCATAGTATGAGTAATGTTATCCCGACAATATTTAGCGAGATTGCGCTCAGCTGGTGTCAATTGCTGCTTAATTAAAAAAAGAATAGGAAAAAGAAAGAAATTAAAATAGAGTTTGGGCTTCGTCAAATACAGTTTTCATTCTTTGTTTTGTTTGAGAGCAGACAGCACAGTAATGGCTTCAAAACGATATTTCAACGATGCTGATATCGAGGAAGAGTTATTAATTAGTGATTCTGATGTAAGTGATTTTGAAACAGATTTAGAATCAACTTCCAAAGTTCTCCAAAAAACTACATTTTTTACAGCAGTTCGCATCTGAAAATTACGCACTGAAGGGGTTAACTATCCCGTCTCCCTTAGCCTAAAGGACATAACCGTGGAACGTTGAACTGAAAAAAATTTAATTTAATTCCATTTAATTTTACTAGCCAAATTTTCGTCCTTTGTCAGAAATCAGGTTCTATGGCATTATTTTATTAAATATCTTAAAATCAATATTTCTAAAATATCCATATGAGTCGTGGGCGCCCGGAGGAGGAGGCCAGGTCACCCTTTGCTCACGAAAATGTATTAAATTTCTTAAGATTTTCTTACCAAACGTAATATAGTAACCAGGGAGATGTCCCCTATTTTTTTAGGGGGGGGGCGCCTATGATATGAGTACTGAATCAAAGAATCCTTTTAATATTAAGCGTGATTGTTTATTTAGAAAACAAATAATACTCTCTTTTTAAAAAATAAAATAAATAAATTTATCATTCTAAAACATGAAATTTCGCTGAAATAGTATTCCTTTCTTTCATTATCTCTTGGTTCAATCAACATAATAGCATAACTAAAATTTCCCTGCTAAAGGGAAAATTTTCTTTCTTCATGTGGGAATTGATAAAAAAAAAATCCTGGAAACAAGCGATGACCGGAAGCTAAAAAGAGGATTGCTGGAAGCGGTTGTTTTCTCCCCCTTCTCTTTCTGTCTCTTTTAATACTCCAGTGGTGCTGTCGAGGTCGTTCTTATTTTCTCACATCCCAGAGTCTTGAGAAAAGGAAAGGGGTCTTAACTGGCTTAGAAAAAGCATAGAAGCCAGGGAAAGAGTTGGGAAATCTATGATAGGAGGGGAGACACAGACCACCATCATGCAAGTCGTGTTATTTATGACGTTGCTATGGTTACTCTCATACCGTCAGCTCAAATCCTGAGAGAAAGAGAACTAGTGAGGTGGAGACAAATAGGGAAGGGACGAAAGTTCTTGCGAACCACAGGCTGAATTGTACTTTTTAAACATTTTTATTTAAAGAAATTTCGAACGATGTACCTTACTACAAATATGATAATAATTAGTAACTTTTCTGAATAGATTCTCTGCTATATGTAATTGACAAAAAAGATGCGACTTCCTCTTGATGCAACCTATGGAGTAAGGGAAACTAGAACTGGATAGGAGAACACATTAGAGTCAATCCATTCTAAGCGATCAAGCATGTGCCGCTCGACCATCTCCAAAAAATCTAAATTTTTCATGAATGTTTATCTTATATCAGGGTACTTCAAAACCACAATTAATTATATTTTACATCTCATGGCGACGCAACGGCTGCCGCCATTTTGCGTTTTTTTCGATTTTAGGCGTTTACGTTGTTTTGAATATCTCAGCATGTATTTGTCCTAACAAATTGAAAATTGCTGGACGTCTCCAACTCGTGCCGAGCTAAAACTTTGATCTCTTAACATTTTTGCCTAAAACCATTTGAAGGGGGTGAAATCAGGGCTACAGTAGCAACATTTTTGGACATTGAAAACATGTTTGGGAAGAGGAAACAACTAATGTAGAATTCTGAATTTGTGTGTGCATGTAGTCCGGGGTCATAAGTTAATACACAAAAATTTACACACCTGTAGCTGCTCCCAAAGGCCTGCAAAATTGTAAATTTGGGAATTATGCCAATTTAACATATTTCACTGTCCAATATCTCCAATAGAGCTGGATAAAAAAATCTGAAATTTTGGGAGTAGTTAGTCCTTTAGTATGCCATAACACGCAACAAAGCGCGTTTTGTGTTTTTCAGCAGAAGGGGGTCAAAGTTTTAAATAATGACGACATACTCTAGGAAGTGTTTTGTTCATAAAATCTTTTTTGGACATTGAAAACATGTTTGGGAAGAGGAAACGACTTACGTAGAGGTCTGAATTTGTGAGTGCATGTAGTCCGGGACCATAAGTTAATACACAAAAATTTACAGACCTGTAGCTGCTCCCAAAGGCCTGAAAAAATCGTAAATTTGGGGAATTATGACTATTTAACATATTTCACTGTCCAATATCTCCAATGGACCTGGATTTAAAAAATCTGAAATTTTGGGAGTAGTTAGTCCTTCAGTATATCATAACACACAACAAAGCGCGTTTTGTGTTTTTCAGCAGAAGGGGGTCAAAGTATTAAGTAATGACGACATACTCCAGTGTTTTGTTCATAAAATCTATTGGAAATTTGTCAGTGTTTACAACGAGTAAGTGTTCACTGACTTGAGAATGTAGATTAAAAAAAAAAAAAGGACAACAGTCTCCTGCATGAGGTGACAGTTAAAACAAGAATAAACATGATTGAGTATCATTGGTATAGCAAGCAGCAAGAGCAAGAAATACTTACGAACTTTTTTTTTTTTTTTTTTTGTCAAGGTGCATTTTGACTTTCCTTGCCTTCTGCTGATAGCGGCATTCTTCACCAGTGCTGCTGTGGGTCCGATAAGACAGTGTTACAATTAGAGGTAAGAAACGAGCTTGAGAACCTTGATTGGACTAACCATTCAACCTACTTTGTTTTATTTCACAACAAAAAATTTCCAGTAGATTTTATGAACAAAACACCTCCTAGAGCAGCGTTTTCCAACCAGTGTGCCGCGGCACACTGGTGTGCCGTGAATGGGCCGCTGGTGTGCCGCGAGGAATCGAAACAAAATTATTAATTTTATAGTAATCAAATTGCAAAACCTAGGGAAAAATGTATATTTGTATTTCACATTACTATGAACCTCTACTATGAATCTACAATTTTAAGTTTCATACCAGGTTACTGATCTGTATATTTCTAATGTTGAAAAAAAATGGTTATCATTGTTATGACCATTATTGCTTCTTTATTATTGCAGACTATTTCGTAACTTGAAAATTTAAAATATCATTTAATCCTTTCGACAAATTACCTACATTTGTGTTTTAAAAGTAAAAGAGATTTGTTTGTTCGTTCGTTATTTAGTGATCTTTCTTCTTAGTAAAAGGTTGGACACAATTTTTAAAAAGAAAGCGTATCTTTAAAAACATGAGTCCAATATTTCATTGCAATTGTTTTCTGTTTTTAAATTAGAATAAAAAAATACGCATAATGATTTACCACGGGAAAAAACAAGTGATAGAGGTTTCTTCTCTGTAAGAAGGAGATCAATAATCACAGAAAAATACCACTGTGTTTTATATTAAGAAATAATACTATCTATAAGTGTGCCGCGAGAATCCACGTAACATCCGTAGTGTGCCGCAAGTTGAAAAAAGTTTGGAAACGCTGCCCTAGAGTATGTCGTCATTACTTAATACTCTGATTCCCTTCTGCTCAAAAACACAACACGTTTTGTTCTGTGTTATGGTATACTAAAGGACTAAATACTCCCAAAATATCAGATTTTTTTTAATCCAGGCCCATTGGAGATATTGGACAGTGAAATATGTTAAATAGTCATAATTCCCCAAATTTACGATTTTTTTCAGGCCTTTGGGAGCAGCTAGAGGCCTGTAAATTTTTATGTATTAACTTATGAACCCGGACTACATGCACTCACAAATTCAGACCTCTACGTAAGTCGTTTCCTCTTCCCAAACATGTTTTCAATGTCCAAAAAAGATTTTATGAACAAAACACTTCCTAGAGTATGTCGTCATTACTTAGTACTTTGACCCCCTTCTGCTTAAAAACACAAAACGCGCTTTGTTGTGTGTTATGGTATACTAAAGGACTAACTATTCCCAAAATTTCAGATTTTTTTTTTGTCAGACCCATTGGAGATATTGGACAGTGAAATATGTTAAATTGGCATAATTCCCCAACTTTAAAATTTTTTTCAGGCCTTTGGGAGCAGCTACAGGCCTGCAAATTTTTGTAAATTAACTTATGACCCCGGA
This sequence comes from Thermobia domestica, assembly GCF_964235325.1. NCBI lineage: Eukaryota > Metazoa > Arthropoda > Insecta > Zygentoma > Lepismatidae > Thermobia > Thermobia domestica. Next base: position 250,074,620 of record NC_137454.1, read on the forward strand.
CTACATGCACACACAAATTCAGACCTTTACATCAGTTGTCTCCTCTTCCCAAACATGTTTTCAATGTCCAAAAATGTTGCTACTGTAGGCCCTGATTTCACCCCCTTCAAATGGTTTTAGGCAAAAATGTTAAGAGATCAAAGTTTTAGCTCGGCACGAGTTGGAGACGTCCAGCAATTTTCCATTTGTTAGGACAAATACATGCTGAGATATTCAAAACGACGTAAACGCCTAAAATCGAAAAAACGCAAAATGGCTGCAGCTGTTGCGTCGCCATGGGATGTTGTAAAAAAATTAATTAATTGTGGTTTTGAAGTACCCTGATATAGGATAAACATTCATGAAAAAATTAGATTTTTTTTGAAAATGTCGAGCGGCAATTTTTTTTCTCGATCACTTTGCATGGATTGACCCATTAGCGATCAGTAATAGGAACTATCTCCTCCGTTACTTGTCTACGTACTTGGAAAATAGTTCATACGCATACAGCGTAACACGAATATACAAGGGTTATTTAAATAGTAATGCTTAACTATGATGTATACTTGAATATAAGCACCCCTTTCATTTCCATAAAATATGGGGCTAAAATTCTTAAAGTTACTTATAATCGCTTAGTATGCTTTTGGGCAAGAGTATATATTTGAAATATAGGTAGATACCAGTAGATGCCTTTTAATTTTTGTTTATAGCAAATTATAAACAATTAAAAAAATAATTGAGAACGTTGACATGTAAAGTTCTGAATGAACTTGGAATATGGTATGTAGTAATGATGATCCACCATGAGCTTCTTCGGCATATATTAGTCCAGATTTATTATTAGAGTAATTATTGACACTATCAATAATGTGACAGGTAAGTGCATAATGTCTGGGTCACCAATTACGAGCAATACATTATGGCCTATATTGCTTCATATATCCTGCTATCTGTTCTGTTCTCTTTTGCCAATTGAACTACTCTACTAGCCTCTACTTCCATGTCTTCCTCTTACTTTCTACCAATTCGTACTGAATACTGAAGCTATGTGTTCGTCTGTGTGAATGTTCGAGTGCTGGCATTTATTTACTTTCAAACCAGTGACGGAGGAACCCATATGACACAACGGTGCTATTATCCCGCTGAACAACCACATATAGGGGCAAGAGGAAGAGAATATAACGAGAGTAGGCCTAATTGTAAGCGAAAACAATGTTCAGTTTTATGAATCATGTTTTACTATGTGTCTGTTCTATGGAAGTCATTACTTGCCGTATTATTTTCAATCAATCTTTTGCATGTTGTATTCATTAATATTTGAAATTTTATTTTCTAGTTCTTTGTGGTTAACTATGATAGGTAAAATTGCACACGAGACGAGACGAGGCATAATTATCGAGACAAGATTCGACATGACACAGAGCTCTTTCAATGGAAACATATTTTTCGAGCCGAGAGATCATTTTGACTACACATTATCGAGATAAGACAGCTGATACAAATTGCAGTAGTAGCAGGTGGTAGCCTATGTACTCAGTTGACTTGAAACGACGGAAATAATAAGTGAATTGTAAATTCTTTTTTGAATAACAGTGTTATTGATTGTTCCCGAAATGCCAATTGTAAAAAAAATGTAAATTAGTTGTAGTTTTTACTATATCTCTTTCTATCGTATCTCTCTTCCTTCGTTATTTTCTGCAGAGCATATACATTATCTACTCTGGTTTGTAATCGGTTACAGTAATCGACCAGTGTTCAATTTATGAATTATGAAGAAAGAGGGCATTATTTAACCTATTTCAACTCTGAAATAAGTTTATATGGGTGCGTGGGGGAGGAAGGAAAGGATGTCTTATTTTAATTCTCTGACAAATAATTTGACAATTAATATGTAGCTGAAAAATGTACACAAGAGGAAAATATGATATAAAAAGTTACCAGAGGCGGCTCTTGAGGAAAGTCACACTAGTAAAAAATTTAATTTTTTCGCATGAAACTAAAAGAAGAAAACTTCCTTTATGTAGTAATTGTTATATAGAATAATAGATTGCCATTATTTCTTAATTTTAAGTAGGGGCACGGTCACTCAGTGGTAGAGCGCTTACTTCTGGTGCTTGGATTCGGCCAAGTAAGCTTGTAGTGGACAACATCGTGTCCGTGGGTTTTCTCGGAGTACTCCCGTTTCCTCCCACATTCTGATTCCACCAATTCTTTCATCATCATTCCATCATTCACTTACCTTAATCATCCGTCTCCTTCAGTCTAACAGGCATAACCGTGGGACGTTAAATTGAAAGACTTCGAAGACTTAATTCCAAGCGATAAAACTTTAATTTTTACAAGTATGACTACCCTTACGAGCTGCCTCGGATGTGAAACAGTTGAAAGTTGTGAAAACGGAAAGTATATCCGAAGAGAAGTACTGTATTTAAATTAGAATAATAATAATAATAATTAGTACAAGGAAATACAATGTTGGCAGTAGATCAAGTTTGTGTAAAACTAGCTTCACAAGAACGCGTAGAGCCTCGGGATGAGAGTAGAGGTAAAATAAGAAGTCGTGGATAGCTAAAGCAATGTTAAAGAAAATAGAGGCTAGAAGACTATAAAAACAGGACAGCAGCGAGGAAGAAAAAAACAGTATGTACAAGAAGCTGAATAATGAATTACGGAGGGAAACCGAAAAAGCTACGGAGGCAAACTATAGGAGTATATGTGAAGAGTGTAGATATTACAAAAAGAAGAAAAATATGAGAAAAAGTATCGCGGAGTTAAAGCAATATAAATATGTCAGAAGGAAAGATCTAATAGTAATAATAAAATATTACATAGGCATAATAAATTAAGAACAAAAAGATAATTAATGAAGGGAAAGAAGTACACGCAGATGGAAGAAATATATAGAGGAATTACGATAGTGGAGACAAATCGCACTGATACAGAAGATGCAATACAATAAGTGAAAATGACAAAAGGTTTTGAGTACCGAGAGTTAAATTTGAATAAGCAGTTTAAAACATAATTCGGAAAGCAGCTGGAGTAGATTTATAGCAATTGAATTTATAATGAATTTAGCGGAAGAAGAGAAGACAGAACGTTACGAAGTGTATTGTGTGATATGATATATATAAAACAAGAGAATTTTTGCAGATCATGATGATTCCGTTAGAAAAAGAAAATGCATTCAGAACGGTGCGAGGAGTAGAAAACAATTAGTCTAATATCAAATATGGTAAAAACCGAAAACTTTAAGTGCCTATGTATCGTTATTAGTGAAGATCTTAAATGTGAAGAGAAAATAAATCCATGGATAGCAATGGTGAAATAAGCCTTTAGGAAGAAGAACGTATTCTGTGGAATGTTAAATAAAGAGCTACGAGTGCAGTATTGTACTGTACGAGACAGAAACAGGAACTACGTAAAATTGGAAGCGTGGGAAATGTAGATTTCAAGAAGAATGGGAGAAAATTGGTTAGGTGGAACGAAAAACTAATGGAAAAATGTTAGGAAAATTGGGGGAAAAGCACAATATCGTATTAAAAAAAAATAGGGAACTGATTAGGGCATTGTTTAAGGAAAATAGTTTTATTATAGGTATGATAGAAGATATGGTAAGAATTAAAAAAGAGAGGGGAAGAAAGTGACTAGAATATTAAGAGATTATATTAAATATGTTCATAGCGTGTGAAAGCTTCTCTAACTGTCTGCAGATATCTTGTTAGTGGTGGCACAATACTTTTAAAGATGATAGCATCAATTTTTTTTTAAGTCGTAGACAACTCTAGGCTAAATCTAATACCTTGTTACCGACAATATCCACTGCCAACAATTTTCAGTAAATTCCAAATCTTTGGTGTTCTCATCACGAAAAGTAGCATTAATTGCTTTAAATTTATGATAGAAAATTAGAATTTACGGTAGGTAGAAATAAGGAAAACTGAAATTACCAAGCCTTTAATTAAACCTTAATTTTTTAGCAGTGCGATTCTTATATTTTCGTAGCATCCCAGATCTCCAATAAAAGAAGAAAAGAGAGTTCTATCTATAGTAATTCTCGTTTCGAAAGTTAGTTAGATGTTACACTAAATTAGTTACTTCTCAGTCAGGAAGGCAGTTATCGTAAATCGATGGATCATATACCAGTAAGTAACAACACCCTAAGGGGGGAGAACTTTTTCACATTGGAGTTTAGAGATGTGACGTTTATAGATTTCAGTATTTCACAATCTAATTTTCACATTATAGATCAATATATTCAGTTGATTCGAAGTAACGGTAGCACTTCTAGTTCGTAACGGAATTATGTGCCGCAAGATTTTTTTTTTTTTTTTTAATTTACTGAGCCGTGAGATGACATAGGAACTTGACTCCATCTATTGTGATCAATATTGGGAAAATGATCTAAAAAAAGGAGTTGAGGATTTTAAAAATAAAAGTTAAGGAATGCAGTGGAGGCGAGACTTTAATAAAAGAACTTCAGTATAAATTCCAATCGAGAATGCATTTCTCCTACTGAAAAATGTATTTTGAGAATCGCCTGGAGATGAGAGGGAAAAAAAAAAATGAGAGAAAAGGAATGACGTAAATACCAAAGTTTGCAGAGAGGATATCGTTATTCAACGTTCATTTCCATTCTTATGACCCTTTGCAGTATAGCCAATGCATCACCAGAAAAAAAGCACGTAACAGTGTGACGTATATATATCATCTGAGGGAGTTTGGTTAAAAATATTGTAAGTAACTGAGTGGTATGCAACCAATCTGGCATTTAGGTACAGTTGGGTTTTATACTACTAAGGGCCAATTCGTCTATAGTAGGGGTGGCCAACGGGTCTACCGCGGTGTCTACTAGTCGACGGGCAAGTCGTGAGATGAGGCCCGCGGTGATACGTCATACTGTTTCTGTTGATCACTGTTACTGTTTTATAATACTCTCTAGCGAACTGTACAACAGATAAGTAGACCACTAATGACTTCTGGTAGCCCTCAAGCCTGAAGAGGTTGGTCACCCCTAGTTTATAATAATCCGCTATGAGAATACACGAAGAGTCATATCTTGGAACCAAGTGGATGGATCGCCACCATCATTGAACTCGATTCCTAAATCTCGACCCTCTATACCCTGGCCAAAAGTTGTTGGTGGTTCTTCAAGTACTCCTTCAGATATTGGAAGATAGACAGGGTAAGTCTATAAAGGAGTTTTGGTTGATAAACCCATCTTCTTAAAAGCAAGGGGTACATTATAGGGATGGCCACAAACATGGGTGTCTCTGGCGGGGGGGGGGACGCGTCCCCCCAATATTTTGAAATACGAAATATTCAATATTTTATTTTAATTTAATTTATTTAGATACTCATTAGCAGTTAGATCACTTCCTTTGATGTCCCCCCCAAATTTCACATGCCAGAGACGCCAATGGCCACAAAGATCCGTTCCGGAGGAACAGGTTCTCGGAGATCCGGTTTTCAGAACCGGTTCCAGATCTGGATCCGAAAACCCGGTTCCAGAACCGGATCTTGGGAACCGGTTCCAGATCTGGATCCGAAAACCCGGTTCCAGAATCGTATCTTAGGAACCGGTTCCAGACCTGGATCCGAAAGCCCCCAAAGACCGTAAATGAGGCACAAAGTTCATCTTCAAAACACTGCAAAGAGGACCATGCGCTTGTGCCTTTCCCCAGACCCGCTTGTGCCTCCAGAAAAAAAAAATTAGTCTACCAGTGGGTGTTTAGTCAAATGAATTGGCCAGTTTGCCTGTTTAGCCAATGAGTATGTCAGTTACCCAGTTTATTTAGCCAAATGAGACAAGCGGCCGCCGCCTGGGCGCCTGCCTGTCGCTTCCACCATTTCATCTAGCACACTGTTCACAGTCTGCCAGCAGCTCGGGTTTAGCGTAAGGATGGTCACAAAGTTTTGGTTCCAGCGGAACCGGTTCTTGGAGATCCGATTTTTAGAACCGGTTCCAGAGCTGGATACGAAAACCCGGTTCCAGAACTGGATCTTGGGAACCGGTTTCAGAACTGGATCCGAAGAACCTGTTTCCAGATCTGGATCCGAAAAACCGTTTCCGGAATCGGATCTTCTAGAACCGGATTCGTTCAGACCCGAAAACCGGTGTAGACTGGAAATGAAATCCGCGCTAAGCGCCAAAAAATGGAAAAGTTCCGTTTAATGTCAAAATGTGGTCTATGTGCCTAACACTGCTCAGTTAAAATCGAGTTATCTAGTATTCACTATGGAAGTAGTTCAAAAAATCGTCAGAAGAATGCGCGTGGGCCTATGTGCCACCAGTTCTGAAGTAAAATCTGGACTTTTTTCTCAACATTTTCATTTTGGCACTTAGCACGGATTTTAAGGTCACTCTACATTTTATAATAGAAATGTTTGATCAACGAAACGGTTTTGTTGAATCAAACTGAAGATACAGTTAGTCGTTGACTCACGACCACCTGCACTTACGACCAGTTGTAAAAGTTATTGTTTCTATTGCTATCAACGACTTATAATGATAACAGACAGAGTAACACGAATAGGATGGAAGTAATGTAACCATGTCTACGACCGTATTTAATTCGTGAAAATGAAATGATTTTATTTTGGTTTAACATCTCAGGATTATGCTCTTTAGGCTAAAAGAAACGGATAAATAATGCAAATGAATGGTTGTGAAATTAAAGTTTTATGTTCTCTCACCGAAAATCGAACCCGAGAGTACGTGCACCAAAGGCATTCACGCGGCGCAGTAGTTACTTGTTTAATTCGTGACAGTCGGCATGACCAAATTTCGTACGAATTCTAATCCAGTGTAACCGCAGCCTAAATTGTCAGCCAACGATTGATCAAAATGCTATACTTTATAATGTACTGTACAGTAGGATACCACTTGGGCGACTTACGATCAAATCAACTTACGACAGGGCAGTCGTGATATTGAAGTCGGTTGCAAGTCGACAACTAGCAGTATTATAATTATATCTAGGTGATACCATACATTTAGTTCACGTGAATTGTGTCGCATTTCTCTCTCTCTCTCTCTCTGTTTTCCCGTTTCTTCTACTGCAAATTAAAACAAGTATAGTTTGAGTTTTTCTGCTTTACTATCCTTATACAATACAGGTTATCAAGGATAGGACTCGAGTCATATTGGCGCAGTGCCGCATGGTCACTTGTTCGGGGCTCCAGGAGCAGTGTAAAATTTACTCGTAGGGCCCAAACACACTAGTTTAACCAAGAGTCCATAATGCTATTAAAACGGCACTGTACAGGATCTGCTATTAATGTGGATATGAACATAACCGGGGCTTGAATTCGGTACAGTTGAGGGTGTATGGACGATCAGTTTAAGATCAACACTTACAACATAGGACGTTTCCCACCATACTGCCTATCCTCCAAGAGAGATGGATTACAGGAACACGTCACCAGTTTCAGCAGTAAAATAAGTAAAACATGTTAAGAGATTCACGTAACAGTTGTATTCACTACGAAAGGTGATTTTCACAAGAATGTTACATAATATCTTGATTCATTGCTTGATATTGAAAGTTTACAGTGTTCTAGTCAAAATCTGCCTTTAAAAAACTAATTGTGACGAGGAGAAATAGTCACGCTGTTGACGTTCCCATTAAATAAACAATAATTGGCAAAAAAGGATCTTGTAACTTTTGCTCATAAGCTGAAATAAAGCAAACGAGTATATAAACTCATCTATGATGCCTATGTGATCACCGTATATGGAAACACAAAGATGATACAATATTTTTCCTGACCAGCTGCTTTTCTACAGATAATATGAAACTTTTATGATGTATTGCAGATCGAACAAGTTGTATAACGTTTATTTTTTCTACAAATATCAGTGGTATCTGGAGGATTCTACAAGGGAAATAAAACAGGGGGAAGTTTTAAATATACTATTTAAAAAAATTCTTTAGACTTATTTTTCATTACTTTTATGGGGGTTACACCTCACAATTTATAATGATTTATTTCTTCGTTGGTGACAAATACAGCGATTGTCAATATGCCATAGTGTTCATATTTCTGTACGATGAAGAAAGAATACAAGGTAGTCGTGGATGAATGTTTTGAACATTGTCATCCATACACTATTGCAAAGAGATTGTTTCTGGTCAGGGGCGTCGTTTTACCTCGCTACGCTCCTGGTTTTGATATCCTTTATTTGGACATTCATCAGACGACATCCATATCACAATGTGAACATTTTAGGCATCATAGGGATATACAATGAATATCTGCTGCTGTTAAAGTAGAAATTGGATACCAAGAAGCAAACAGGAAGACATTAGGAAAAGGAACTGAGGGGTTAATGCAATAGAGGTTATGAAATATCAATATATCTGTTCCAAAGCTATTTCCGTATGACGTCAAACATAGAGACTTTCCATTAGAGCTATGGAAAACTCAATTATAGAAGGTATCGGAAGGTTTTATAGGTAGTATATATTTTAATTATTTAATTTTAATGAGTGTATTTCATATCAAAGATCCAACTTTAGTTTAATTAGAAGGGCTTCGAAACAATGATATAGTTGTTCGTGTCCTTATTGAAACTTGTCTGTGCTACATACGGAAATTAAAAAAGAAATGCCTATGGGGCGGAGTCATGAACTAGGTACATTGCAGGTATTTCTATAATTTCCTCTTATAGGTTCTTTAGAATTTTAGGATTTCAGTTAGGAGGAAGACTCCATGCTACAGCGTTCTCAATCAACCAATAACGAAGTAATTTGAAACTTTTGCGGATTTTTAAGAAAAATGTTCGAAGCGACATGTGGATGCAGTGTTGTCAATAGTATATGTGGGTTCACGAAGAGTGTTTTGGTTAAGAGAAAGATGCTTGTATTCGTGATTTTAAAAAAAGTAACGAGTCTGTGATGTAAATTCTATTTGACTCATTCATGTCTTTCTTGATGTTGGAATGTTGACAAATAGCAGAGTATAATGATAGAAATTACTATTCCATATTCTCCAATTCTGACCCAATCTTTTTATCTTCCTTCCCTCACACTTTTAGTGGTTATTTGTTCTCCAAGAATTTGTAGAACTTCAATTTATTACGTCTATGTATTAGAGAAAATTAAATTCCTCATAAGCATGAGCAAAAATTTAGTTACTATTAAAATTATGAATCATGAAGTTGTTTATGAAACAATACGGTATTCCATAACCTCCTCAATTGCTCTATTGAAAAATCATGAGTCAAATACGTATTGAGAAGTCCATACAAGGAATATGTACAGTCGACAGCAAGTGAAGTACCCATCACATAATTATATTATTAGTAAGTTCTGAATTAATGGCTATAAATTTCAGATAAATTTGATGAAGATATATGCGTTCTCCGTAAATCCCCAAAGGGACATACCTCGATGAACACGTTTTATTTTCTATGCAATGGGATGAATATATATTGTTTTCATGGTGATTGTACTGTAGGCATTATTTTCTTTAATACGAATTATTTTCCTCAAATTTAATATGACAATTTTCATTAAAGTTCTGCTTAACAAATAAAAAAGTATAGGTTGTGGCAACCCTTTATACTGATGGCACCTGCCAAAATGAGAGATACAACAAAAATTGCTTCCAGCATTGGAACGGCGAATAAAAAATCGAAAGGAAAAAAAGGCGAGAGTTAGCATGGAACGATGTATCTAGCAGTCAGCTACAGACGACGATTTCCATCACAGAATAATTCCCTTTCCCCACACTGCCCTACCTTTCCCAGACCATTGATGTAACATTCAAGAGGCCAAATGCATACATAGACATATAGTCAATCGAACATACATGCAAATTGCACGATATCAAATCCCTCACGAGTCACGACTCGATAAGGGAAAAAATAAATAATGGGAAAAAAAAAAATGAATGTAAAATAAATCGAATACTTACCCTTGCTTTCGGAGTCTGCTTCAAACCGATGGCTGGTTGACTTCTGTTACTCTGTAAAGAAAAGATCAAATATATTATAAATACTCCAAAAAGAAGCTTAGAAATTGCATCTAATGAACTAACTCTAAATCTATTTATAGTATTTTTTGAGGGTAAACCTAGACATTAAAAAAATGAACATACTGGAATATGCAGTAGTATTTTCGAATATCTGCTCACAAAATCTTTAAAAAAATCCAGTTGCAAGTTTGTTTAAGGGATATAACATCATCAATATGACCACTATTAGAATTTGTAGGAGAATCTGTGAACAAACAGAACTTCACACAGAGTAGAGGTGAAAACATCATTTTTGTACCAAATTCAAAGGTATTAATTGCACAATGTAGATAATATGTTTACCTAAATATCTGTCCATTAGTTTTTGAGTTAAATGAACACAAACACACATACACATATAGGCTACATACTCACTGTAGAGATCAATAGCGAGTTCTCTGAGGTTCCTAATCTTATTGTGAGTACTGTGTAATTGAAAGAACATTTTTATGGTTGTTTTACTTACGTATTTGATTTTCTTAATCTCATATTTCAGAACATAATAAAGAGAATAAAGAGTCTGCTTCATGTTATGAATTCCGAAAGAACCTGACAATGTTCTGTCTTAAAACATGCCTTCATAAAGTTTATACACTTTCCTTAAGAATTACAGATTAATGTGCTCCATATTTCCTGTTTCTTTAACATTTGGCACATGTTAAATATTGGGTATAGTATTGAGCTATTTACACATTTGTGTGTATATTGTATTAACATCCTACGGCGTAGCGTGGTTTTCTATTTAGACAAAGCTGTTATTTTTAAGACGAGTTCCCCGTTCATAACTGAAGTCAGTGATATGGGCAGCAATTAAAAAAAAAAAATACAGAGCTATTTTTACATTATTGTAGATCAGGCCATAATAGGTGTAGACTCATGAAACATTTAGCATTTTATGCAGAATAAACTAGAACTGTATAATATGTATTATTTATGCATATCCGATACTGAAAGTTTCCTGGTTCGATCCCAGCTCGCGTCAAGTGCACTTTGTGGTGGACAAACACCGTATGCGTGGGTTTTCTCGGGGTTCTCTCGTTTCCTCCCACTTTCTTCATTCCACCATTTCATTCATTATTTCATTATCACCGTGTCCTTTAGCCTAGACGGTATAACTGTGGTACATAAAACTCAAAGATTTCATTTCGTTTCATTTCCGATACTGAAAGCTTGTGTAGGGACTACAAACCTGAATTAAAAAAAAAAAAAAAAAAAAAAACGAAGTTCTCTCCGCCACTGCCCCCATCAAACTTGACGACGCACACTAACTGTATGTTGAGATGTTCTTTAGGGTATTCGGAATATGATAGAAGTAGCATGATTTGCAGGATACATAGTGTGATAAAAGCATACTCCAGAATATACGGTATGCTTAGACACCACTAGATAAGGCGGGAAATAAAAAAAATACAGCTATTTTCAAATAATAGTAGATCAGGCTCGAATATGCATAGACTCAGGATGCTTGAAGCATTTAATGCAGAAGATTCTGTGTTCTAAATAAAATAAACGCAAGTGCATATATTTCATAGGGGTCTATTAAAGAAATTCTCATTATTAAGATTTTAATATGTCAAAAGCAAGATATCTCGATTGGGATAGCCTGCTTCACAAACCTTACGTATAAGTATTCCAACTGGCATGCTTCGTCTAAAAAATGTTAACACATTAATCTAAATAATTTATGTACGAGTTTTATTCTTAATGTTTTGCATTATCTTAAATCATTATTGTATAATTATTTTCTTTATCAATATATTATTCTGTTTACTCAGGGAATTGTGGCGTTTGTACAATTTCCATGGATGCCATGCCCCTAATGACATCCAATACTTCTTCTACATACATGTATGATCTGTATTCTCTGATGTAATGGTTAGCACATGTGACTTTGATCTAAAGATCCCAGGTTCGAACTCCAATGGGAAAGCATCGAACGCATTATTGACGTCCAGATCCCATAAAACTGTAGGCATCGTCCAATACAGTCTCTCTGTTGACAAAGAATGTATCTCATTATAAAGCAATCAAATAAGTATATGATGTAGAACAGTGCTTGACAATATCTTGTACGAGATAAGCAGAAATGACATATGCATCGATAGCTATTGGAGGCTGTTCAATTTTATTCCCTGTTTTATATATGGTCACAGTTATGGATTTCTTCCATTTCCAGCGACTTTTCCCTTCCTGCATTATTAAACAGATTATATTTTAATTTAATCCCTTTGAATCAGTTTAATTCAAAAGATACCACTCAGAATAGAATCAATTCCTGAAGACTTTTTCTCAGTTTTTTTTAAAATACCAAGATATTGAAATCTATATTCTAATTAAAATATAAATTGAAACCTGGAAGTTAAAGAAATGGAATCTTTAACATCTTATACACGAAATAGGCTTAAGAGATATCAGATGAATACGAATAAATTAAAACTAATGTGTTCATCAAATTAAGGTAGTAAAGAGAAATGAAGTAATACAAAAACCCTGACAAAATAATAGATATGATATGCAATACAAACTATGTCATCTAGGATCGAATCAGGTACTTTTTGCACTAGAAACAAGGACTGTCACGGAGGTTATGGAAATTTAACCACGTACAGTATATGTGACTTTGGAGTGATAATAAATAGATTTATGAACACTACAGCCCCGTTTAACCGAATCCTGATTAACCAAATTGCTAAAAAAAAAAAAAAAAAAAATCTACAAGCTGAATTACACTTTATTGATTTAGACATATGGCTTTAGTTTATCAGTGTTCAGTTTTGAAGGCATCATAGTATATTGCTACCAACCACTTTTCACACTGAAAATATATCAAATATACAGCTATATATAGGCTATATATTAAAAAGCCTTTATTCCGGTTTAACCGAGTTTTCATTCAACCGAAGCACCATCGATCTCAAATTTGGATAAATGAGCCTCTTAGTGTACTGGTATTTTATGAAGCTAAAGGTGATGATTGACCTATTCCATCAACCATGTATCTTCTCTTTCCCAAGTAGGTATCTTTTCTTTCCCAATAAAATCTATCTCTATATATCAATATAGAGGACCTCATTAAGTTTCTCTCATGAATATACGAGGAATCATCGGAAAAAAAGGTTACACAATCTGTTATGGCTTATGTGTAAGACACTTCATTTAAGAGGTTGTTCAATACTAGTATGACTGTAATAGCCTTTATCAAGCACTTTTCACAACAGTAGATGAGTTTTTCATACTGCTTGCACAGAAATCTCGTTCTCGTAGTCACCGGTTTTGACATAATGTCAGATAATGGTGGCCAGCCATGTTCTGGTTTGGACCAGGGAAAAGGTGAAAGTCATTGGGGGTTAGATCAGGGTTGTAGGGGTGCTCTTGTTGTTTCCAGCGTAAATGCTGAATAACACACAACTTTTTGTGCTGAATGTGGTTTCGCATTATCATCCAGAAGGATCACACCACAGCGGTCGACACTAGAACGTTTCCGTCTGAGAGCATCCTGCAGCTTCAGAAGTGTCTGCAATACCTTTCAGCATTCACAGTTTTTCCTGTTCCAAACAATCGATTAGCAGTACGCTTGATATGTACGAGAACATAGTGCACAAAACTTTCTTAAACGAAACACTTTGGATTTCTTCATCCGTGGAGAATATACATGTTCCCATTTTATGGATGCCTGCTTCTTTGATGGAGTAAACAGATGAAATATTGTTTCATACTAGTCCCTACCCGATCAAGAAAATTGTTCAACGCTGCAAGATATTCAGTTTCGTCGCCATTCTGGTTGTCTTATGGCTCTCGGATAGTGCTCGTGACACCCATTTTGCGTACACTTTCCTGCACTTAAGGACGCTAACCACAATGTTCTGCAAAACATCATATGGCAGTCTCAGCTCAGCTGATATTGAGTGTAATGTTCTTCTTCTGTTCCCACGAATACACTCATCCACATGAGCACAGTTCACGTTAATGGTTGAGGTACTGGATCTATAGCTGTGTCCAGGGCTTCATTAAAATACTGATTCGACCTTCTTTTGAAAACACGACACGACTTGCTTACATGTTGCCTTGAAATTCAACGCTTCCCGTAGACCTTGATAATCTGCCTATGAACGCCAGTAAGTGTAATGTGTTTGGCCCACAGAAACCGCACCATGGCCTCACTTCTACTGTTGACCAATTTTCCAGACGAGTTACCATTTTAAATTTTCAATAAGGACCATTCAATTTTTAGACTTACTCTCAAAGGAAAAAAGTGCATCTTATTGGTTAATTGATTTTTGACACCAAGATAAGACAAAAAGTATAGACCAACCTGGGTGCACAAATGCTTCCTTTCGGAGTTATTGGCTGCCAAAAACATAAAAAAATGAACTTTAAAGGTCCATAGCTCCAAAACTATGAGACCTATTGTACTCGGGTCAAGACTTCACTTAGAAACTAGTATGTGCCCTATCCAAATATCCAAGTTTCAGAATACTGCGATACTTCCACAAAATTTTTTATAGAGGTAGTTGGTGAGTACTTCAAATTATATGTTCGTAGTCAAACTCCCTCTATAAAAATTGTTGTGTGAGTACCTTAGAACTCTGAAACATATATATTTTGGATAGCGCACATATCGGTTCCTATGTGAAGCTTTGACCCGACTACAGTAGGTCCTATAGTTTTAGAGCTATGGACCTTTAAAATTCATTTTTTCATGTTTTCGGCAGTCTATAACTTCGAAAGGAAGCATTTGTGCACCCAGGTTGGTCTATACTTTTTGTCTTATCTTGGTATCAGGAAGCACCTCCAAACGTTGTTGGTGTTGTTTTGAAACACCCTGTATAAATGAATCCAACCCACGAAACAAAATACATTGGAAGGGTCGCGGTAGCTCAGTGGTAGAGAGCTTGCCTCTGGCGCGTGGCGTCCTTGATTCGATTATAGATCTCATCAGGTGGGTTTTGTGTGGACAAGCACCATGCGATCGGGCTTCTAGGGCTTTTTCCTTTTCTTCCCACTTTTGCCATTCCACTATTCTCGTCCATCTCATCGGGGAGCGGGAGGAAGGGTCTCAGTGGTAGAGCGCCTACCTCTGGTGCGTGGGATCCCCGGCCAAGTAAGTTTACGATGGACAACATCGTGTACGTGGAGTTTCTTAGGGTATTCCCGTTTGCTACCACATTTTCATTCCACCGACTCTTCCATCATCATTCACTTGCCTTAATCATTCGTCTTCCTTATCCTAAAGGACATAATCATGAGCATTTAAAGTGAAATATTTTTTTTTTCGTCTAACTCATCGTCACCGTCTCCTTTGGTTGCGGTGCATAATCAAGACGTTAAACTCAAGGAATAAGAAATAAAGAAACACATTGAATAAAGTAGTAGACTATGCAGAAGGGAAAACAGACCAAATAGCGTCTTTTCACGCATTACAAGCGGGCGTAAGATAATGTTTAGAGTCTTCGCCCTCTAATCAGAAGGTTTTGGGTTCGAATATCGCATCCGATCATTTTGACAGATTTTGTTTTACTTTTCCACTAGAAGAATACTGGGATAGTGCCTCTGAATGCACATAAGTATCTTCCCAATCTGGCTTCCTATCAAAAATTTCTATCTAATATTGTTTCTGAAGTAAAGTACACTTTCAATATATTTTTAGTTCTGAATTTTTAATCAGGTGCATACCAAAGTATACACAACGTTACAAAAAAAAAAAAAAAAACAACTAAAAATGTATTTTGTTTCTTTAATTATCCTCGTAAAAGTTTGAATAAACGGATTTTATTGTTATCTTTGAGAGTATAAAAAAGAAGACATTAACAGAGCATCTGGAACACACGGAAAGGTACAGAAATAATAGTTAAATGAGAACATTTGTAATTTTGAGAGATATCTTAATGTCTTGTCATGTATCTCAGAAAACATTTTCATTTTTCGATATTGTACATGAACCATTACTCTTACGCAGGTAAAAGTGTCACTGAGGTAATAATAATAATAATAATAATAATAATAATAATAATAATAATAATAATAATAATAATAATAATAATAATAATAATAATAATAATAATAATGTATCATATGAATTAACGAAATTCACTAAGCAAATATTACACTCTTCCTTCCTTTTATTATTTTAGTTACTATAGAAACAAATTGAACTATATTCGTGTCTGTTCTTGTATTTTTTTTTTAAATGTCACTTTTAACCCTAGAAAGGCAAACTTCACTATCAACCCATTAAAGGTAAACATACGTAATATTTACGTACACAGTAAATAATGATCTATAAATATACGATTCATATACAAACTATTAGTGTTGCTTTGTTGAAGGTTGCAAAATTGAAGTTTTATTGTCTAGATAGTATTACAGCACAACTATTACCCAGGGCCGTAATTTGTGGGGGCAGGGGAACAACTGCAAACTAGAGAAGCTCCCCGCTGTTCGAGGGGTCCCATTTTAACAAAAATGTTCCTACTCCATATACGATAGGAACATAAAACTATAAATGAAGCATCAAACAGGTTCCCTACATTACATAAACGAAACACTATACAAAAGGTAAATAAAACAAAGATGAGTCGTGGGCCCATTTCCGTAAAAAAAAATCTACTATTAGGGGCCCTAGAAAAAATATTTATTCGTATGGCTTTGAGATTTGTCATAATTGTTCCCTTAATTAATTTGTCAAGTATGGAACAGGCCCAGGGCCGTCAATAACCGCCTTGCAGAACTTGCCGTGTGGGAGCGCCCACAGGCTTTTGGGGGCCTATAAAGAGTAAGAGAAAAAGGAAAGAGAAGGTGCCCAAGAATTACAAAACAACTTTTTCGAGGGGGCCCAATACGCGTATGAATGCTCCCCCCAGAAAAAAATCTAAGTTACGGTGCTGCTATTATCTTAAATCTTTTAGAAGTACATAGAAGAAGAGCAAAATAAATATAACTTAAGAACAAACGTTTGAGAAAGTCTAGATATAGGTATATCAATGATTTTTTTTTCTTTTGTTACTAGGAAATATTGAATTCATATTGAATAGTCCTTTCACATTACATGTGATATTGATTCGTAAAATCACACACAGTTATCTCACATTTTGATCTGATGTTCACCACATACTGGCTTATTACAGTCACGGCAATGTTCCTTCTTGGGATCTTCCCACTTGAATTTGTCATTGGATTTGTCTTCCAGGAAAACCCTTCTTTCCTAGCAATTCAGTAACACAATTAACTTTCACTTGCCTTTCGTCAAATGGAATTTCATTTGCTTTCTCATCTCTAAAATATACTGCCCTCTCTGTCTAATGTTATCCAGATTCTTCTCTTGAATGCATGGCGAGACTGCTATTTTTGTTTTTACTACATTTGGAAACTTTCGGCTTCTTTGGTTGGATTTGTGGTTTCACATTCAACAGTTCAAATTACTGACACAAAATGTTGTTCAATATCATTTTTACTGGGATAGTAATCTGGATCTTTGTCAGAGTCGTCTCCTTCTTCTTCTGATCTCACATCAAATTCTACGTTATCTTCCTCAATTTCTGAATCTGAGATCTCTAATATTCCTAAAATAGCTTTCTCGCTATTTATTGAACCAAACCCCTTCATTTTTGTAGTAATAATCAATTCTTTACGAATGATAATTGCCCATTAATGGTAAACATACGTAAAAAATGAATGCAAGAAAACTAACGCTAAAGGCAAACACACGCCAAACTTACGTGTAAGATTTTACGTTCAAAGGTAAACATACGCCAAATTTACGTATAAGGTTCTACACTCAATCGTTTGGTACAGAGAACATAGCATCTACAGAAGTAATTAACGTCGGAACATCAAGCCAACTAACCAGCGATAGCATATTTTGAAGTTTGTATTTCTACACTCAGTTCCTGCTACGTCACATCAGTGTTTCCAACTGATACACGTAAAATTTACGTAGTTTACCTTTCTCGGGTTAAAACATTTTTTTAAAAATGTATATAAACACATCCCACATTCTAGACGTAATTATCTGAAATGCTGGTTACAATTACGTCACATGATATTACGGAAACAGGGATGTGTATTGATCACTTACATTGCTGCGCGAATACAATGAGAATTTACAGTCTACATGGTCGGTCAGCCAAGGTTTTATAATCTGTTTTCACTTCTATTATTATTATTATTATTATTATTATTATTATTATTATTATTATTATTATTATTATTATTATTATTATTATAGGAAAGGAAAAATATGCGAATAAGTGATTATACATATGGAGATCTTTTTAAATATTAAATTTCCAGTAAAGTAATATAGAAATTAATTTAGTCTGTTGAGAAAAAATATAATGTATAATGTGACTGACAACATTATAATGTGGAGCATATTTGAGCCGTCTTAAGCAAGAGCAAACTAAATTTTCGTTCTGTGGGAAATTGACCCTTAAGGAAACAGTCACAATTTCACAAGAAATGTCACTGGGAAATGGGCTTCATGTGACTGTTGCAATTTCTACTCTTAGTTTGCTGTGGCATACGGTTCGCTGTGAAATACGCAAAACTCAAATGATTTCATACTTGAACTCAAAAATCGGCGAAAATGTAGATAGGGATGATAATGGTGTCATTGAGTATGATTATTATTATATATTTTCCTGTTTTTCTCGATATGAAATACCAAATATATATATATATATATATATATATATATATATATATATATATATATATATATATATATATATATATATATATATATATATATATTCAGCAATTCGTGTCATATTACCACTGTTTCCGTAAAGGCTATATTTTCTGCAGCATAAAAATACAGTTAGTTCAGTCTATGGCTTCAGATAACTCATTTAGTTACTTGTAGGGATACAAAACAGCGTCCATAATCCAAGATTAAACACTTGTTTCAGAATCAACAATAGTAAATGTTTAAACAGCGAGGCAATTAGGAAGGGAGATTAATTTTTTTTTTTTTTTTTGCCGCGAAATTAGTTTGGTACGGAAGTTTTTGATAGCGATAATCTTACGCGTGATTTTGTGAACACATCAAAGGTAGGTCGGTTGTCCGTGTAAGATATGACGTGGCTGTGTGATACATTACCGTTTCAACAATAAAACAAAGAGCGAATATGAAGTTCTGTGTACGCTTAGGGGAAAGTCCAACCGAAACATTTCAAATGTCAGAAAAAGATTTATGAGGACAATTACCTCGTACCTTTCTCGTTACCATGTTTTTGAATGGCCTAAATCGCATGAGTCCCTATTGGCATATGTTTATCTCTGGTCCATCATTGGCTTCTGTAACTGTTATTCTTGTTAGTTGCCTAACATGGCTGTAGTGATTAGGACTAAGCTGTTTAACACTAGCTTTCCAGAGTATGATATATGCGAATTTCTGATATAGCAACAACCATATGCAAGACTGAAATTTCAGCAAAATTCCTAGAAAGAAGCGATAGCTTCAAGGATACTAATTTTAAGATTAAGAGGAAATGGAAGATTCTTTGGATCAATTCTGGAGCTACAAAGAATCTCTCATTCAAACCATCTGGATTCAATTTTCCGAGAAGGTTGAACGGATACTGAACAGTTTCTGAACAATACTGAACAGATTCTGAACTGGTCAAGGCGTCAAGGGAGATGCTTTTATCTGATAAGCAAATGGTCTTGTTCCACAAGTTCTTAATAAATGTGAACAGCCACACAATTAAGCACATAATTCATGATTATGATTTCTACAAATTCTCAGAGTTCTTAGCAGAAGTACACATTACCACAAAAGTATTCATGCAAAAGTAAGCTAATGAGCTTAAATTGAAGCTTCTAAATGAGTTATAAATGTTTTGAATTTATTTCGCATCATTTCATGTTCTCTTGTTATTATAAGATTAAATACGAGGTGCTGTCCAGAATTTTCGGGACTGGTGCTGCCATCTGGAAAGTAGTAGTAGTAGAGGTTTGCACTGATAGGCGGCAAGACTAGCATATCTGATGAGTGAGAGTGCACAGTTGTATGCAGCTGGGTTCATGTGTTGAGTTTCCACAGTGCTTTTCATGATACTCTGTGTGTGGCGATTTTACGATGGATCCGAGAATAGAACAGCGCGTGTGTATCAAGTTCTGTGCGTATCTCGGGAAAAGTACTACGGAGACCTTTGCAATGAGTCAACAGGTGTTTGGGGAACACAGCATGAGCCATACGCGTGTGTTTGAGCGACATACTCGGTTCAGGGTCAGCCGTACAGACATCGAAGACGATGCCCACACTGGAACGCCCGTTAGCCGCACAACGCCAGATATTGTTGTCAAACTTCAACAATTGGTTCGTGAGGATTGACGTCGAACCAATTATGACCTTGCTGATGAAGTGAGAATTGGTTATGGGACATGCCAACGAATTTTGACTGTTGAATTGGGCATGCATCGTGTCGCCGCAAAATATGTGCCAAGGATCTTGACTGCTGATCAGAAGGCACAGCGTGTGGCAGTTTGCACGGAGCTTCGTCAGACTGCATCTGATGATCCAACCTTCTTGTCACTGAAAAGCAAGTTGAAAGGCCGTCGGTTCTACACACTTGAGAGGATTCAAGAAGCATCTCTGGTGGTGCTAAACACCCTCTAAGAACAGGACTTCCAGAATACGTTTGGCCAATGGCAGAATCGCTGGGACCGGTTCTTCGTGCGGAAGGGAACTACTTCCAGGGTGATGGCGGTCATTAGTCCAAAAGTACATTTTTCACCAGATGGCAGCACCAGTCCCGAACATTTTGGATAGCACCTCGTAAACTCGGGTAAAAATAGTAAAAATAATTACGCGAAACTAGAGGCTAATGAACTTTATCGCAGTAAGAAATGTTACGTATTCTTGTATCGTAGACAACCTGCAATGCTTTTGTGTTGCACAGGTTGCATAGAAGCTAGGTAATATAACGGATTTTAAACTACAGTATACAATGTGTTGAAGTCACAGCTACCCGTGATGATATGAACAGATTGACTCCATTAACGAAGTTGCTTTAGCTATTTATTGAAAAAATATAATTAAAAAAAATCGATTTCGTTTAAAAGTTACTGTGTGGAGTAACGAACGGACGGACGTATTAACAGTAATCTTATGAGTCTCCTGAGTGAACCTAATAAATAAAGAGATAGTTGAAGCACAGTATTAACTAAATTTCAATGGCTGAAATTCTGAATCTCAATCTCTCGTATACTTACAGATAAGTGCTACTTGGCTATTTATAAACTATTAAAATCGAAATCACTAACATCCTTAATTCACGATTCCACTAGCTTTATGAAAATCTTGAGATCACAAAAAACTATAGATGGATATTTCTTGTTCGATACTAATAACATTATTTCCATTATCTTGCTTGCTACTCCTACTTCTATGTATATATAAAATTTTTAATGTTCTCCAGTTCTTTTCTTTTCCGCTACGATCTATCTTTTGTTATCATGTTCATTTTGATGGAAAATGCATAGAACGTGTCTTATTTGAAGTTTTAATGGGGTTTTCTATTTCTTTCAGAAAGAAAAATAAAAAATGAAGGGGAAATTTAAAAAGAAAAAAGAATGAAGGGTAGAAGCATGGCTGTGCTCTTTCTTTCAAGTTGTACTGTAGGATGTGGATTCAGTATTACACTATACTAGTATAAGATACGTGCAAGATGAGTGTGGTGAATTAATTAAGGCTATGGTCTAGTTATATAATGTGTGGTGAGTTCATGAGCTCCCAATGCTCCAGTTTTTAACTTTCTTTGCCAGAATTCGTTGTCTCTAAAATTACTAGCAGCGTTCACCCCGCTTCGCTGCGGTCACCCCGGAACGCAATAAACTTTGTTACTTAGATAATTTTTACTTTTTCGCTTTCAAGTGATATGATAAAAACCATAGAAGATTGCACTAATGTTAACATTATATCGCCTGTCATTTATGTTAACCCGCCCCGCTTCGCTGCGGTCACCCCAACCCGCCCCGCTTCGCTGCGGTCATCCCCGAACGCAATAAACTTTGTTACTTAGATAATTTTTACTTTTTCGCTTTCAAGTGATTTATAGCGCCTGTCAGTTATGTTAACCCGCCGAGTCACAGGGTCATGCGGGTTGCATATAAATACGTTTATTTTTATACCTATGATGAACTAATAACAAAGGATTTGTACGTATGGACACCTGAATGGTCAATTATCTCAAGACACTGGTAATTGAAAATTAAAGTGATATGATAAAAACCATCTAGGGTCCACATCCTAACAACCCCCCAAAAATGAAAGAAATCGGTTCAGCCGTATTAGCGTGATGAGCGGACAAAGGATTTTTTGTACGTATTGACACCTGATTGGTCAATTATCTCAAGACACTGGTAATTGAAAATTAAAGTGATATGATAAAAACCATCTAGGGTCCAAATCCTAACAACCCCCCAAAAATGAAAGAAATCGGTTCAGCCGTATTAGCGTGATGAGCGGACAAAGGATTTTGTGCGTTCTCTTTTATATATATAGATAGATAGATGTAGCTCCGTAATATGCAGCTCCTAATCGAAACGGAAAATTCTGTGCTCACACCAGAAATAGAACTCGAGATTACGTGCATCTCAGACATGAGTGCTAAATATGAACTATCACAACCACTAAGCATTGGAGGAACACTTATTTAAAACAGGGAACTAAGGTCATGTGGTATTCCTATGTATGGATCCATCAATTGACATTTTTAAATATCGAAATATATGCACCAAAAGTATTATTGATAGATATATTGGTATTTTTAAAAAATATTTCAATACTTTATTCGGTATTTCGGATATCCAATATTTTGGTATTTGATGATTCAATACTTTTTATTTTTCGACATTTTTCTATTTTCGATATTTGATAAAACAATATTTTTGGATATTCGATATTCAATATTTTTTGATATTTCGATATTTTTGAATATGCGATATTCTCATATTAATATTTTTAGATATTCGATATTCAATATTTTTTGATATTTCGATATTTTTGAATATGCGATATTCTCATATTAATATTTTTGATATTTCGATATTTGATATTTTGATATTCAATATTTAAATATTTTTTGATGTTCCAATATATTTGCATATTTCATATTCAATACCTTTTCATATTTCCATAATTTCGGATATTAGATACTTCGACAATCAATATTTTTTTACATTTTCGATATGTTGGTATATTTTTCGATATTTCGATATTTTTTATATTTCAAAGTTTCATAATATTTCAATATTTTTCGAAGTTTCTATATTTTGATATTCAATACTAGAATATTTTCTGATTTTCGGCATTCAATTTTCGATATGTTTTAATATTTTTAGCATTTCAATATATATCGATCGATCTTCGAATTTTGGTTTCGACGACATTTTTCGAATTTTTTTAACTTTTCGATATATCGGCCGAGCTTCAATACTTTATCAATTTCATTTTTTTTAAATATGCAAATCTGGATATCGCACAAATCTACATAGAACATTCTTTTCATTCAAAGTTAAGAACTTTCTTTCTCTCTGTACGTAGTATTGTACTAAGGAGGGTATAAGAATTTTAGGCGAATTGTTGGTGGAATCGAATAGGAGAGACACCAGTGTACTTGCTGGTACATGAATAAATAAATAAATAAATGCTTTCTGCTAGAAAAGAATTTTTTCTTCGATGCATATTTTTCTTAGAGATGTATAGAAAAGCCCTGAAGATTTAAAAGAAGGCTGAAAAGAAGTTTTATATATATATATATATATATATATATATATATATATATATATATATATATATATATATATATATATATATATATATATATAACGCTGTGGCCGAAAGGTGAACCTATCAAAACGTTCACGTTGAGTCTACGAAGAGAAAGAGAGCTGGTCTTCCATTTGAGAAGTGTATATATAGGGCATCAACTGGAAAAGTTCCTCCTTTCAGTGGAACCTTTGAAGTGTAAGTAGAAGTAAAGGAAAACAAGATAAAAAAAGAGAAGAAAAATGCTATTGAAAGTTTCCACCAGATGTGTCTCTCAAAAAAACAGACAACGAAAGAGAATTCAATCATCTCTCTCTGCCTCTTTCTCTTCTTAGTTCATATTTCTAACAAAAGAAAATTGATGGGTACATATTGTCACAGTTACTTTGCAAAAAAATATAATGTCAAAAGTAGGAGAAAACGAGACTAATTTACGACATTTCTAGGTTTTCATTGGATATAGTAAATGAGTGCATTAGATCATTTTAAAAGAATTAAGATAAGAAAACGTGTGCCTCGTAACTAAAAAGTTCTTAGTTCGAATCCTAATGGTGACAATATCAATTAAAATTTTTCTCTTGTCTTCATTGCGCAAATGACACATGGACAGTTTAGACTAAGACCAGAAATTATTTTCTTTACTTGTGTAGAAAAAGAAACATTTACAATTTTTAAGCGTATCACTGTCTTTTAAGTTCGTAGTTCCAGATTCAATTCTCGCCTATGCTTAAAATTCCATGTTCAAACGTGAGGGAAGTGGAAGAATTATTAGAAAGATAGCCATGGCTGACGTGTGTCTTGCCTGATGTCTGAGTAGTATTTAGCTCATGGCTTAGTGATCTTGTTTATGAGCCAGTGCTGTGATTTATTATGTCCTCAGTGTGTTGTTCAATCTTTGGATGTGCTGTTTGTAGATCAGGAACCAGATTTAAAAAAAAACTAGGCCTACAATAGGCGTAATTAGTGTAGAACAGATAAAAGGCAAACATTTTTGTATATCGTATTATGAACTTCCATTGTTCTGAAGCAGTTATTTCTAAGTGGTCTATGAATGACGTAGAAGCAAGCTTTTACAATCGTAGAAACGACAGAGAGAAATAAGCGAAGAAAAGTTAGGGAACAGTGGAAGGTAGTTGAATAGTTGAAGAAACGGAAGGGAACGGCAGAAGATGGTAGAATAGGTAAAGAAAAGGAAGGTAACAGCAGAAGGTAGTGGAATAGGGAAGAAAAGGAAAAGAACAAGAGATCATAGAAAAGAACAAGAGATCGTAGTAGAATAGGTGAAGAAAAGAAAGGGAACAGCAGAAGGTAGTGAAATAGGTAAATGAAAGGAAAGAAACAGCCAAAGGTAGTAGAATAGTTGAAGAAAAGGAAAGAAACAGCAGAAAATAGTAGAATAGATGAAGAAAGGAAAGGGAACAGTAGAATGTAGTAGAATAGGTGAAGGAAAGGAAGGGCCCAGCAGAAAGTAGTAGAATAGGTGAAAAAATGTAAGGGAACAGCAGAAGGTAGTAAAATAGGTGAAGAAATGGAAGGGAACAGCAGAAGGTGATACAGTAGCAAAATCAGGCGTTGGCAGTGTACGAATTGTCATGGATTCACGAGTGACGTACTGTATCTGCTAAACCATTAACTACATCATCAATGTTCTTCTTTACCTGTCACTATTGTCTTCATCAACATCATATTTCCTATCTGATCCGTGTTCTCTCTGCATGGTTTGGTGAGAATATGGGTACAGAGCAGTTACAGAGCATCACTCTTTGATATCACAGACCACTAATCAGGTAGAAATGATTCTAGAGTTTCTGTTTCATACTGTTTTACGACTTATAAAGAAGATTGTAAAGTTGCAAGTTCCTGTAAACACTTCCTGTCCTGGGAAATTTGTACACACCAGAGCTTGCAACAGTTGTTGGAGGCTGCCCATGTCATCTACAAAAGAACTCTCCTAGCATCTTTTTGGACGATCTCACTACTCATAAATTTGCCTCATGCACTGCTATTGATTTTTTCATTAGTTAGAAGCGAAAGTCATCTATCAGCATGACATTATCAGGATATTTATTTATTGAACAAATTCCCAGATACAGCATAATTGTGCCATTTTACACAGGGAAATAAACTATTTTGCATTATCTGGAAGTTCACTTGTCTCAAAACTAGAAGATCCAATGCACTATGGTCCTCAGGTAATCTTTTTGCTTTGAAGTAAGCATTATCCAACAACCCCAAAATTTTACTTCCTACAGTTTTCTCTATCACTCTTGTATAATACAATTTCTTCTCAGATCATGTTCTAACCAGTATTCACCTATTCTTTAAATTATCTTCACTGTTACTATTCTAGCACCCGTGAGTTTTGTGGATGGGGTCCTGCGTTCGATTCCAGGTGGAGGATCAATGAAAGCACTAGAGCGATTCAGATCGCACTTTGAACTATAAGTGTCGTCCTAGCCTTGCTGCTGGCAGGGGAAGTAAATACAAATCAATAAATCAATCATTTTTCTCCACACTGCCATTTCGAAAATTTTCAATCATTTCTCATCATCTAGTAGTACACTAATCTCCACGTTCTTTGCAAATTACTGTACAATTTTCCATAAAACATTTGCTTAGTTTTTTCAATAACTCTTTAATTAAAGATTTTTTTCTTATTTCTAAAAGCTTCTTTAGCTAGTCTCTCATTCATATCTTAGATTTTCATTGCTAAAGTTATCTAACAGTAAGTACCTGAAACTAATCATATATCTTTTTCATCTCCAATTTCTCTAGTTGAGACAGATTATTTCTTTTCAATCAAGCGCGCATCCAGTATTCACAGTGTTGAAGTTGAATAAAACTCGAATATTTTATATCAGCGATTCTCAACCTATGGGTCGTAATCCACTGAATGGATCCTGAGAAAATGTTTGGTGAGTCGCGAAATTCTTGTATCAAATTCAATATGCAGCAATTCTTGTGTTATTTAGTAATGAATATTTCGAAATTTCTGAAGAGAGCAATAACTAACTCTTATTACCTTTTACTACATGCTTGAACGAAACAAGATGATGCAATTATTTCCATTTCAATCCAATCTTATTTAGCAAGATGTTATATTTCACTTAGTCAAAGGTGTTAATACTAGGGAGAAATTCCTGGGACCGTACGTGATCGCATTAATAACTACGTACACAAAGGGGAGTCATCGCACTGAATTCAACTCTTCAACGAACGCAAAGCACAAATTGCACAGTTCAAGTTTATATGCACCCAGTTTTCTTTCAACTCATCCAGTTGTTTAAATGTGAACACAAAATTACAACAAGAGTAACAATTACATAATCTGATAAATAATCTTTTTTGCAATTACTAAACAATAGTGACAGCACAGGGCGGAACAACGTTCTGAACAAAGTTAATGCTGCTATATAGATGTGTAGTTGGCGGGAACATGCTACTACTTGTAGCGTTGTTGCAGCAAGGTAAGAATTACTTGTGTAATTAATTGTGATACGAAGGGTACTTACTTGATTCAATAGTTCGTAGATACCAATTAGTACTTTATATAGTTACTTCATTGTATTTTTTAGACGAATCTCTCACCGATTACACTACGTAAGCCAATTTTTTAAATCTAAATGGTTTCTCCTCAACTTCCTAATTTGCTCTAGTATAATGTTTTCTGTTCAATATTCGCACTACAATTTTCGCCATAAACTGATAACTATTCTTTTGTGCTTATTTTCTGTTCTAATAAGTCATTTCAAACTATAAAAAACGTTTTCGGATATTCTCCCGTTTTATTGTCCTATTCTTTCGTATTTTATAATACAAAACATTTCTCTCTCCTTAGACATATTGTCTATCCAATTGTTTTCTCATTTGTTATGGGCCAAAATGGTTCGAATTTATCCGTGAGTATGTATACCCTCTGTCATCAAATACTAACTTATCATTGTCAACATATGTAGACTATTTTATCTCTGGTGAGAGGGGTCCCTGGTTAGTTTCCAGATCATGAGTGTTTGTTGTGGATAACATCGTGTTTGTGAACTTTCTTGGGGATTCTTCCTTTTTCTCCAACATTTTCATTCTATCAATTCTTCCATATTTATTCATTTCATTAACCACCCATCTCTTTTAGTCTACAGGGCATAATCGTGAAACGTAAAATTTGAAATTTCATTTCATTAATTTCATGTAGATTACTACCCATGTTCCTAGTATCTCATAATAACTCGATATATGCTTTGATTAGAAACATTCGTGCTTCTTTAACTAACATAGAAAGGATTAGACAATAACAATAATAAGCAAATGTTCTGTGTCCATCATGAATACGGAGTGTAAAAAAATAAAAGGAATTAAAATTTACGACAGCTTTCAGCATAAATTACACATTCTCTCTCTCTCTTTTTTTTTTTTTTATTTCAGTAGATGTCTCTGAAGAAGGAAAAATTCATCTTCATTTACACTTGTTAGCAATATAAGATGACAGAGAAAAATTGTCACAATTAATAGTAGTAGCTACCTCGTTCTTATTTTCTGTCTTTATGATTCAGAAAGCAGAGAGAAAATTTTATAGTTTTCAAACAAAATATAACAACGATCTTAAGAAGAACTACTGTAAAACACTAATAAATAACAACTTTCAAACAAATTATTATCTATAGGATTCCCGGCTTTCTATCCCAAAAATTAGAAACAAAATAAAAATAAAAAGTGTGATTATTCATTTCTTTCTAAAATTTCACTCACCAATTTCATCGATTGCATGTACACAACTTTCATGTATCCTGTTCATATAGGTTGTATTTAATTTTATTACGCAGAAAAAAAAAACTATGTGGGTATGTAAAAACGCAGATCACATGCGTAAATCCTGTAGTTTTTGGACTTAACGTACGACTATAGGTAACATTCTGTAGCACAGGGGCGGACCCAGGGGGGCGATCGGGGGGATCTCCTCCCCAGAAGTGGGAACTTTCTTATTTTATATATATAAATAAAACCCATCTCAAAGTTTTGAGCCCTTAAAAGTAGCAGTATGACAACCCACCGCACCCCCCCCCCAGAAGTCGGTCCTGGATCGGCCCCTGCTGTAGCAAACGTATAACTAAAAACGGATGTTTTATAGTACTTTTATAGTACGTTCCGAATAAGCGTACTTTTTGTATGAAACAAAGAAATATATATAAGCGGTCAGGATCTCGCATACACATGGACGTATATAACATAGTTGACGTAAGTAATACATGAACACGTATGTAATATGCGGAAGACCGTTAGATGTCAAGACATCCTACAGCGGCACGATGTAACATTTAAGCGGAAAAAGGGAATATATATGTAGCATATGGAGAACATGTTGTCCATGCAGATTACCGTAGTAAACTTATGGATTCCGTGTAGATTATATCGCTGTCCGAATAACGGATTTTTCTCAGTGCACTCTTGTTTTATTTTTCTTTTTTAAAAAAATTTACATTTTCTTGTTTTGTAGTTTCATATGATCCCATACTATATTACTGTTCGCCATTGTTACTGTGTACTGCGTAAAATCATACAGGCCGGTGTTTCTCAAACTGTGATCTGTGGATGAACCTTGCACCTCGATGTTAGGGGAAAAAGAGAAGCGTGTTAGTAGGAAAAATTAAGAAGTGTATTATGGATCATGGAAGGAAGGGAACCTCTGGTTATAGACTTACCAAATTTTACCGTGGATACTCTTTTCTTAGAAAAAATTGACTAAATTATTAGCCAAAATTTCCCAGATCTATCTGTTGTGTGACAAATTATTATGGAAAGAGTTTTTTTTTTTAAGTTCCAAAAATATTGCAGCTTACATTATTTCTTAAAATCTTCACTTAGGAGTTGGTACACTGAAATTCAAACCACACAATTGCAATGAAAGAATTTGAAATCTGAAATCATAAATATAATCTTTCTAAGTACGATGAAGCACTGCCCATAGAAGATATTTAGACGTAGTTATCGCGCTAGTTGTAGTTATTCACAAGTGTACAGTTTTTACTTTACAAAAATGACATCTACGAAATAGGTAACTGTACACTCAGTCTATCTCTAATATAGAGAATGCAATGTATTTTCTAAATACGAGGTGACTAACAGGAACGAAAAAGAAAACCACAAAAAATAAAAATAAAAAATCTTCGGTCGCAGTAGGAAAGGGCCAAACTGTACGGAAGCCAAGTCCGTCGGGACGGAAATAATTTCCTGCAGTCATAATTTTCCAGAAGTCGCCATGCACTCCAGTCCGGATATTATGACACTCTCCCAGGAGAAATATGTATATATGTATGTGATTCTCTCGAAGTAGCGAGTAGTAGTAGTAATAGTAGTAATGCTATCACGCTAAAACGTATCACCTCCAACGAAACAGCACCTCACACTGCAAATCAAAGCTAATTTCGCATGCGCATCTGTGTCACAACACTGAGCTAAAGGTCGAAATCTGGCACAAATCTATATTTCATGTTATGCCATGATGTGCTCCTCGCAGTTTATCGAGTGAGTTACACAGAATAAAAAAATAAGCTGGAGAGAGGGTTATATATATATATATATATAAGCGAGGAAAAGCAAGTTAGAAAGTTCACAGAGTTAACGTAACAAGATTATTATGCATGATCCACGATCGTAACCACTTCCCTTTAAAAAAAAATCGAATGAACATGATTTATTTGGAGGAAATGAATCGTAGTACTTCTTTTTAAAAAATCTATTTGAAATTCAGTCGATGGTGTGACCTAAATATTTCAGTGTTTTATTAAGACAAGGAAGAGGGGTGAAAACACAGGAAAAATATTTAGCTTCCTTTTCGTGAGGTTACAGGTTCGATTTCCGGTTGTAGCTCTCCTGACTGAGATTACCAGATTAAATTTTCCCTTTCTAGTTTTCCAGACAGATAAAGAGATCTGTTCCTACATTTAATTATATCATATCTCGTTTCAACTTTTTTACACATTTCGCCTCGCCTGTCTACAGAAAGTATATAGGTAGAAACTTGATACACAGGTAAAACTTGAAGAGCAGTAAAGGAAGATTTGACATATACCGTCTTGTTAAAAGAGAAAATGGCCACCCTCATCTGATGGTCTTCTAAAGCAAAGTGAGTGGCCAATATTTTTTGAACAATACTGTACGTATCTCTACCAATGTTGTGTCATAATGACATACTCTGCTGCAAAAATTGGGACAATATTCTGTTAGTTCTAGGTTCCAGTGGGGCTGTTAAAGAATTATCGCGTGTATACGCCGCGCGCGTATATAGAACGCGTTTCCAGTTTTGCCCACAATTTCATAACATTTTTCACGTGTATTAGGAGCAGGTCCATATCATATGACACGCTGCAGCTCTATGGTCGTTTTTTACATGAAACTGTGTAACATACTGTTTAAAACGAGCGTTGTTTAAGGTAAGTTTAAACGAGCGCTAACAACACAGCCACAAACAAAAAATAAAAGTTATGTGCACCTTCCCAGGGTATGGATTCGACTATATATATTTTACACAGAATCCAAATTTCGAAACCTCAAGATGATCGATCGTGTCAATTTTTTTTATAGGCCAAGAACTTTAGCGACTTTAGATAGGGAGGATACACGTAACACAGCCATACAAAAGTTGAGTTCCTTCGTGACTAAGCGGTTAGCGTACGCGCCTTTGGTGTGGGAGACCCGGGTTCGATCCCGGCGGGAGCTCATGTGGTTCGGATTCCACGTTAATCAGTAGGTCCCGTCTCATATAGCCTCGCTGCTGCAAGGAACGTTAAACTCAAAATCAACTCAACAGCCATACAAAAAGACAAAAGTTTCGTGCAGCGTACACCAGGGTATGTATTCGATGTATTTTGGTACACAGAATCCAAATTTCGAAACGCCAGGACGATTGACCTTGTCAATTTTGTTTTATGGGCGAAAAACGTTGTCTTACGCACCAAACCAAAATTCGCCGAAATTTTTCGCCCATAAAAAAATTGACACTATCGATCGTCTTGGGGTTTCGAAATTTGGATTTTGCTTAACAAAATACATCGAATCCATACAGGCCCGTAGCCAGCCCCAAAATGTAGGGGGGACGGTAGAAGTTAGGGGGGCCCGACCCAACCATATTATAGTTTATTTGCAAGCCTACTGTGAAAATTTAGGGGGGAGGCCCCTCTAGCCCGCCATGAATACGGGCCTGAATCCATGCCCTGGGGTTTGGTGCACAGAATTTTATTTGTGTGTGTGTGTGTGTGTGTGTGTGTGTGTGTGTGTGTGTGTGTGTGTGTGTGTGTGTGTGTGTGTGTGTGTGTGTGTGTGTGTGTGTGTGTGTGTGTGTGTGTGTGTGTGTGGCTGTATAACCATAGGTGACAGATCATGCAATGCATTGTGTAGAAAGATATATTAAAATAATTTAATCAAATCCAAAGATGAATATTCAAACTTCGTCAAAAGACGAGTTTGGAAAGATATTTTAATATTATATTTTGTTTCTGTCATTGTTGACAACGTATATATACCCTTCAGAAAGATATTCCCAATAATGAAACTCTGAACAATGAAAAAGGGAAGTATCAAAAACCTTCACGGATTATCTCTGATTATTTATCGAGCTCCTTCGTGGCTAAGCGGTTAGCGTACGCGCCTTTGGCGTGGGAGACCTGGGTTCGATTCCCGGCGGGAGCTCATGTGGTTCGGATTTCACGTTAATCAGTAAGTCCACGTCTCATATAGCCTCGCTGCTGAACGGGACGTTAAACTCAAAATCAACTCAACTCAACTCTGATTATTTATCCAACTTGGCTGTGAACAAAGTTTGAATATTAATCTCTTGAATTTGATTGAATTATTTTGAATATTGTTGCTCCCTCTAGAATACATTAGAATGATAGGGAACACGTGCTGCCATCTATTGTTGATACTTGAGACTTAATACTTCCTTTTTTCTTTCTTTGCTCAATATCTTCCCTTAAAAGAACAAATAACCGCATTAACTATTTCCACTTTATCCAATGGCAGGCAACGTTACATCACGAATAGTGATGACTGTTGT
Organism: Thermobia domestica; assembly: GCF_964235325.1. Lineage (NCBI taxonomy): Eukaryota > Metazoa > Arthropoda > Insecta > Zygentoma > Lepismatidae > Thermobia > Thermobia domestica. The sequence goes on from NC_137454.1 coordinate 250,107,439, forward strand.
TTCAAGTAGACATGTAGCAAGCAAGTGCAGCTGCGTTTTCAGATATATGTATTTCTTATTCGTGTGTATAAGCCCCACATTCAATTTTTGATTACTTTTTTTTAAGGAAAAAACGCTAGGCTTATGCACACAAGAATATGATATTCTGGTTAAATCAAATAACACATTAAATAGTTCACATAGTGTAGTATCTGTTTTCCCATTGGGGGATGGGTGTATACCCTACCTTTTATAGGCACTCCTGCCACGCAGAGACTTCTGCCCTTATTATTTTAATTTGGCTCCAGAGACCGCCCAAAATTTAACCATTCTTCTCCCCAAATTTACTGTCCTATCCCCAAATTTACCATTCTTCCTCTATAGCTTACAGTCCCCCCCCCCCCCAAATTTACCATTCTTTCCCTCAAACATGCCTTTCTAACCTCATAAACTTACCATTCTCAAGTTTGATTGTACCATTTTCAATGAAAAATTCGGCAGACTCGAAATTCCTATTTGGTGTCGGGAGGCGTCCCCATACCACAAGTGCCAAATCTCATAGTATGACCAAAGTCTGGCAGAGTCCAACTTAGGCAGACTCCATGGAAACTAGGGAGGGGTTAGACTTAATGCTAAGGTACCACTTTTTTCTATTAAGGACTTATGGAATCTACCTATTCGTAAGTAGGAAGCACGTTTCCTCCCCTCCTCGCCTGGGCGAATATTTCACATGTAGCAATAAGGTGCTTATAGCAGAGGAAGCTTTAAAAACTGATTGTTGAGAGCCCCTGCAAATGGACTAAGGGTGTCATTTGGGGAGCGCATGAGGCGAAATTTCCCTCCACCTGAATTTCAGAAATACATGAATTTAATAAATTGTATACTAAAATACTAATAAAAACGTGAAATTCTTATGTCGGTGAGCAATCTTAATCTCCCTCCTCTGACAAAACTTGAAATGACGCTACAGTAATGGACATATTTGGCCCAATTAAGCGATGTCACATTATATCTTTCTAGTATGGATGTGTTTATCATGTTAAAATTATACAAGTGAGTTAAAGGAGTGAGAACTGACTGACAAAAATGATAGGAAACAGGAGTTTACTAGAAAATTCGCGGGTAAGCCGTACATCACATTCCCTGAGATCGAACCAGGACTGGAGGTAAGAGTTCAGCCATTTAGCCACCGTGTAGCACATAGTTTGATTCAAAAAGAAGAAGCCACCGTGTGCCTCTTTTCTCCCCTTATGTTGCTTATATCAGTAAAAACAAAAATACGAGATATTTTTTTATTTTGACTCTGAGTGAATGAAAATAGTTTCACTGAACGTTGCTAATTGACCATTCCAATATTCGTGAGCGATGTACTATTTTATTTTAAAATGAAATGATTGTAATTAGCTCGCTCATTTATAATCAGATCCAGTGGCGGAGAAACTAGCTTTGCTCCCCGCTCCCAATTTGGAAAACTTCAGTGGTTTTTCATTTCGAAGTGATATATCTGAAGTGATTTCAGAGATATATATTTCGTTTTTAAGATTCAAAGTTATGTCAATTCTTTCTTTAATAACGCATATATAATACGGGGCACAGTGCACGTGCACCAGATCCTTACCAATTCAATACTGAACAACGACAACGTATGAGCAGCCACTGTATACAGAACTATTTTCTCGCTATACATAACACCCGGCTCAAGCTCAACGACCGGCTGGATAAAAGAACACTGCTATTGGACGCTAGAAATATGGAAAAGATCGCCTGGATAGATGAGTCGAAGTACTAGTTACTACACGCCGATAACCAGGTACAAGTATGTCGTCAACCCCACGAGATAATGGATCCCTCTTGCCAGTAGAGCACAGTTCAGACCGGTAGTAGTGGTATCATCGTATGGGGACTATTCATATAGAATGATATAGGGCTCCTGCTATGTCTGACAACGCCCCTCACCAGAGAACGTTACAGAAACCTGCTGGCAGATCATGTTCATCCCTTTGTTTGCCTCCAACACCGTGCAGGTGACCTATATTTACACCAAGATAATGCTCCAGTCAACCGTTCCTGAATTGTGGCTAACCAGTTTGATGAACACTTTATAGATATGAAAATGCTTGCCTGACCCCAGAGAATCCCCGATCTTGATCCTATTGAGCACATCCGGGATGCTCTCGAGAGGAATGTGCGTGCCCTAGACACTGTGCCTACTAATTTTCGTTGATTACTGAGAGGCTGTGCAGCAATTCTGGTTCAGTATGACTCCCCAACGCTTACGGTGTCCTGTAGTTAATGCCATGGCGCAGCGCCGCCGTCATTATGGCAAAAGGGAGTGCTACATGCTACTAGCCAGGTTTCGCTAATTCAACTCCTCATGGAAGAATGGAAAGTAAACAAAGGATGCACTCAAAAAATACAAAAAGTGGAAGATAATAGAACAAACAGATATAAACTATATTTTAATACAAAATTGTGTACATGTAAGATGCATAGTTTATATATTGAGCTCTAAAACTTAACCCAGTTATGGGTCAACAATACAAAATTAATTAGCTAGTATTAAGATGAAGATCATTGAGCTCCATAAGACACCAGTTACATGTGTTAATACTGGTCGGAAGGGAAACTTATATCAGCACAATAAGATTTAAACAAATGTAAATCTGACAATTAATGCTCTTTAGTTTGGAATCACACATTTAAGGTTACACTAACGCCCTCATTCCATTATTTTTGTTGGTTAGTAATGTTGATATGAAGGGAGAAATCGATTGCACCTTAATTTAAACTATTGGTGTCATGACTAGTAGGCTCAACAGATTAAATTTAAATTTGTATTTACTTACAGTGTTAGTACTAAATTTTGTAGCACTTATAATATCTTATTAGATTAAGAAACAATTCACTCTAGAACTAGTTGTGTCCAATGTCTTAAAAACACAACCTTCGTTGTGATGTTTTATTACAATTAATTACTACTGTTCTCTCTAGAATATTACAGTTATATTGTAATGTGTTGTGTGAATCTGACAAGTCAAGAGTATACACTCAAGCGTGGGGCTCAATTGGAAGAAATCGGTCCAAGCGGCTTAAGGCCGGCCCTGTATCTCACGATTAAAACACAGAAAACTGAATTCTAGTCAGTAATAGAAGCCAGGAGTAGGCAAACTACAACCATAGCAGAATCAGGCATAGCTATTCGTGATCTCCAAGTTATTGAACCAGTTTAAAAGTATTCCATAATGTATAATCTTTACACTGCTTACTTGCGATTTCGAGAAAATTATTTAATCTATCTAAGGTGATAATGTGTTTCAGGTATGACGAAACTTAAGGTATCAAATGTGATACGTCTTCCTCTTACACATTCTCATTCCACCAATGTCAGACATAATGCATTTTTTTCGCACATTTGAATGTAAAATAATGTATGTGATGCGAACGTTATGTAATTTTGCCTCTTCGTCGGCCTCGGGTTTCGAGAACAGTAACTAGATTTGCACTGTGTCTCGTGTCGCTTAATTCACTTTGTACTTTTCCCTCTGGTGTTACATTTATTTCCACCTATTTTTGCCCCTAGTTTCCCCTTGTAGCTGTTTTTTATGTTTCTCTTCCATTACTTTCCACTTATTTCTGTCGTGTTCGTTTTATTTTAAATTTTGCAGCATTTTTTTCGCTTCTCGCTTCACGCTTTGCTGTGAATATTTGCGCTGTACGAGAAAAGAATTCATAAAAATTTGTATTACATCATGCAATTAGAACCAAATTTCTTGCAATATCTAGTTATGAATATCCATGATTTTTAACACAGCATACGAGTGTTATTAAAATGTCGATTTATTATAAGATTAGACGTCACAGACAGCAAAGCTGCAAAAGCTCAGTAAGGCTGAAAATTGAGAATCTTTCACCGCCCTCCGCAAACGGTCCGTTCTGGATCTGTACCGGGTCGTATGCGTTAAAATTAAAAGTTTTACTCGAGTTAGTGAGCAATTAGCCATCTTATAAACACACTTATGTCGTAATTCCTAGATTATCAGAAACCATGTTAGGCCTATCTCTACGTTGTGTGTTTGTTGGAATTTAGCGTCCCTTTCAACACATAGGCTATATGAGACGTGGGCCTACAGTTTATGGTATAATCCAACATATGTAATGCGTTCAAATATTCTCCCACCGAGAATCGAGCCCTGGGCTCCGCGTACCAAAGGAGCGCGAGGTAGCCACTAGACCAGCGGGAAAGGTCTATCCTTATGATGTGTAACTCAAGGTCTTTAATATTATTTCAATAACCATTACCAATTTCATGTACGTCCATTCATAGTCAGAGATATAGCCTATTCCTATTTTAGATTTAGGATCCTAATCCCAGCCAAACATAATATCCTAATAATACACGACAAATGTCTTTGTCTGTGCGTCACGCTAAAGATGACGCTATCTCCGCCATCGCTTGTCCCGCCTGACGCTAATAAATGTCACTACCTGAACTACCAGGTGTTAAAATGTGTAGGTAGTTTGCCGATCTAAAACTACTACTAGCTATGAATAAACAGTAATATAAATACGCATGTAACATTATGTAACTTTAAATTTAATAATTTAATAATAACAAGACATGAGCCTACTGAAAATTTGTAAACACTTCTTTCGTAAGTAGACTATCAATATATATCTAGTTATTTTAAACAAAATGTATTTTAATTTTTACGATGATAGAAAGCAAACTATACTATTATTCATTGTTTCAAAGGATGAAAATGAATGATGGAAGTTTAACATTGAGTGAATGAGTTTAGCTGGTTCCACGATACAAGGTGTAGCGTTCAGTGTCACGAGTGCAGAGAAGGTAGCAAAGTGTGCGTGGACCTCATGTTACAGTGCACACAACTACTATTAAGAAATGCCATTCCAAACTGATGAAAATTGGATCTTCTACAGATGCCCCTAGAAAAGCTGTTCCCTCATAGTGCTCTAAAAAAATTCCCAACATTCGTTATTCGACTATTTTTTCTTTTGTTATTCGACTATCTGAATATTTGATTATTCGGATATTCGAATATTAAAGTTAGAAACCCAAATATTCGAATTCCGATTATTCAAATAATTATTCGTTATTCAAATAATGTATTACTCAAGCATTAGTAGCATTAATTCCTCCACATCTAATTCAGAAGTAAACGTCAGATTATTTCAGGATATTCAAATAATCGATTAATCATTATTCGAATAATTGTTCGAATTATTATTCATTATTCGAATAACGAATTATTCGAATATTAACAGCTCTAGTCCTCCCGCATCAAGATCAGGGGAAAGTGTCAGCTTGAGTCAAGAAATTCGTTTTCAGTATTCAAACAATTATTCGATTATTCTTTATTAGAAAAATTCTTCATAATCCAAATAATTGCTCGAATAATGAATTATTCGAATTTTCACAACACTAGTCAATCAAACATCCAGGACAGCGGAAAATGTAAGATTTGTTCAGGAAACGTTGATGCAAGTCCTGACCTTGCTTCATTCAACTTGATTCTGCAGACTGAACTGAGGAAGAGGTTTCTCACACAAAACTACAAACTTTGATCAGCTAGAGGTTCGTTTCAGTATGTGGTCATCAATATATCTATTGACCTCCTGTCTAACATAGTATCGGTTGTTTCCAAAAGTTTGCTCGTGGACAGATCGGTGCGTGTGTAAAATTTTAATTCTGCATATAAAGGACGTGGGTGGATAAGTATAGTGAAATGGCCCCAGATGAATCTTGGGACGACAAGGAAGTGGTATATAGGTACCTTCAAGATACATTAATCCCGCACGTTTCAAACCTCAAATCTCATTGGTTCATGAGAAATGGTGCAAAATCGAAAAAGTGGGATTAAGTTATTTCTCAAGAATGGCTCGATCGACTTTTTCAAACTTGGATGTATGTATAGGTGTATACAAGGGCTTTGATTTAAAAAAAAATAACAGCTCCCCCGACTATCCCTCCCCTCAAAAAATTCGATTCAATATTTTGAGCCCCTTTTAACCTATGATGATCTACGAACACAATTATGAAAAAATAATTTTAGATGTCGCTTTAACCCTACAATCATATATATATTTTTTTCAAAATTGTATCACTGGTACGCCATGGTCAAAATTAGCCAAAACCAACCATACCACCCCTAAAAGGGGCAATTGCAAAAGGAACAGCTATCGATGTAGCTTTAGCATATTTGCTACGTGAGTGAATGAGAAATCACACCAGAAAAGCACCAAACTCACTTCGGCCCCATTTGATGGGATGGTCTGTGGCGTCCATATCTCCATTTTGAGCGAAACTGAAACTGTTGATATTGGTGTTTATTTCATATGAATCAATCAGCCTGATTATAAATATGAGGTTAAAATTGCAATTAGACCCTTGTAAATATCCCATTTGAGGATGCCTGAAGTTTCAGTGTAAGTGTTCATATAAAAATCAATGTTATCTACACCTACAGTGTCCAATCAAAGTGAAATAACCTCAGCTGGAAAGAGAATAACCATCAAAAACACCATAATGCAATGCAACCTTTGTTGTAGTGTCTCCCACAGGTCCTGGGAGGGGGAGGGGGATAAGAAGTAGAGTAGTGGAAAACTGAAAATTTTGAATAAAAGATATTTTCATCCAAGAAATAGAAGAAAATATAATGCAAACGAAAAGTAAGTTACATGTAAGAAGTACAAGTATTTCAATGTGTGAAACAAGTAAGGATGAAAGGAACATTGTAGTACGTACTTCAGTCTTTGTCATTGTTTTCAATTATTTTCTATGAACACACAAATGTCGTAATCGAATATTTTGCTCAAGATTTGTACTGGTTTTGATATCCTCAACAAATATATTCTATAATTAAGGTAATAAATAATGGCTGCAACATGGGAGCAAGAGCCAACTCTTCGCAATCCATTTGCACAGTCGCAATAATAGTTAATGACCCTTTTGTAAAATTCTGTATTTGGTTTTAGATGAAGCATTTGTATGGCTTGAATGCACTGTCGTTTTCAATACCTTGTCGTTGTCTTTAACATGCTGCATATTAATATTACCTCTTTCATCCAACATTTCAGCCAAATAACATATTGCTTGCTTATATTGCAAGGATCCACAAAATAATTCTTTCAAACAGTGGTGGATCTAGAAGGTAAAACTGGGGGGCAGCCGCAACCCCGACTATGAAGATATATCATTAGTTTACCATAAACTTTCAAAAATATATAAATAATGGGTCCAATTATTTTTGTCACTCGAAACACTGGGAGGGCCTAGCGCCCCCCCCCAACCCCGGGCTTCATCCGCCACTGCTTTCTAATATTTTTCGGTCATTCAAGAAAAATCCTGAAGATCCTGTGAAAAAATAGATGTAAACGGAATTTCTTTTTTCGCAATTTCTTCTGTTCAAAAAAGGCTCCAAAGGTGTTTTCGTTTCCTGAAGTTTTCGCAGATTTCATGATTGCGGTGATTGCGGAGTGGTTTTCATCTGTGTCACAGGTATGGAGAATTTATTGTGTAGAAAACTAGCAATTCTATAATAGGGCAATTCTATGTACTCAATATAAGTTTTATAGGGTCTATATTTTAATCCATTAACTAATAATTTACTAACATCATCATCATCATAGGTATTCTGCCTTTATTGGCAAGTCACTTGCCGGAGCTGAGAAGCTTCCATGCTCCACGGTCCTCCGCTATCTTCTTCGTCTTCGCGTATGATCTTTCTGTTTTTATATCATCCATTAATTGTAGTCTCCTTCGCCCCCTCCCTCTCTTTCCCGCCACTATGCCCTCTAGGATGTCCCTCGTGATACAATCTCTTCTTAGGCAATGTCCCAACCAGTTTCTCTTCCTCTTCCTAATAATATCTAAAAGTGTTCTTTTCTCACCCACCATTTCTAACACTCTCTCATTCGTTTTCCGCTCGACCCAACTAATTCTTTTCATTCTTTTCCACACCCACATTTCGAAGGCTTCCAGTCAATTTTCATCACCTTTACGTAATGTCCACGTTTCCGCCCCATACAGTACAACACTCCACACGAAGCATTTTGTGAGTCTTTTTCTCAACTCTTTATTCAAGGTCCCACAAAACAGACTTTTCTTCCTCCTAAAGGCTTATTTCGCCATTCCTTTCCTTGCTTTTATTTCACGTTCGCACTTCATATTATTACTAAGAATACTACCCAGATATCAAAAACTATTCACTTGTTCTATTTTCCCCCTCCTACTTTTATATTTGACACAGACCCCTTCGTTCCAATCACTATGGCTTTTGTCTTTCTAACATTTATTTTCATCCCATATTCTTCAAAGCCCTTTCTCATTTTTTCTAACATTTTATTGATTTTCTTTTCAGATTCTGCAACAAGCGCCATATCGCCTGCAAATCTTATTATTACGACTATTGAACTTAGACTGTAATATTATGCAAGTGAATAGTCCTTCGAACATAGATACCCACAAATACATAAAATCTAAAAATACGAAGAAAAAAAATGGATTTGGGATTTTTTCAATTCAATCCATCAATTGCTAGTAAGCTTAATGATAACGAGAAAGTGTTCAGATATAATAAGAGTTGCATTGGCAGTAGACGAGAAAGAAAACTTGCAAGTTGTAATAACTAATTTGAGACAGTTATTGTTGTAATATAAAAATAAACAAGAGGAACAAGAGCTCTGATGGAGAGGAAATTCAAGAACGTGTCACATTATCCCCAAACTAGAACGTTTCGGTAACACGACAAACCATCAGATGTAAGAAGTTAAAAACACGTTGGAATTAGCATAACACATGTGAAACGAGAACTACTGAGGAATATTTGCATCAAAGAAGGTACTATCGATACTAGCGAGAGTAGGAAAAAGAGTATTAATAGCTTTGTTTGGTGTGCAGTTCTGTATGGCTTACAAAGGTGGATTTTACAAAAGAGAAAAAAAGCATTCTAAATGTAGTGCTTGAATAATACTATGTGTATTATGCACAAAAGTAGACGAATTAAAAGAAAGAAACGAAAGTTTCGTATTTTGGGAAGATACAGAAAGGAAGAAATATTCCTATTGGCTATTTAGTAATTAGCCACCCAGAATGGACTAGTATACTTTTGGCATTGATACTGGGGAAGAAAAGTTGAAGGAAGAAATGGACAAGGAAGACTATGAACAGAGAAGCGATCGTGTTTCACGACAAGTTGTATGCAACTGTCCATGGAGTGCCGTTAGTCCAATACAATGTGGCAAAAAATACGTCCAAAATCGCGAGCCCGACTCTCGGCTCAATCGGCCTCGTGCATGAGTCCTATAAATTTAGCTAGAGTGTGAGCGAGCGCGTAATCTCATTGAAAATAGCAAAACCAAGCCCAATACGGTTAATTAACTCGTTATATGCGAAATATCCAAAGATAAGGTAGAAAAGGAACTGGAGAACGAAGAAGAAGATTATTGGAAAAGAGATGCATGAGGATAAAAAGAACAAAAACAGAATATATGGCACTCAACAAAGAAGACAGGAGCTTCATACAGCTACGTACAACGAGAGCGGCTACTATTTACCTCGAAATCTAAGTATCTTGGATAAGTACCTCGATCAGGACAGAGGATTACATACAGAAATCCAACAAAGAATACAATTTGGCTGGTGAAAGATAACTGGAGAAGGATAAGCGGAGTGCTGTGTAACAAGAAACTAAGTTGCAGGTTAGAAGGCCGAATATATAGGCCTAAAACGATAATAAAACCTAGGTTAGAGGTTAAAAGGCTGAATACATAGGCGTAAAACGATAATAAAACCTAAGTTGCAGGTTAAAAGGTCGAATATATAAGCCTAAAGCGATAATAAAACCTAAGTTGCAGGTTGAAAGGCCGAATATATAGGCCTAAAGCGATAATAAGATCTAGATTACAAGTTAAAATGCCGAATATACAGACCTGAAACGACAATAAGACCGGAAATGATGTACAGTAGAGAAACCTGGGCAGTCACAAGGGCGTAGGAGAAGAAGATGGAAGTGGCGGAGATGAGCATGTTAAGATGGATGTGTAGTGTGACGAGGAAGGATAGAGTAAGAAACGGTTATATAAGAGCCATTGTGAAAGAGGGACTCTTGAATAACACGTTTTAAGAATGGGGCTGAAATTGCTGGGATATGTAGAACGAAGATAGGACAACTACGTGGGAGAGAGAGAATAGATGATGATGGAAAGATGAAAGTAACAGGAAGATGGAACACAACATGGAAGACACAAATACAAGATGATGAAGATGGTATGGAAAATAGAAGACACCCAGGATAAAAGGAAGTGGAGGAAAAAGAATTAAAGACGAAAACGCAGACCCCATATAGACATGGGGAAAAGTGGAGACAAAGAAGAAAAAAGAGCGAGATCGAGCTAGCGCAAATCTTATTGAGGTTAGCAAGCGCAATAGTCCTGACTGTAGTCTGGACTGATTGCATTTTGTAGTCCTGATTACAAAATGGCCATCTCCTAAGAAGCAGAAAAGAATTGATCAAATGAGTGAAATGATAGAAAGTATTTTAAAAGTGTTTGAAGTGGAAAGGTGTTTATTTTCATTTACTGCTTCTTTTTTCTTTTACTTCTTTCTTCACTTTTGCTACAGACAGAGAAAGAGAGAGGATTCTTCTAGCCAAAGATGGAAGGGTGTGGGTGTCGAGAAGAGCTCTTGCCGGTCGCCTCTATCAAAGAGACACCTCAATGACTCATCGTTTGAATTCCGTGCAATTTTCTCCCCTTCGTTTTCTTCCTCGTGACAGACAAGTAATGGCTCGAAGAAAGTGGAAAAAAGGAAAAGGAAGAGAGCACTTGTTCCTTAACAATTCACTTTCGCCATACAATTAGTTCAGGGTTGCTAACTCCTTGGATCAAAATAGTAAATATGCTTGTTGATGGGGAATTTATAATTAGTGACTAATATGAAGCTGTAGTTTGACGTTTGTAGTCAGGAACACACCAATTTTTGGTCTCTGTTTCTGTTTCATTTTAAATCATTTAATTTTGCAATACAGAAACTGTAGAGACCACACTCAGTGATAAAAAAAATGATAAAAATTTATTTTGACAATACACTTGTATATCAGAATATTCTTTATTTTATAGTAATTGCGTTGTTTCCATGTCATAAACAATTGTAAATAGTTATAAGGGTGTTTCAAAACAATACCGACAACGTTTGGGAGATTATTCTTGACACCAAGATAAGACAAAAAGTGTAGACCAGCCTGTGTGCACAAATGCTTCCTTTCAGAGTTATAGGCTGCCGAAAACACGAAAAAGGACTTTAAAGGTCTGTAGCTCCAAAACTATGGGACCTACTGTAGTCGGGTCAAGACTTCACTTAGGAACTAGTATATGCCTTATCCAAATAACCGAGTTTCATAATCCTGCGGTACTTCCGCAACAATTTTTATAGAAGTAGTTGGTGAGTACATCAAATTATATGCCCGTAACCATACTCCCTCTATAAAAATTGCTGCGTGAGTACCTTAGGATTCTGAACCTGTATTTTTGGATAGCGCACATAGTAGTTCCTCAGTGAAGTCTTGACCCGACTACGGTAGGCCCCATAGTTTTGGAGCTATGGACCTTCAAATTTCATTTTTTTGATGTTTCCGGCAGTCTATAACTCTGAAAGAAAGCATTTGTGCACCCAGGTTAGTCTATACCTTTTGTCTTATCTTGGTGTGAGGAATCATCTCCCAAACGTTCTCGGTGTTGTTTTGAAACACCCTGTATATGTATGCTAACTTTTAAACCTCAAATTCATGTTCTTTGTTAAAATTCTTAACTAATTTCCAAATCTACAGTATGTGTTAAATATCTCTTGGAGTTATCGTGTGAGCTCATCGGTTTATCTTTTCTGAAAGCAGCCGATTTTTTTTCCTCTTTACCCACTATATTTCACTTGTATTCTTTAACTATTGAGGTATAAGTCTACTTCATATTTGAGGTTTGGCTAGAGTTAGACATCTGTTTCGGTATTATAGACAGGGTGTAATATAAATGCATGGCCAAAAGTGACGACGTGATTGCGAACATCCATATAAGTAAAAATGTTTCTATAAACATATATCCGATGCCGCTTCGTTTCCGAGATGCAGGGTGTTCAAATGTCGAGACCCTCCAATGGCGTACAACGGGAAAATAAATGGAAATGTTCAATATTACAGGAATAATGCAATCAAGTGGAATTATGCCTGTATACATTTACACTAACATAGAATGAAACTAATTAACATTTGAGGTTATTGGGTTGTCAGTGTTGTCAACCTGGTACAAAGCGTTATGTTTTCAAATAACACTAGACGACCACACGATGTGGGCAACATTGTTATCTAATAACATTACTTTGTGGCTTCATACGTAAGTTATTCTCATGTACATTCATTTTTAACGACACAGCAACACTTTCGTGTAAGAGTGGTGATCTATGAACCGTTGATTCCTATTTTGCGCCGTTAATTGACATCACACTTGGTCGCTTTGTCTTTCGAAAACGAAGTGAAATCTGTCTCACGTTTAGGAACGTTTTGATGTCTGCGATCATATGCTAACGTGTGGACGCCTAATGCTATTGTAAAACATAATACTTTGTACCAGGTTGGCAACACTGACAACACATAACCTCAAATGTTGATTAGTTTCATTCTCTATGTTAGTGTAAATGTATTTGCACAGGCATAATTTCACTTGATTGTATTATTCCTGTAATATGGATCATTTCCATTCACTTTCCCATATTGAGCCATTGGAGGGACTCGACATTTGAACACCCTGTATCTCGGAAACGAAGCGGCATTGGACCTATGTTTATAGGACCATTTTTACTTATTTGAATGTCCGCAATCAGCTCGTCACTTTTGGCCATGGATTTATGTCACACACTGTATATATATGTGGGGGTGTACCAATAACTACCAGTACATTTAAATTGAATTGGAATTTTTTAAATGCCTTTAGGCATCTGTGGTTTAAATGAGAAAATGCTCTGGAAATGCAAAGTGTCTGTTCTCGATGAATACTTTTCTTTCAACTTTTAGAAAATTGACTTAAACTATCGATTTTGCAAAACTTTCCTTTGTTTTAAGACCAAACGGAAACATGACAGCAGCAATTTTCGGAAATTGTTGCTATTTTCACTGCTAGTCTCTCACTTTAGGTAGTATATCTTTACAACGAAGGGGGAGGGGGTGCACTTGCACCTTTTCACCCCCTCTAAATCAGACCCTATATATATATACACGCTGAGAAAAATCCGTTCTCCGAACAGCGATATATTGTACAAATATACGGAATCCTCTTGCTTACTACAGAAATCAGTACGGAGCATACGTTATCCGTATGCTATATAGGCACTGCCTTTAGATGTTACCATACATCATGCCGTTGCAGGATGTCTGATATCTAAGTCTTCCTTATATTACATACACATATGAATGTTACCTTCGTCAGCTATATATTATATACGTCCATTTGTATGTGAGATCCTGACCGCCTATATTGTTTCATACGGAAAGTACGTACAGATGGAACACTTATACAGACAGTATTATAAAACATATACATGCGTTTTCAGTTATACGTTTGCTGTACGTTAAGTCCAAAAACTACAAGATTTGCAAATGTAACATACGATTTTACGTACGCCACATACAATTTTTTTTCAGTGTATATACAGAGATACCGGTATTATTTCCCAGATTTGCTTCGTGGTCAAGAGCCTCTCGAAAAGAACAACTCATGTTTAAGTTATATCTTTAACTCATATTTAAATTTCGTTATTTTTATTGAAATGGAATACAGCAGACATTATACTCAATTACAGTGCTCATCTTCCATGATATAACGTAGTATTTACAATTTCAGGTAATATACATGTATAGTATATTACTCGTCCTTTTCTAGTTTATTGAAAATTACATTCATTCTCCCTGCGAGTAGCTTATTTAGCATATTCGTCTGTGCTTTTGTAAATAAATTAAAGTTATTTATACAGTTTTCCTATTCGGTACTTTGGAATATATATATATATATATATATATATATATATATATATATATATATATATATATATATATATATATATATATATATATATATATATATATATATATATATATATATACAGTTTGTTTCAAAAGTCCGGGAACACTTTAAGAAATATATTGTAGCCAAACGAGTAGATTTGTAAACTAACGAAGTAAATAATTTGAAACATTGAAGTTCAATTTTTTTTCATTGAAGGTGTAACGTGTAGTTCCATGTATCGCCACTAGGTGGTACCAAAATCTAGATGGCGCTTTCTGGAGGTGAGAAGGCTTTCTGCGTCCTACAATTTGACAAAACAAAGAGTGCAACAGATGTCCAACGAAAATTTAGGTTGAAGTACGGTAAAGCAGCACCAACAAGAAAGGCAATCTACAATTGGCATGAGAAGTTCGTTGAAACAGGGTGTCTGTGTGCCAAGAAGAGAAGTGGTAGGCCAAGCGTGAGTGCAAATGACGTTGAACGAGTGAGAGAAGCTTTCACAAGGAGACCGAGAAAATCGTTACGCAGTGCTTCACTTGAGTTGCAAATGTCAACAACGTCTGTGTGGCGTGTTTTGCGTAAAAAATTAAACATGAAACCATACAGACTACAGTTAGCTCAAAAGTTATGTCCAAAAGACAACGAGGAGCGATTCGAGTTTTGTTGTGCATTGCAGGACAAAGAGGATGGGTGGCCTCCAGATATCACCCCTTGCGATTTCTTTTTGTGGGGGTACGTGAAGGACCTTGTATACATCCCTTCTTTGACAGGTGATGTTCGGGAATTGAAAAGGAAAATTGAGCAAGCAACAGCAACAGTCTCGGAAGACATGTTGGGTCGTGTGTGGCAAGAGTTGGATTATCGCGTAGACATTTGTAGGATCACACGTGGTTCCCACATAGAGTGTCTGTGAAATAAGCATTGTTCAAAACGAACTTTACAGTTTACCCTTTACAATTATGCAGTTCGTTACTTTCCATTGTTACTAGTTTGCCAACAATAAAATATTAAAAGTGTTGGACTTTTGAAACACGCTATATATATAAAAGTACCGTGAGAATAATTATAATCGGTGCTTCTAAAAGGACTTCACAACTTTGTAAATTCATATAAATTTATTCATACTACGTACAGAAGTGGTTCTGGTGTCATTTTGCAGGAAACTATAGGGTAGACTGGAATTAACTTCCTATTGAAAATTATTTATAACTTTTTAAAACTACTTAACCAATTTTCACAAAAATAAAAAGCATTTTGTCTGTACAATGATAGAATTTATTACATGATATCTCATTTATGTTATTGCAAGTATCAGTAGCAGACCATGGCGTAACGTCTAACCTTGGATGAGCGAGCTCAGCTGGCATCCCGGTACGAAATATGGCAATCCATGTTACAGTCTGAAACAATATTAAGTATAGGTTGGTGGTATAAGTAATGAAGCTCCAACCTATACTTAATATTGTTTCTGACTGTACAAGTACAGAGATGGTGGTGAATTTGAAAGAACCTTATGTCTCAGTGGATGCAAAGACTATAAGAAATTACAATTCGAAGCTAATGAACACAGATTCTGTAGTAGATATTAGAAGACGCAGCCTACCCTCAACATCCAGGACGGAGGAAAACGTGGAAGTGGTTCAGGAAATGTTCACTCGAAGTCCTGAGAAACTACAAAGACAGGTATCTTGAGAAAGTGGTCTGACCTGACATACAATCCAACTGTTCTGAAGGAAGAGTTGAAATTTCGTCCACGGAAATTACTGTCAAGTTTTTGCAAATGTACCGATGGAGTATCTGTAGAGTACCTGCAAACATCCCCAATCATTTACGAAATGGTGGTGCTTGTGTGGAATTTTAGCAATGCATAACAAGTATAACAATTCTACCACTGTAAAGAAAAAAATTATTTTTGCTTCATGAAAATTGGTTAAGTAAATAATTTACAATATAGAGTTAATTCCTGCCCCCCCCCCTTTATCAAATATCTTACCTTATATATATATATATATATATATATATATATATATATATATATATATATATATATATATATATATATATATATATATATATCTTAATGTGAATTCTCTTGGTGATTTTGCATCTGAAGTCGATTTCCTGCGAAGCCTGTAGCAGCATAAGTATTTCTTATGCCTTACTGAACATTCGCTTTCAACAAAATACTTATATCACTCATTAATTGTAGGTCTATTAAGAGGATCTTTGCCATACTCGGTACGAAAATTCGAATCGTAGACTTTGATATTTCAAGCCAAAAGACACAGCGCGCTCGGCACCAGTGAAGGCGGTCATCTTTGTTACAACCGTCGTTAACGTTTGCGGTAGTGATATTTGTTACTACGCACTACTTGAGTCAAAACTTGATCTATTATGTTACAAAATGACGCTAAATCCCCAGCTCTGTAAATAGTCTGAGTAAATTTATATATAACCGATAGAAAAAATCTTTAACAGATCAAAAAACTCTCCAGACTGGGTTAATTTATTTCTTCGGCGTTGACCTTTCCAGTTCCGTGAATCATAGAATTACCTAAAAACGTATTTTGTGTACAGAAATAATCACATTCTCAACGCTTCAAAGGAGTAAATGATGAATTGAACATAAGAAAAGCATTAAAATGTGTGAGAAGCGTTGACACCAGTGTCTCTAATGTCTCTAAAATGTACTGAAATGACTGATTTTTTTTTTCATTTTGCTATAATTGATTCAAAAAGAATCACACTTAAAAGTGTAGGAAATTGGGAGTGATAAATGTCTCTACCGCTAAATTTAACTGAGAAATCCGCGACTGACAGTTAATAAATTATGAACAAATATTGCAGCACTGCACGTAATTCTGATTTCATGTTGAGATTTGGAGAATTCTCAATATAAACGTCCCTGCTAGTCGTAGTCACTAAGTGACATTTACGCACACCATTGCAAAGCAGGAAGGGAGAGAGGAAGGGTGCTTGAGGAGTTTAGAAACTAAATGGCAATCGTTGAGGTTGAATAGCTGTAAATCATGTGGATGGGATTAACTTGTGATGAACATAAAAAAAGTGTTATATCACAACAGCGATTGGCGAATTGTTAAGATTGTCGACTAAATCTAAAATATATTTCTGTAAAATTACAGCAAACTACTGACAAATTTGCTCTCATGAAAGCATTGTTAAATTACAGTGATACAGAAAATGATCAAGGATGATGATATTAAAATTAATAAATACTAGCTGAACCTGCGCTCTCTACACAGCGAATAATTCACATATGACTACGACACTCCTTGTCATTCCTCACAATATCTGTACATGTCCCTGTACAGAAACGATTAAAAGACGTGATAAAAATCGTCAAGGAGTACCATAAAAGGGAGAATTTTTCGATTATGTTTTCAATATCTCGCAAAATTTGCAAGATTTGATCCTACTTCCTGTTGGAATTTCTAATTCAAGTATGTTTAGTGTTTTCTTTCTTCTTGCATGCAGTATGTAATAAGCAAATACATTACATACACAATTAATTATAATGTCAGTGATATATGGTGTTCATTGGGCAAAATACTCCAAATAATAAAGATTTATATTAGAATGGAAAAATGGTTATCCTTAGTTTTAAAATATCATTTGGCCATGAAACAAATGCCTGAGAGATATACGATCTTTATATACAACTATGTGGTGTTGGAATGTGTAACTCGTAGGATATGATTTTAAAAAAAAATATTTCAACACTTCCAGTGTACCCTTAAAAATGGAATAAAGAAATAACGGCCGTGTTTTTAAATATTCAATAAGAACTGGACAATCTACACAAAATTTGGAATCGACCAGCGAAAACGGCACGTTTCAAGCGCTTGCGGTTTTCGAGATCTCATTGTCGAAAGGACTGGAGACCAACATATAAACGCCCATAAACATAAACTTTTCTAGCATTTTAAAATATAGATAGTACTCAAACAATAATCACAGTAGTCCATAAATTACATAATGTTTGCAAAAACTTATTAAATTGAAGGAGAAAAGTAAAATCTTTGATCTATTTTAGGTATTTAAATACAGTTATTAATGAAAACCTGAAAAGTGAACAGCAAATCGAAACAAGTGCAAGAATTACTTAAAAAGAAGCTTTCAAGAAAAGAGAAAAGTTTGTTTTGTATGTCTTTGATTTAGAATAACAATAATGGGTCATCAAATGGCTTATGAGAAGTACTATATGGAAAAGACATTTTGATGATGAAAAAGAAGTGGGTGTTTCAAATGTAGGTATGAAGAAGACTGGAGGAAATTAGGTGGATAGAACTTAAACTTATGTAGAAATGTCAGCATAGGTTAAGAAAAGATAAAAATGGGAATTAGTTGTAAAAGAAAAAAATAACTTAATTAGAACACTTTTGAAGGAAAAACTTCTTATTAGACATGTCATAAAATGCAGGAGGTAAACGAATTGGGGAAGAAGAAGATTACAACTGGTAAAAGATATCAAAAAGGGTAATTCTTTCGCCAAGACGAAAAGATTAGCATAGAATCGTGACTTCCAATTTGCATCAAGTAGCCTGTTAGTAATGGGAGGAAATATATGATGATTATAATTAAGGCTCGGATTTCTATGACATGTAATTTTTTTCATCTTGACACTTTTTTGTATATCTAATGAAATATCTATATCATATATATTCATATCTGTATGTTTTGGACTCTTGTTAACATGAAAATGTTTTTATTGATTGTATAGATGGATATTTGAACATATGTTAAGTTTTGATCACAGATTGGCCGCCAAGTAATATAAAATGATATTTTGGTGATATTTCAGACGATTTTCACTTACTGTACTTAAATTTATCTGCCAATAGTGTCAACAAGGAGAGAGTCATTCACTTTTACTCTTTATGGAATATAGCAATGTGCTGTGGTTGATTCTTCAGAACTTAAAGATACATATTAAGGACAAAATAACTTTGTACACTTGATAATAGTTGCTATTCTCATGAATATTTGTTAGATACATATATATTGTTTTGTCATATTTTATGCAATGTTCTGCCACTTCTAGGACATAAATGTGTGCATATTTTCAACGTTTTTCGGTCCTAGGAATCCGAGCCTCAATGATAACTATGTACTGGCTGATATGCCGTTCTTCTTAAGGGAACAATAAAATTCATCAGAAATATTTGAAATGTAAATTTCAACCCCATCCCTCCCTTTAGAATATGCATTTGAATCAAAGTGAACTTAAAAACCCAGCTCAACTCTAGAGCTAACCGTCTTGAAGAGTTTATTTCAAACGATTCAGCAGTTTCCTCACATTAGACATTTCATGAATATGAGATTGGAAATTAAAATGTTATAGAAATGGCCACTTTCTTCCCTCTGAAGAGGAAATTTCGAAACGCTGAGACATATCTCCATCTATTTTTAATGAGGATTTTATATTCTGAGTTTCATCTTACTAACTTTAGTGTCTCGTAAGGTATCCTATTTAAAAGAAAAACAAAATTAAACGCCTCCTCCTCATCTTTCCTTAGGATAAGTATTTCAATCAAATTGATTGGTCACAATGCAGCTCAAGAAGTGCTATGATAAAAAATTCATTTCAAACAGTTCAGTCTTTTCCCATGACGATATATCTATAACAGATAACGTTGATTTCTCATTTATTGTATGGATTTAAAGGTTTCAAGATTTTTCTCATTGTTGAACTTTACAAGTGTAAGTAGTTTAGTTGTGACTTCATAAGCCTTGGAAAAATACTATTCACCAATGATGAACTTTTCGAAAATACCAATTTTAGCGTAATTATTGAATTTTCTAAGACCTAAAATATTACCTTGTGAAAATGTATTATTTTTTTTTTTTTAATTTGGGCTAAAACGAGCTATCTTTAAAACTTTTGGATTGGATTGTTGAACGGTAGAGAACTTTAAGATGTTCTTCTTTGAGTCTTACGGCGTATACTGAGGAGAAAGATGTATAAAATGAGATTAAACTTGTTTCGAAGGACGAAATAACATGCAGAATACTACTATTTAAAATACCTAGTATTTTCGAAAGTATTCTAAACGTACTATACTTCACTTTTTGAAAAGAAACATATCAAACACTCCGGTGTAGAACATCCATCATCGCCACAGCGCCCGTAATCTATTTTAAGGTATTCATCATTATACAGTCTCACTTTCATGTTCTTATAACACTAACAACAGAAATATTTAGTGCTATCATTGAACGTTACTCGCACAAAACTGTAGGAATCATATCTCCATCATGCAGCTAATTCACTGGGTGAAAGGAAGGAAATTTAGTATTCTTTTTATCGCAGGTTCTTCATTCGTTTAATATTCTGAATTTATAACAAATAATTTCGCGACACCCAAGTTGGAAACTTCTGATCTAATGACTAAATCATTGGAATGTACAAGATATAAAACACTGAGTTTTATTTACATCGGAAGGGGTGAAATTGATTCATCCACTAACTAAGTTTCTCTCAAATGTTCGATTTCAAAGCATTGGAAGAACTAGAGATATTAAAATTTTACGATATACTTGGAAGACACGTATTATAAAGTAAAATATGGTTCCAGTAGTTTGCTCACAAATGTACAAATTCGACACATATTTCTATCTTAGAATAATAGATGTAAATTTTAAAATCATACTTTTTTGTTGACACTGTAAGTAATGGAATTATTTAGCTATTATTGAAGGATATAAGTTGAATTACTTTTCCTCAATTTTTCAATCTCTATCGAAGTACCTGAGAAATTAAAACTATTGAAATTTGACAATGTATTTGCAAAGTATTATGATATAGAACATCTAGCATTTTTGAAAGTTCATAATTGTTGAGTAGTACTTAACTAAAATATATGATTGATTGGAGGCTTACGCCCTTTTATCAACACCAGTGCCATATGAGAGAGGTACTACTTCAATACTCTTAAAAGTGTTGTAATATGATACTCTTATTAGTTTCAACAAATTTGTTATTGTTAAAAATACATAGACTTTATACAGAATCTATTTGGACATCTTTTTTGTACTTCAGTGTGTCCTTCCCTGGACAAAGGGTTAACATGTGTATTTTCTATACATACAGTCTCGGATTCAATTCCAGTAGGAATACTAATCCTCAGATTTGGCTTTAGAAAATAGGCCCAATCTCAATATAGCTTTTGTGTTTAGAAGAGAACAGTAAACTCTAATCAATTACATATTTGGTTAGGCACTGCTTTAAAATACACTAGATATTTAATATTGCAGTATTTTTCAAATGTGTTTTAAAATTGTAATATATTTTTTCAAATGGTTTGAAAGGAATTAAGAAATTGAGACAAACTTAGTTCAGCATACATCCCTTGAAAATACTAGATACTTCAAATACAGTATATTTCAAATTTGTATATTTGTTAGAAACTCACAGAAATATATAAGTGAATATGTCATACTTAATCTATCAACGTCTTCACTGTACAGCTCCCACGCGATTTTATGATGCGCATGATTCTGGTGTAAAGAAAATCGGAAATTTCAAATTTTCATCATTCTTCACAAGTGCAGAAATCTCGAACACTTATTTATAAATAAGTAAATAAAAACATTTTTTTTTCTCGTAAACTATTTTGTAGTTAAATATTCAAGTTTAAAGAGCATAGCTGAAGAAAATTATAACGTTTCAGTGTCTTTCTTGTTACCATTTTTACTGCTCCTATTTTCACATTACTGCCGTCTAACGGAAGTGTTCCAGGAACAAGAGAAATAAAGAAAAGCGGGGTGCTTAACTGGGTGGACCTGCTTTGGATCTAATAAAAAAAAGGTTTAACTTGGAGAGAAGGGAGCAAAATGATTCAGTGACTCATTAAGTTGTCATCGTTAAAACCAGACGTCTTAAGGAACAAGGGAGCTTATATTAAGACGAAAAAGAAATAAAAAAAAAAGAAGAAATGAGAGTGAAAAAGAAAGCATTATACGCGTTGAACGTGATGATTTTTACTAACACAAATTTACGGAATTTATCGTTTCTATACGAAATCTGCCAGAAGGTGACAATATGTTGGTATTATCAGTGTTGTCCAGGCACATACATAGAGACAAGATAAATATATGAGATTATTGTTATAGCACGACAAACACTGGAGAAATTTATGGGACGATCAGTCGGATAACAGACCAATGGGAGTTTCAGGACCGTAGTCAATGCGAAGACCTAGAGAGGGTAGTGACATTCCGTTCTGACTGAACTACTGATTTGTAGGGCATATTATTGTTTGGTTGTAGAAATTACAGTAGAAAGTGGGTACTTCATAGATCAAATATCTAGTTATTTTCTAGTAATTCAAATATCTAGTAAATATCTATCTATTTTTTTTATTGTTTAAGGAATCTGAAGATTCACTGCTGCAAAAATAAATTTTACAATTGGCTCTGTTGTGTCAAGCCGAATTAGTCCCAGAAGCGACAGTCCTATTAGCGACAGGAACTGTTATCTGTCCTATGAGCGAGCGATTCATTTACATTGAGATGATGGAAGATGATATGATTCCCTCTCGTGAAATATGTTTGCCTCTGGCGTTATTAGCGCCCGAACAACCTTGCTACGAAAAATATACGTGCCAGTAATACAGTTCATGAAATATATTTTCCCTCTACAGTGAGTGCAAATAAAACTTATTTTAATTTTGAGTTAGATTTGACATAAAACATATGAAATAACTTAGCGAGACAACAGGGACATTTCCATGAAAAGTATATTCCTATGTAATTATTGAAAATCCAGTTGTAATATCCCCTTTCTTCAAAAGCTCTGTTTTCTGTACTTAATTTAATTCAAATCTAATTACTCACTAAGCACAGTAATATATTTTATTTTGAAAAACTTAAACGTGTAACAGTTTCGCCAACTATCTACTTTTTAGACTTACAAAAGCACTGAATAAAATGAAAAAAAAAGTCAATGATAAAATACAGCTTTTGAGATCCTTTACATCTGATTGGCTATTCTCAACCAATCTCACCAATTACAATATTCAACAGTTCACTCTAAACAATTCAAAAGGTAAACAAACTCTTTAAACTACCTTTCTCCCTATTGTAAGCTACTAAAACGTAAACTAATTGCTTAATTTGCCTTCCTCCCTTGTTTGGACTTATACATAAAAGCTTGTTGTGTAGCAATCTGAAATAATCCCTTATAACTAGACGAACTGTCAAGTCCTGCGAGAGATTTGTAACTTGTGTAATAATTTCTTCGAATACATTTTTTTTTTAGATTTCTTTGATATCCTCAAGTGGTGAACACCCTCCTTCCATGGGCGCCCGATGGGAAGGCAGGGATCACCCCCCTGGCTCACGAAAATGTATACGTAATATAGCAAACCACGTATATTAAATACCAGATATACCAGACATGGTACAGCAACCATGAAGATGCCCCTCCCTAGAAAATTTTCTTCGGGCGCCCCTACCTCTTTCTGATTTCTTTCTTATGCCATAAACATATTCAACCTACACTTATGCTCCGCATCATTTTAACATGAAATTTTTAATTATATTAGAATCATAGACAAAGGCGGAGCTACTCTAAATATTTAGTTAGTTTTCCTTGATATTGTCAGTGTATTCATAGAAAGTAATTCAAAAATATAATATTAGGAAAAACGTATAAAATATTGTTAGTGTAATGAGAGTAGCCTCACGTATTAAATTCAGGTAGAGCGAAATTTTTCATAGTACATTTTGTTAGGTTCTAAATCGCATTAGCATGAAACAAGTTAAAGAAGAGAGAACCTTGTCTTCTTCCATTATCTTAGTATGAACGAATCGGTGACTCATAGAGCAGTTAACAGATCGAATCGGTCGCTCATAGGACAGTTAACAGTTCCTGTCGCTAATAGGAATGTCGCAAGTGGGACGACACCGTCAAGCCAATCCACGCTGAATTGTGGTTTGCCTAACCTTTCCTGGTTTATCATCCCATCATCTTCTTGGTCTGCCCGAATGTCTCTCTCTGTTTATTTTTTTTTTTAATCTCATATTTCAGTTGTTCTGTGGGATTTTTATATGAACTTAGCAAGGAAGGTAGTATTCATAACTAACACAAACAATTGTGAACAATATTAAAAAAATACTCTGCCCCCCCCCCCAAAAAAAAAGGGATATAAAAGGAACATCAGATCTCGTTATACACTATGAAGCAAACTGAAGATGCAATATAAAAGTAATTATAGGTGAATAATAAATTATTTTTTCCAGTTTTATTGTTCTTATTTATTAATTTATTGTTTTTAGTTTTTAGTTATTTACTTTTTAATGATGGAATGGATTTTTGGCTTTAGTTTTCGGTCCTTTGACGTAAATATAATAGAGACTGATAGGAAAACAATAGAAGGAAATGTAGAGGTCTTATTAAATGCGTGCAAGGACGTGAGTTTAAAAGTAAATGTAGAGGAAACTAAACACATGGAAGTTAGTCGAGATCGTAATATTTCAAATTATGGTTGCATTGAAATATCGAATAATACTTTCGACAACGGAGATACTTTCAAATACCTAAGGTCGATGTTAACAGACCAAAACTATATCTATGAAGAAATCAAATGTCGACTGAAAGCAGGAAATTCGTGTTAGCGTATTATTCAGTTCAAAATGTTTTTGTCGTCGCGAATTCTTTTGAGGCACATTCTCATTCCACCAATTCTTCCATCATCATTCACTTGTTTTAATCATCGTCTCCCTTAGCCTAAAGAGCATAATCGTAGGTCGTTAAACCGAAATTTCATTTCATTTTCATCTACTTGATCTACATTACAATACAACATGTCTGGGAGCAGTTGAGGGGGGAGGAACATGCCATCGGGGGGCGCCCGCACCTTGCATCTCTTAACATAGTCAATGCTACTAATATCAAAGGTAAGGATAACTTGGATACAACTATTATGAAGAAAATAATATAAATCTTCTAGACGTCCAATATTACAATATTATTACTATACAGTGTATATAATAATATAATTATAAAGTAATGATATACTAAGTAAACCTATTATACTCGGTTGTTAAATTATTTGAATGACAACACTGCATTAATATATACAGGGTGTTTCAAAACAATACCGACAACGTTTGGGAGATGCTTCCTGACACCAAGATAAGACAAAAAGTATAGACCAATCTGAGTGTAGAAATCCATAATTTCGGAGTTATAGGCTGCCGAAAATATGAAAAAATGAACTGGTAGTAGGTGAGTATACCGCAAATTATATGACCATAGCCAAACTCCTTCTATAAAAATTGTTGCGGGAGTACGGCACCCAAGTTGGTCTATCCTTTTAGCCTTATCTTTGTGTCAAGAATTACCTCCCGAACGTTGTCGATGTTGTTTTGAAACACCATGTATATAGTCTCGGAGCTGAAAAGGGACGCTAAACTTCAATCGAACACAACACCTGCATTACTAATAGCGAATACTGTAGTTATATTTGAATTTTAAGTTAAGTTTTAGTTCTGTTATAGATAGATACACAAACACACACTCACTCAAACACACACACACACACAGACACACACACATAATTATAAAAACAAATTTACACATGAATTGATATGGGATTGCCCACGCAGAAAACGAAACACTATTGGGAAATATGGTTCACTAACTGATTTGTTCTAAATTAACTTAGAAGTTGCTGATGGCTGTTACCAAATAAATAAATAAATAAATAAAATAAAATAAAAAATTAAGAAAATAATCAATATCCAATCTCATTCGGATGGTCTCTCTGAAAAAAAAAGAAAGAAAAAGAAAGAAGGAAATGGAGTTTTCTCAGTGACTTTTTTGTATATATAATAATTCATTGTTTGTGTCTCCCTCTCCATCTGTCATTCGTCTTTCATTCTTCCTACTATTATTATTGCTATTACTTCTCAGAATTTATGCAAAGCCTTTTTTTAATGTAAAAACCAGTATTTTAGATAAACTACACTCATATAAATAGCATCGCTACTGGCGTATTATATATATGTATGTATGTATGTGTGTGTGTGTGTGTGTATGTGTTTGTGTGTAATATAAAGCTTTTCCATCACGCATGAGTGCATTCTGGAAATATTGGATTTCTCCGCTGTCCATTCTTATATATAAAAGACACTGTCCATTACATGACCAGTCTTCGCGGAAGAAAATAAGTTTTCTTTATTACATTTGTTAGTGACTGGTAGAATGACTTATTTTTTCTCTGACTAAAGAAAGGCGAAGACGATGAAGATGGTGTGGTTTGTGAGTTGTCTCTCGACGATGTTTGCGAAAAGAGGTGCTATTATCAATCTCACGAATATGACATTAAAGTGAAAAAAAATACATGCATTATTCTTACTATTAGTACTAGACTCTCAGGAACTAAAATGCATGAGAGTAATAAATGCATCTTTATAACAACTTAATAGCACTTACGATTCGCTGCTAAATTTAACTGCAATTATGTTATACTTGCGAAAAAGTCGTAAAATAACATCTATGAGAGTAATATTATATTTACACTTCCATCCTTGAGAATTTGCGAACACGGTATGAGTACATGAATATGTAGCTACTACACAGATTACAAGAAATGTTAAAAATCTCAAATTTACAATATCACGACTATATCGTAGTTGTTCGCCCCAGCCTCCTTTCTCTTCGATGTATTTAATAATATTATCCGTAGTTAGATGGAGCACTAGTGTACTTTCCCGTCCTTCTTCGGTCTGAAAATATTCGGAATTGAGCATTCACATCATATTACCTTTCTTGGAGTACGAGGGGGATCTTGATACTATGTACGAGCAGTAGTTCTTTCAGAAAAGATGTTCCGGGGGGCACTATTAATATTCTGGGGGCACTGCTGGTACTATTCTATTTATTATTATATTATAGACGTGTTATTTTGGTGTCCTCCCGGAGCATTCTCAGAGCTCCGGGGGGGGGGCAGTACCCCCCACAAAAATATGTCTGGAAGAAACACTGTGTACGAGGGTTAGCTCGTGAGATGAGATGAGATAGAGTTTTCGTGATGCGATATAGGAAAGAACAGAGTTTTTTTTTCAATAGAAACAGATACACTTTTCGAGACACTATCTCCTTTTCATAATATCTTTTTGATACAAGATAGCCTCAAGTTTTATCTCGTAAGAAATCCTATTTGAAACTTGAATTCCATAAACGGATAACTTCCGGTTTCAATCAAGGGTTAAGAAAGAAGATAGTACTTATTCTTAGAACGATAAATGGAACAGAAAACGCTTCTCGGTATCTCTGATCATTTTTGCTTGATGTGGATCAATATTAAAACCGGAAGTAATAGTGGATTTTATTATTTCCGGTTTTAATAGAGTTAAGGATAGAGGTATGACGTATTCTTGACATGCTTAATCAATTGCAGGGAACAGTTTTTCACTATCTATTACAGTCTTTGATTTAGTGATCAACGTTGAAACCGGAAATGGTTGATTTATACCAATTCCGGTTTTTAATATCACCTCCATGAAAGAACTCAATTTCTAACTTTGGATCCTCTATATCGTGGCCAAAATTGATGCTGACGAAAATGAATGAAGCAAGACATTTTGTAAGAGTACTGTCCA
Organism: Thermobia domestica; assembly: GCF_964235325.1. Classification (NCBI taxonomy): domain Eukaryota; kingdom Metazoa; phylum Arthropoda; class Insecta; order Zygentoma; family Lepismatidae; genus Thermobia; species Thermobia domestica. The sequence continues at coordinate 250,135,114 of NC_137454.1, forward strand.
TTTTATAAAACAAAGATTTTTATCATTTAAACAATGAATGCTATCTTCTATTCACATAAAGTTGTGTGAACTTTGGTGATGCATAAACATTGAGTACGTAGATATTGATCGAGTGCTCACATTTTCTCCCCATTTTTTTATTCTATAAATATTATTATTTCATTATCGTTCACTTCGATTTCTCATTGTCTCCATTTTACTGCAGGCAAGAATCCTGCAATTCATCCTAGATTGGGTTTTAAATCTCATCTGTGCAGCTCGAGTTATTTTAAAATATATAGCATTCATTTCTTCTGCAAATGGTTTCATTAATACATAATGTAGTATTGTCATCATTGTCATCATTGTCTTGGTTATTCAGATGACATAATTTATTTAAGTAACGTTGGAAAATCATACTTAAAAAAGAATGAAAAAATAACATGATGGGATTTTTAAAACGTATAATCCATTTCGCTCTTCTCTCTCACTATCTCTTTTTCTCTTATTAGCACATATGCTTCATAGCTCTTCCTCTCTCTGACATACACATATCAGTGAAATAAAGAAAAGTGAGCTGAAAACAAAATAAAATATTCAATTCGTCCTCTCGAGACAAACGAGCGAATCTCATTTTCTTAACTTTTCCAAGAGGCAAGTTTGAACATTTTTTCATTATTTATTTTATCGTCTTCTTTAAAAATTTAGTTTGATTTCCTTTGTTTCAGGTATATAACTTACGAAATAAAATTAAATTTTAACAGAACATGATAGAACTAATGATGGTAAAATCTTTAAACTTGTTCTCTAGAAAAGTTGAAAAAATGAGATACACCCCTTTGAGTTTTTAACCCTTTGCAGTCCTTTTATATTGGCTTAGTTTGTTTGAACTGGTCTGAATTAATTTATCAAATTACATCGGTTCGTATATAATGATAGGTCTCCACACTTAAAACCTATTACACCAGCGCCAAATATTAAAAAAGAGATTAAAATCGTGGTTTAAAGATTACTCATTAGATGTAGTAACAAATAAATAAATAAATAAATAAATAAATAAATAAGTAACTAGCACTCGGCATTGAATGAAATCAGCGGAAAAAAACATGTGAAGCGTGACATGACATCGGATTGGAATGAACAAGACTAAATAATCGAGTCCCACTCGACAAAGGAATGCAAAAGGTTAATTGATTCTACCATGATGAAAAAGTTATTTTAGGATGTATGTTCGTCCTGATGAACGTATATACACGTCTAAGGTCATACCGTTCAACGTATTTGGACCAAATTTTGAAGTTAAGATGCCGTAAGGGTGAAGATGGGGAGTTCAAATTTTCTTCCTATCCCCCCCCAAATAAATGTAATTTAATGCAGGCTGAGAATCAAAAGTATAATTTTCTTTAAAAATGGATCTAACGATTTGTTATATATGTATATATATAATACCTTTCCGTAGCAAAATGTGAAACAAATTTAAATTGCATTGCAATTTGTAAGTTTTGTATCGCATTCTCGGCAGCCAAAAAAGTATTATTATTATTATTTCATACAGTGAAATACTTTCTAGTAAACATTTTGTGTGCATCACAAACAAATATGATAATGAAAAGCAAAGTAAGGAAAAAGTAACAGCAATTATATTTTTGAAAAGTTTTAACTTTGACATTCTGCAGATTGTTTTTGTTGATAGCTGTTTTCGAATGTGTCCTTTAAAGTTTTTTTTAATTGTTTTGAATCCGTAATGACTTGCAGAAACGGGTAATTGGAAATACGCATCACGAAGTCAGCTTATTTTTTTTACGATAAAACAGAATAGCTTATTTCACACGAAGTAGAATTTCTAATTATAGTCAACTGTTACTCGTTTCGTTTTCCATATTTTAAACATCTTAAACCGAACACATTTTTTTATTTTTTCCCGTAAGTTCAATAGGGGAGCATAGCAAAACGGATTATATATATATAATTTTTCACATTAATAATGTGGATAAGCCATATCTGTAGAAAATCTACGAGGAAGGGTTTATTCGTAAGGTAATTTCGGACGGTTATCTCAGAAACGACTCAGGTAATTTTGTCCATATTTCATAATTGACTCTTTATTAACGTGTCTACAATATGGCATAAGACATTTCTCCTGAAACATCTACCAGGGTTAGTTTATTTTTGGAGCTGAATTATGTACGAAGAATTCTCTCAAAAACGTTTTGACTAACAGTTTTGTTCATATTAATAAACATATACCGGTATTTCATTAATAGCTCTACAATGTATCGAAAGTGACTTTCATGAAATAATTCAGAAAAAGAGTTTATTGTTGAGGACAGGCATGTACACAGGAATTTATTTCAGCGGAGTCCAAGTTTTCCGGGGAGGTCGAAATGCAATATGATAAAAAATTATATTCAAATTTGTAAATTTACACCTTAAAATTAGATTACGTGTACAGAAAAGTTTCAGGGATGAGGATCCGGGTTTCCAGGACTCATCCCCTGCATACGTCCCTGGTTGGAAATGATTTCCTTTCTCGGACGATTTTCTCAAAAAAATGACTCAGATGTTCATGTTTCGGAAACAAATGATGCCATTAGTAGCTCTACAATATGACATAACTAAGTTATTTCTCATAAGAAAACTTACACCGAACAGTTAACTCTTGTTTTTAGACTTCCAAACTATGTTATGTCTATATGGGGAAATCTTAAGAATGGTTGTATCCGTCCATCTGGTCGACAGGTATCAGAGTAAGAACGATAAGAGACAGAAAGAGATTTTATTAAAAAATAAAATCGACTCAGTGCCCCACGAATAGGTTCCACCTCCACCCTTGTATCTCTACTAAAACCGGAACTGGTAGAAATTTACTACTTCCGGTTTCAATATTGATCTCCGTAGAGCAGAAACGATAAGATATGGCGAATTATCACTTTATTGATGTAAATTCATCATCCTCAGGATAGTTATCATCTTAACCCCGATTCGTCTATTTAAGCCGGAAGTGGTAGATACCAAAGATTTCTTGTTTCAACACTGATTCCTATGGACCACAAACGGTAAACAGTCAACGGGAAGCGGTTTCTCGATATACGTCTAATATTGTAAGAATAGTTTATCCCCGTCTTTATCTTTCCAGTAATAAATTGGAAGCTGTAAAAATCTTTTATAACTTCCGGTTTGAATTACGATCCTCTTTCAAGTGAACAAAATTGGTAAAAGGAACGAGAAAATTGTTTTTTCCATATAATCGAAAGTGATATATTTACCATTTCCGGTCTAAATAGTGAATCTCCATAGTTCGGACATTACCGTAGTTCCACAAGATGAAACGTAACTTACTTCTTTAATTGTGTCACGAGTAACCATGTTCTTCACTCTGGAAACGTTCGAAAATGAAATTAAACGAAATGCAATCTTTAAGTTTACGTCCCACGCTCATGCTGGCTAGGCTAAAGGAAACAGGGATGACGAGAAATGAGATAAACCGTGGAATAAAGGAAGTGGGAGGAAACAGGAGAATCCCGAGAAAGCCCACGCACACGGTGTTTGTTCACCACATAGTTCACTTGGCGCGAGCTGGGATCGAACCAAAGACACCATGCATCAGAGGGAACGCTCTACCACTGAGCCACCGCGGCCCCAGGAAACGTTTGAAGTTGGCTGTCTACCTCTGTTACTAAGCTGTTTACTTTTAAAATGTCACACTGCTATACAACCAAGGTCATATATCACACAAAATATTATTTAGAGAGATAAAGCGCTCAACAAAGCGGTATAATTGAAGAAATATATATTTCAATTCTGTTACAATTTCGGTATGATAACAACGCCTTCACCGGACACGTAGAATACGACCATAATATAGTTTTATTTTTATTTTATTTTATTTATTTATTTTATTTTATTTTATTTTATTTTATTTTATTATTATTATTATTATTTTTCGCATTGCGATGTTTTTATTAATTTTACTTATCTCAATATGGATTTACGCAAATCCAATATATGAATTTTAAGGCAAATGTTATGATTGACGACTTCTGAGGAGCTCACGGTGGGCAAATTCACTCGGCTTGATTCGCTGTACATCCAGCAATCTTACAAATTTGCAACATTTTATGTTTAGTTTGCCAACTTTGCCTAGTTGCCATTTCGTCTTACGAGCTTGTCATTTACAGATAAACATCATGTCCACTATTCAAGCCAAAATAAAAATTCTTATTAGAAATACGGACTCTTCTTGCCTAACGATCTTGTCAATGTGAATAGTACCTCCATAAAGTGGATTTGACAGTGTTTCCAAGCAATAGAGTTATTTTGAAACTACTGTAATTGTAACACACTATGCAGAGATCAAGATTAGCTATTTGCCCTATGGGATGCATTCAAAATACACGCCAGATAGAGCATGCAGCAAATCTTGCTCTTCAAAATACTCATTTTGACACATACCTCGTAAGTTCATCTCATAAACAGTAAGTTAATGTGTTGACAATGACATCAATTTGTAATCCTCATTTATGTGATACGTAGTATATAAATTGTTGTCTGAAGGTTCTAATCTTGGCGGGGCTCCCTGCACCGCAGTTCGCGATGATCTTATTGACGCCACTGATTGGCAGTTCAAGAAGACTAAACAATTATTGCGAATTTACAGTGTAACAGCAGTGACTCTGACTTCCAGCAGAAATCGAAAAGGAACCACGTACAGCAAAGCCAAGTGTGTCGCCATTCAGATAATCTCACATCTCCGTCACACTTGTAACTTGTTCAGCTAGGGTAATACGCCATTCATTTATTGCAGCTTCATGTAGAAAGAAAGCTAAAAGAATGTACATAAAACCACTTGAACGTAATAGTGTTTTATGCCAATCAGTGAATCAGCATGCATAGAGAACAACTACCGTATATGCCAGTGTCACTGTGGAGTACTTGACTGTGGGTGACGCTACGCTGTTGTCCCTATGTCTAACAATATGCTTCAGCAGCACGTGCCATACATCACCATTTCAATTCCTCTCTTCCTCTTTCCCCTTCCATCTACCTCACGCATTCTATTCTCTCCCTCGCATTATTCTCCCACCACCTATCCCTCACTCTTCATGACCTTATGAGCGAGCGAGAGAGTGCTCATAGTCGCCTTTCCTATTGATCTGATTTATCCTCATTATTCCTTACGCCACTGACCACAGAGAAGAGCACAAGAAATAATGGAAGCAACACTAGCCTTTGTTATACCAAAAATTTCGTTATCCTTAGTGATCTTGTTCATTGTAGAAGGAAGAGAGTTTTTTTTTTTTTTTTTAAGTATTATTTTCATCGTCAAGAGTAATTTTGAACGCCTTGAAGAAAGATAATAGTAAGTGTCATTTTCTAACTTTTGAGTAATCTAGAAAAGAAAGTTTAAAATTCCCTTGCAATGCAATGCAATGATACATACCAAACACGCTTCCACTGCCGTATACAAGTACCATTCCGAACTTAAACTACCTATATACTGATCTGTAATTCGATCCCAAACTATTCCACCTAATAACTCAATTTCGCCGGAATTGGCGCTTATCACTGTCTTCCTCTGAGCTGCTCATATATTTACTCATAATGTCCTCCACGATTAAAAAAAAAATCATCTAAAAAGAATTTGATCGCTCTATTCTATGACCTTATATTCGTTAGAAGGAAATTATTGAATTCAAAATAGGCTTCGTGTAATCGCTAGATATTAATTTTGCCTAACTACTCGGAACTAACCCTTTGCACCTCAGTTTAGGCTTGTTCCCAGTTGGGTTTATTAATTCATAGTTTCAATATATATGTAAATTATTTAGAAACCGTTCTATTCAACTCTTTTAGTTATAAGAATAAATCTCGAAATTCGATACAGAAACCAGATAATGGCCAAAATGGAAAATTGGACATAGAAGATTGTACTGTACTGTATTTAAAAGAAAAAGCGTAAGTATGGGATACAGGGTGTCAAGATTTCAGTTGCCGAGTTTACTTCACTTAGAGAAATAACGAGACGTCTTTGTGAAAATTCATTTAGGGAATGAAAGAGAGCATACGAAATTTATGAAATTGGATGAATATAGTGTCTCTGGGTAAGAGAAAGTAATTTAGTAAGGTCTTGACTTTTAGAAAAAACTCTTTGGGAGAGGGATTTTGGAGGTGGTTGGTCGCTCTGATCTTCCATCATTACCTCCCGGTTCACCTCACCGAGAAAAGCACGATATTATATATATATATATATATATATATATATATATATATATATATATATATATATAGAGAGAGAGAGAGAGAGAGAGAGAGAGAGAGAGAGAGGAGTATAGATAAATAGATAAAGCCGGAACTCTTCGGTTTATCCAAATCGAAAACAAACAATACAATATATAGTATTAATATTTAAATGGACAAAGTTGTTTATAACCTATATATTATTTTGACCCCAACATACCTATAAGCCCTCATTCTGCCCTTGTTTTCCTACTTCTGTCCATATTATTGAAATAAAATTAAATCTATAATTTTATGTTTCATAATTATGCTTTGTAGGCTAAAAAGAGACGGAGACTGAAGAAAGTGAATGATTGTGAAAGAATTAGTGAAATGGGAACATGGGAGGAAACAAGAAAACCTATGGACAAGATGTTATCCACCACAAACTAACAGGGGCTGGGACCGAACCAGAGATCCTTCGCATGAGAGCTGATCGCCCTAGTATGGAGCTATGGTATCACTCACAACATTATTTTGGTTCACATTACCATATAATCGAGTTTCTACTGTATTTAAACAACTACTACATGAACAATTTGAAACTATAAGAACAGTATGAAAGTTGATGTCAAGCCAAATAAACTTTAAATCATGAAAAGTTCAGATACGAGAAATAATTGAAATTAAAAAAAAGATAGAATACCACTATTACCATCTGTACAACATCTACTGAATTGGCTCAAGTTGTGTGTTTAAAGTTGAGTTTGTTTACAAAGGAAGCGAAATTATCTTTACTCTAGAAGCAAAGTTTCTTGTTTAATTGCTTAAACTAATTTCCTCGTATCCAAGCGCTTAGCAAAGAGCATAAGATACAATTGGAGAATTCATTAGTTTTAGAAATACAAACTTAACTGCTTTCGCGCAATGATATATATTGTAAATGGGAAGATAGAAAGAGTGTGTAACAGAGGAAAATAAACTTTTAATCAACTTAGAATCCACAATCAAGCACTCGCTCAGTTCATGAAAATAATGCTTAACTTCCAGCAACAGCATAATATAAAAGAACACAAAAGATTTTCTTTAACGGATTTAGTAAATGGAACGATTGCGTTTCGGTTGCTACTATTGGATTAAAAATTCGTACGAGTTAACGCTTTGATGGGTGCAAATAATTTCAGTTTACACTGTGTATTTCTCTATCATCCTTTCTTCCATCCAATTTTTCCCCATGTAAATTCTCGCCCAACAATGAAATAAGAGTAATTTTATCTACAAAGTTGTACTAAAACTGCGAATTTTCTACAAAGTTACTAAGTATAGTGCTCATGGGCTCACCCGCGAGGGTGATCCACCGGGTCCGAATATTCCCCCCTCCCAAAAAAAACTTCCTAACTCAACTATATTCGTACACTTTCTTAATAAAACCATACTTGATTAACGGGGAAATTATTGATGTAGCATGAACATTTGATTTTACACTTCATCTGTAGCGTTTCTCTTATAAAAACAATCTAGTTCTTTCATTTTTTTCTGAAAATATACGTGGAAGTATTTTACAATTACTTATCGGGTACGAGTCCCATTCAATACTACATAGACTTAGTGGCGTGTAGTATTGGAACCCCCAATAAAAATTTCTGGGTGCGCACCTGGTACTACTACACTGTAAGAACAGGCTATATGGTTGCAGTAGTGATTCCCAATCGGTATGTTGCATACAGTATTGTGTCGCGCAGTTCCTAGGATATATCGTGAAATTTTATAATTTAAACATCATGGAACATTTAAAAATTAGTTAAAATTAATTTTTATACAGTTTGCACCAATCAAAGTCTCAAGCAGCAGTAATAATGCTCAATACTACATAGTCACTATTTTATAGAGGCTTACGGTATTGCACAATTGTATCCATATTACTATTAGCTGAAATATCCCTTCTTTGCACGGGGATAATAGGTTTATGGAAACTGTTTGAACCTATTTTCCCCCAATAAAATAGCATTTCGATGAAAACACAGTGATAAAAACCAGTAATCTATTCTTAGCATACATTTTTGAATCCCCTAACTCCCTTTAATCAACATGACATGATAAAAATCCAGTTTGAATAAGCACATACTACTGTATGTTCCAAAATTCATTTTAAATGGGTCAGCTGTTTTCCCGCGATGCGATCACAAGCAACAGACAACGTCGATTTCCATGTGACGAAAAAAATATATGAAAATCTTCCCGCCCCTTCTTAAATAAAAAATTTTCAAAAACGCAAATACATGTGTCCGCTAACTTCTAGTAAGGAGTTTATATACCAAGTTTGTGTTCGTAGCTTGATGAGCTCGTGAGATAGTCGCATAAATTTTCACCAACCTGTACATATTCCACTTAGGATACTGCAACCTCGAATCAAACTAATATTATATACTAGCTGAATATACCTATTCTTCGCATGGGTCAGATAAAATATCTATGTAAACAAACTGAACAACAGCAACAAAAAATATATATCGACCATTTTCTACTACTTTTACATATCCCGGTAAACGCCCCCTGGAACTCTCTAATTCGAATTTAAAAAAAAAAACGCCTCTGGCCCCCAACCGATGAGGGCTATTTGGAAGTCAACGCCTATGGGAGTATCATCATTCATCTCAGCGACCGCGAAAACTATGGGTTTGACACTAATATCGGTCATTTTGGATTATTTTTACATGTCTCGGTTATCCCTGCAGGTGACGCCCGGCCCGCTTGCAATGGTAGCTGAATTTGCAAGTCATCGCTAATGGAAGTGTCACCATTGATCTCAGCGACCGTGAAAACTATGAATTTGACACTTATATCCGTCATTTTCTACTACTTTTACATGTCCTGGTAAACGCCTCTCCTCCTGAGACCCCCTGGTTTGAATTTTGAAAAAAGCGCTTCTTCTTGATCTGGGGCCTCGACCAAGATACCTGTGACCAAAATTTAGTAACTCTCGATCCACTCGTCTAGTCCCCAGGCCGCACACAGACAGACAGACAGACAAACACACAAACAAACTCTTTATTTTATTTGTATTAGAAAACCTAGTTCTAGGCAAATACTACGTTCTAAATGAGGCCGCTGTGACTCAGTGGTAAAGCGTTCACTTCCGGTGCATGGGGTCCTTGGTTCGATCCCAGCTCGGGCCAAGTGAGCTTTGTGGTGGACAAACAAAGTGGGTGTAGATTTCTCGGGGTTCTCCCGTTTCCTCTCACTTTCTCCATTCCACCACTTCATTCATTTCTATTCATCACCGTCTCCTTTAGACTAGCTGGCATAAACGTGGGACCTAAAACTTAAACATTTCATTTCATTACAAACTATGTTCTAAAATCCATTTCAAACTAATCACCCGTTTTCCCGTGATGCGAGACGCCTCTTTCAACGTGACAATAATAATAATAATAATAATAATAATAATAATAATAATAATAATAATAATAATAATAATAATAATAATAATAATAATAATAATAATAATAATAATAATAATAATAATAACTTCTTCCCTTCAAACGAGAACTTCAAAAAACAATAGGACACATTTCCATTTTTTTTTTTTTTTTTATCGAGTTTCATGTTTCTAGCAGGACGGGCTCCTGAGATACTATATAGTTTTAACTCCCTCATATTCTCCTTACAATACGCATTTTAATCAAATTGACATGACGAAAACCCAGTTCGAGGTAGGTGATACATTCAAAAATTCATTCCAAGTTGTTCAACAGTTTTCCTCTGATTCAATCACAAAAAACTTCTATGTATTAAATTGATTTAGAAAATCAAACAAGTATTGTGACATTTTGTGTGTTCAGTGAAGTGTTTCGTCAGTCAAAACAGATTGGGAATCAATGTTTTCACGTGAAACATCTAGTTTTATTCCAGGTGGGAGCTTATGTGATTCCGGTTCTACGTTAAGCTGTAGCTACACGTCTCATAGAACCTCGGTGCTGAACGGGACCTAAACTCCAAATCAACCAACTAATACACTGTAATATCTTGAAGTAAAATTACATCGAACTACCGACAAACATAATGTAATTCCATGATTATTAAATCACAACTAGTCTTAACACATACAATTAATATTAAAGCAATATTCATATTAAAATAAAGATCAATATTTATTTGAATATTGTATTATGTGTGGCACCTGGTTCGAACCCAGCTTGTGCCAAGGGGTTTTATGGCGGACAAATAACTTGTGTATAGGTTTTTTTCGTGTTCTCAAGTTTCCTCCCACTTTGTTCATTCCAAATGAAATGAAATCTTTCAGTTTAACGTCCCACGATTATGCCTGTTAGGCTAAGTGAGAAATAATTAAGGCAAGTGAATGATGATTGAGTAATTAGTGGAGTGAGAATGTGGGAGGAAACGGGAGTACCCGAGAAAATTCACGAACACGATATTGTCCACCACAAACTTGCCTGACCGTGGATCGAACCACGGACCCGATGCGCCAGAGGTAAGCGTTCTATCAAGCCGAAAATACATGGAGCTTGCAAAGTTTATAAAAGGGGTAGTCAGACAAAGAAGTTGGAGTGTGTTTGAAACAAACATTTTTTTTTTCTATTTGTGAACTCTCGTTTAAATTAGAAGCATTTCCTCCGTAGTGAGATAAATACATGTATCTGTAAATAAGTTAAACGTCACATGTTTATATTCTTTTTCATTTGTTGAAGTTTAGCTTCTCTTTTCAGCAGGAAGGCTATATGAGACGTGGACCATCAGTTTAAAGTGGAATCCCAATGACAATAATGCGTTCAGCACGCGCTAGCTACTAGATTAGAAGGGAGTTGAGTTGAGTTGATTTTAGTTTAGCGTCTCTTTCAGCAACGAGGCTATATGAGACGTGGGCCTACTGATTAACGTGGAATCCGAATCACATGAGTTCCCGCCGGGAATCGAACCCGGGTCTACCACGCCAAAGGCGCGTACGCTAACCGCTTAGCCACGAAGGAGCTCTAGATTAGAAGGGAGAGCTATATTCTTTTGAGCTATCAGTGGTAGAGCGTTCATCTCTGGTGCTTGGGGTCCCGGGTTTGATCCCAGCCCCCGCCAAGTGAACTTTGTGGTGGACAAACACCGTGTGCGTGGGTTTCCTCGGGGTTCTCCCGTTTCCTCCCATTTTCTTCATTCTACCATTTCATTCATTACTCATGATCACCGTCTCCTTTAGCATAAGCGTGGGACGTAAAACTGAAAGATTTCATTTCATTTCTTTTGAGCTAAGATAGAAACAGAAATGGGAAAAGCCCAGGTCTCTGAATAGTAGCCATTGCCTTGGTACTGTCAAGTGTAACTAAGGAAATAACCACCATAAAAAGTAGTATAAATGGTAGAATTTCCCAAACATGACATGAATATATTCTGAATTGTACTCTTTCCCGGCATAAACATTCATCAATAGAGGATAAGCAAGTGGTTAGCGTACTTGCTTCGCCATCGGATGGTCCCTGGTTCGAGTTTAGTGGCTGAGGATACCGAAATAGTACCTTTAAATAAAGAACCCCGTTGACATCTTCCAGCTAGTTTCCCACTGTTGTCGATATTGTTGTTAGTTATTGATTGACTATATCAGCGTATATCTGGAATCTTATTAAACTAATTAATTGATTAATTATGTTCAACCTCAAATTTTCACAAAAAAATAAATAATTACATTTGTATTAAACTGAAATTAATTAAAAAAGAATATACAATAAATAATAAAGGAAATTTAATAATATTGTGAAGAACTAGAAAATCTTTCTTGGAAAGGAAAAATAATATAGAGGCAGACTTTCTTCTCTCAGTGGTACAAAGAATTGAAAATTGAGAGGAAAAATCTTGATAGCACAAAAAGGTTAGAGGTCAGAGCTTAAAGGCAGCAACAACATAAAAGTTTCAGAAACATCACAATACCTTGGACAAAACAATATATATTTTTTTTCAGCGTAATAAAATATTGAAGAGAAGATTTAAAGAGAACAGAAGATGAATGAATTAATGATACCCATCTTCTTACCTGTTGGGCTGTAGTTGCTTGTGCATGCTGCGGATGTTTCTGGCATGCAGAAGTAGACGACCTACTTGGCAAAATCTTTCTACACGCTCCCCCGCCACAAATTCCCCCACTATCTCTTGATTCTGTGCCACTACACGTTCCCATACTCATCAACCCTGTTGATGAAGATGTACTGGGTCCAGCGGCCACACATCGATTGTTACTATGTTCCCCCGCAAACACCACGCTTGTTGACTTGTTGGCAGAACTGTAGCCGACACTCGTTGTAGTTGTAGTAGTAATTGTAATATTAGTAGTAGTGGTTGTTGTAGTAGTAGTGGTATACGAAGAGGAAGGGCTTTTGTTACCACCACTTCCACTCCTGTTGTCAGATCTTGTCCCAAAACAAGAATTGATACATTTGGCCGTTTTTGACTTCCCGGAGGAAGTACAATCGATCTTTGAGCCTGAAGAGGATTTGCCCGAAGATGTTTCAACCCTTCTTGCTGGACTTGACCCACAATCTGAGCCGGTGCCCAGAAGGGTATAATCGTTCTTAGGATTGGAGGAATGTTTTGAAGATGACGAACCAATTTTTTCGGCTTTAATTGGATGAGCAGTGGAAATGGTCCCTTTATTATTTGTGGAGTCACTTTGGACCTTGGTACTTTTGGTCGTTTGAGGATTATTTTCTTCAATACACTTTTTATTTGAGCAAACTCTTACAATAGAATCAGGTGACTTACAAGATAAACAAGGAATTGCTTGGTCTCGGTACGCTAATATCGGACTTTTATCGGAACACCTGTTGAACGCTAAGTTATCATTCGATGACGTCACACCACTACTACTACAACTATATGCTCCTTTATCTCTTTTACTTTCGTAACTATCGTATCCAATGGAGTGAGAGGGCTTCTTGACATGCTCTATACTTTGGTCAATACAGTCTCCTGATCGAGATCCCGATGTATTTGGTAGGCCAGATCCTATCATCGCAGGATCTACCAACCGTAAACAAAGGTCACCGGTCACTCGGTTCCCGTGGTGACGCGATGACCTGTCAGCTCTAAGAGGCAGCGAACCAACTGCGTGGAACCACACGTTGACTGCTTAGTGACACCTTACCCCTATAAGTAACACCATGTAAGATGAAACTCGCGAAGAAAAAGCGAAGGAAACAAAACCAACAAACAAATAAACACACACTCTCGGTCACACTGTTGCCACTCAGCATAAGTCCCACTACGATTGTATGACGCTACCAGATGCTTCATCTGATCTCCCCCTCTAGTTTTTACCCCTAAAAACATCCGCTACGCGGCGCTCGCGACGCACGATCGAAGACAGGCGTCGGCGCCTCATTTTCAGAGAGCAGTACAGCATCATTTCTCCCGCTGCACATTGAAACATACGCTCTCTTGAGGAGGAAACATTCCGACAAACGCGCTAATGATCTTCAATTCATGTAGGGAGAATACCTGAAATATAGGCAACCAACCATACATCTAGTTAGGCGTTTATTATGCAAAGTTTCCTGCCATCTATTGAGCTCAAACTAGCCACTTCACGCAACGTACAGGAAAAAAAATATCCGAATGAGAAGAAAAAGTAAACAAACCACACAATGAGCTTGTTTGTTAGGCCTATTTTGTTAAAACTTTTTATTTTCACATAAATGGTGACTGATTATAGATAAATATAAAACTTCTAAAAACTTATCACTTTTCTCATTATACTATTGCTCGAAAATTATTGACAGAAAGAGGAAACTGTTGCCATGTTAGAAATTTAGACATCCTCATGTAAATCTTGTATACAGAGTGCCAGGTCGATTTTGAATGTAATTCTTCACGTACGTACGTCGCTAATCTTCAGTTGGTTTCTTTCTTTGGAGCAAAACTTTGTCGAGTCTCAGCAGGATCAACTTCTTGACGAGGCGTTGCTTTGATACAAGATATTGATACGTAAATATAGATGGCAAGAATTTTCTCGAAACTTCAAATTTTGTTCACATTTCTCTGTCCCAAATGAAAGAAAGAAGGGGAAGAAAAGTAAAATAAAATGTATGAATTGAAGTTGATAAAAATTCGAAGTTTCACATCGCAATATGAGAAAAATTATTTGTGTTTGTGGAATAAAATAACTAACTATATAGTTACAGGAACCTGGAAATTCATTGTTTTAGAAACAAGTAGCAATTTCATTGTACACCACGTGAAGAAGTTTGGTTTGGTTTTTGGAACCCCCAACTTCTACCAAAAACTCTTTGATAGAAGTTAGGGGTTAAATATAGTTAAATATCACAAAACCTAGGGCTAAATATAACATTTTTACCTTAAATTAAATTAAGTATAATTTAAGGTGAATAACTATTTGAAAATTGAAAATATTCAAGTGTTTAGATTTGTCGATAGAAAGTCATCTGGTTTCACTTAAACATGCAACTCACGGACAGATTAGTATATTTTATTCTGAACAATACACTAGCCCGCTAATATCAACACATATATAAACCAATAACGTCAGTCAATGCACTTTGCAAGAAATTTGAAATTATTTATAATACACAAACACACAATTTGATGTAAAAATATTAATTAATTGAATTTCAGCACAGGTTTTATAAACGGAAATCGATTGTTAACAAATCTTGTAAATGTTACCGATTTTACATATTTAGGACTTAAGAATAGATTATAAATAGACACCATATACAGTATATAGGTTTGTCACAGGCCTTTGATTTCATAAAACATGAACTTCTTACTGATAATTAACAAACATTGACCTATATCGTTCGTACGTTAGCTGGTTTGTGAGCAAGGGCGCCGATTTATCTGTAACTTTCGGGGGGCTCATTCAGATGCACAAGGCATATAAGAGGATTTTAAGACAAACTGAATTCAAATTATGCCAAATATTGTATATTTATAAATACAATTTGGGGGGTCCGGGTCCCCACGATCGGCGCCCTTGTTTGTGAGCTACCTTGCAAACAGAAAATTCAATGTCAAAATTGATCAAATAATTTCTAGTCATGGTTGTATAAAGAATGGCATACCTAAGGGATCTTCTTTGATATCCTTTATTGTTTCCCTACACTGAGAAAAAAAATGTAGGTGGCGTACTTAAAAAGATAGGTTACATGCGTCATTCTTGTAGTAGTTGGACTTAAAGTACAGCAGACGTATAACTGAAAACGCATGTTTTATAATACCTTCTGTATAAGTGTTCCATCTATACGTACTTTCCGTATGAAACAATGTAGGCGGCCAGGATCTCACATACAAATGGACGTATATAACATATAGCTGACGAAGGTAACATAAGTATATGCATGTGATATACGGAAAACTGTTAGATGTCAGACATCCTGCAACGGCATGATGTAACATCTAAGGGTAGTGCCTATGTAGCATACGGATAACGTATGCTCCCTACTGATTTCTATAGTAAGCAAGAGGATACCATATATTTGTACAATATACTGCTGTCCGGAGAACGGATTTTTCTCTGTGTATTTATTAATGATCTGCCTGAAAAAAAATTAAATACCCAAATATTTTATTATATGTCGATGATTTAAAATTATTTAGAATAGTAAATAGTGAGTATGATTTACTACAGGAAGATTTAGATTTTGTTAGTATATGGTGTAAAAATAACTTATTCAAATAAATTGTGAGAAAACTAAATATACATCACGTAATAAAACCCAATATTACGTGAGTAAATATGTAGTTACTGGAGCAATATTGCATAGATTAAAGATTTAGGTATAGTGTTTGACAGAAATATGAAGTTTAGCTATCATATTAATGAGATAGTCCAAAAGGATTAGAAAAATAATAAAGTTCATTTTCAAACAATGGCCTGAGTTTAAAAATGCCAGCTCATACGTATATTTACACAAAATACTTGCAAGATCAATACTAGGGTTTGGTGTCGTTATTTGGATTAGTATATGTATTATGTATAACATTGCCAATCAAAACTGCGTCAGTCCAAAATATTTTATTAAGCTACTATGTCGTAAAATGAATAGAGATTACTACTCCCGTAGTTATGAATACTGAAATCAATTTTGGAGATTCATTAAGTGACAACAGAAACCTTATTGAAAGAGATTTTATTCAGAAAATACTAGACAATAGATACTATAGTAAGTACTGTTTACATAATATAAGTATAAAGGTGCCAATGTATAATATAAGTAGATCAATATTAGTTCCTTTGAATCCAAAATTTGTAATTTTAAGAATATCCAATTCTTTTAATTTGATTTGAAGCATCCATGTTTATCATTCAAAAGCATAAATTTTAAAGTTGTACAAATATTATTTGTAGTATTGTTGACGATGTACCTATTTTGAGACTAAAAATATTTTGTATTAATTTTTCAAGGAATTATGGTTTAATCCGATACTATTTTATTTTATCACTAGCAGCGTTCACCCCGCTTCGCTGCGGTCACCCCGGAACGCAATAAACTTTGTTACTTAGATAATTTTTACTTTTTCGCTTTCAAATTGCAGTAAATGTTAACATTATAGCGCCTGTCATTTATGTTAACCCGCCGAGTGACACGGTCATGCGGGTTGCATATAAATACGTTTATTTTTACCTATGATGAACTAACAAAGGATTTGTGGACACCTGAATGGTCAATTATCTCAAGACACTGGTAATTGAAAATTAAAGTGATATGATAAAAACCATCTAGGGTCCAAATCCTAATAACCCCCCAAAAATAAAAGAAATTGGTTCAGCCGTATTAGCGTGATGAGCGGACAAAGGAATTTGTACGTTCTCTTTTATATATATAGATTACTTTTTATTGTTTTAGTAGGTAGGTTATATATTATGCAACATGTGCTTGTTTTTGTTTCAGAGGGTGCTGTATTTTTTGCCATTAGGCTGTTCATGGCACAAAAATAAACATATTATTACTGTTATTATTACTTTCAAGATAAAATTACGTTACAACAGGAAAAGAAAATAATAAGATAGGTAAACCTTGCTTTAGTGTCTTTTCCCACCAGTTGCACAGCACAGTAAATTTGACATTGACTCTGTTGGTAAAGTAATACGACAGACGAAATGCACGACTCACTATCATTCACAGTAAGATCATTTGGAACTACAGGAAAAACTACTGATCCAAAACATATTTGCTCAAATAATATCTTGTTAGTTACACTTTACACTGCAGTCCCAAGTGAAAAGAATTCTACGAAGTAGTTATTTCAACCTTTCCAAGAATATTTCACAGAAGATTTACATTTGTACTGACAAAATACTGAATGGAGCACTAAAAGAAAGGGACGGGAAACGTTATTAACGCTTTGAATAGGGAAATACAAAGTACTTCACAAGACTTGAATATTGAAAATAGAAAAAAAAAGTTCCTCTACAAGGGAAATGTTTTGATTTCTGGAAAATAAACGATTTTAGTTCCCAGAAGCACAAGATGTATCATAAGTAACGGTATTACGAAAATATTGATATTAGGTTTATTTCTTGTTTTATCATGTATTCTTATAGAAAAAGGACTAGTAATTTCGACTTTTTGTATTTTCTTTTATCGGAGTTTTACTTGATTTTAAACCCATCATACTGATGTTGAGAAAACTTATGATAACTGTTTTCCTCATCGAAACCATTGAAAACAATGAAAATATTTAAATTATACAAGGGTTATTTTATAAGTCGGGTCAACTGTGCTACTGCGGCCAAATGAGCTGCAACAAGGTATGTTTGAAGGCCACAGGAAGATGCTATTCAATGCCATCGACAGATGTCGTCTGTCTGCAAGAACCAAGGACAGGAAGCAAATAAAAAAATACGTACATATGATTTGATCGGATGAACAGGAATTGATATGCACAAGTGAATACAAAGATATAAAGAAAAGTACTTTTTACGTACGCAGAAAACTGCAAACGCCCTTTCAATAGACTGACACAGTGAATCGGTCAAGTTAACAAGTGAGTTGAATACAGTCGACTATGTATGTGATCCGTCAATGTATAAACCAGTAAGGAACTAGAACCTATATACTCAAAAGTACTCTAGAGAATCTAGTTGAAGTTGATCGTACACGACTAGATCATATAGATGAGGATAGAGTTATTTAGCAAGGAGCCTAACGAAGAGCCTAGCTGAGTTTAGCGAAGAGAATTTACGAAGAGGTATTTTAGATAAGTCACAAAACTAAAGGTTTACAGAGAAACATGATATATATGCGTTCTCAGTAATGTTTCGTAGTTAGTCCCACGATGATGCAGAAGCAGTTGTTATACTATGTTTATACATTGAAGTTATCTTTTCTATGATACACAATGGTCTTAATTGTTCCCAACCTATTTATCATTATCAGAATCAGTTTTGAGAGATTGCTTTAAACCAATTGCTTATGAATTAATACTGGTATCCTGTTTTTTTTTTCTGGAAAGCTTTACGTACTACAGCTACCTTGAATGATCCTCGTCGGTTTAACAAAGGCATTTGATCTTTTTAAAGTTTAACGTCCCACAATTATGATCTAAGGCTAAGAGAGTCGATGATAATGATAATGAATAGAATTCGTCCCTCTCGAGACAAAGGGGCGTATCTCATTTTTTCAACTTTTCCAGGAGACAAGTTTAAAGATGTTATCATACGTTTATTTTATCGTGTTCTGTCAAAATTTAATTTGATTTCGTAAGTTAATACGAAGGATATCAAACCAAATTTTAAAAGAAGACGATAGAATAAATAATGAGAAAAGGTTTAAACTTGTCTCCTGAAAAAGTTAAGAAAATGAGATACGCCTTTTT
This sequence comes from Thermobia domestica, assembly GCF_964235325.1. Classification (NCBI taxonomy): domain Eukaryota; kingdom Metazoa; phylum Arthropoda; class Insecta; order Zygentoma; family Lepismatidae; genus Thermobia; species Thermobia domestica. The sequence continues at coordinate 250,154,143 of NC_137454.1, forward strand.
GTCTCGAGAGGGACGATATGAAGAACTCCGAGAAAATCTACCTATATGGGTGCTGGGACCTAAAGCTGGGACGAAACCAGTTATCCTATCTGCCAAATGAATGTTCTACCACTGAGCCACCACGACCCTGAATTTGAGTTAGGAAAAGAAGCTTGACTGCGTGGACAAGGAGATTCGTAATAAATAAATAAATAAATAAATAAATAAATCCAGAGCACTAGGAGATTCGTGTGTCTCTCGGCAATGAGAACTCAGATAGTCCTTGTTGTACCAATACATCTGAGGGACGTGGCCAAAATATTGAACTTCAAATAAATACCATTTCATGAACAACTATTCCCTGACTACTTCAATTAACTTACTTCACATATACATTATACCCATTACATTCATCAGCATCAGTTACTGCCACAGGTTGCAACTGTCTACTTCTTTACCTCCAAAATATTTCTGAAGTGTTGAAGTAGTGTTTTGAATAAAAGTGAAGCTCTGCTCTTCAGCACGAGACAATATTGATACATCTGACAAAAAATTAATATTAAAAACTGAAAGCAAGACAGCTGTTTACGACTACAATTGAATGAGCACTGCAATGGAAAAGCACATTTATAACACTATCTCTCCTGTTCTTTTTCTTTTTTCTTTTTTTTTTTTTTTTAGTTTAATGTCCCACGACTATACACCAAGGCTAAGGGAGATGGTGATAATGAAAGGGTTGATAATAAGAATGAAGGAAGTGAGAGGAAACAAGAAAACTCCGAGAAAACCCAGGCATATGGTGTTTGGCCACTACGAAGTCCGCTTGGCGCAAGCTGGGATAGAAATAGGAACCCCTTTCACCAGACGTAAGCACTCTACCACTGATGCTGTCTTCCCACTTCCTTAACAGCTATGAATTTCTCCACTTAACAGCGCTTGAATCCAATTTTCTTTTGTCCCTTGTGGGAAAATGACGGGAAGGCAGGAAGTAAGAGGTGAACAAGTGATTGACACCGCAAACAAGCTTTGCAAAATCAAGTACGTATGAGTTGATGGTAATGCCTAATAAACTTACCAGTGAAACTATAATCTTATATTAAGAAATAATTTGTTTAGCTTGACACAAACTTCAATAGTTGAAGAGCTTGCTGAAATAAGGAGTTAGCTCAAAATTCATCGGTTTTGCTGTATTTACTCGTTCTTCCCCGACAAAAATAAATAAATAAATAAATAAAAATAGAAAAGCGCAAGCAATTAATCCAAAAAGGAGTTAACTCCTTGTATTAGTTTTCGAAATATCCATAGTTGGAGCTGGATGTACTGTTGAAATAAAGAATAAAAATGGAATTTTCAACAAATATATATATATATATATATATATATATATATATATATATATACCCTCCATTCCAAAAGAAACCGAACTTTTGAAAACAAATAGTACCACTAGTGCCATCTGTTGTAATATTTTACCGGTAGATGGCGTAGTCCCTCATTGACAACTGGTATAAATGTCATGACATTTGGATGCACGGCAACAAAGTTATTGCGATTCAACTGTCAGTGTGTTGTGTACATCGGTCGGAAAATGAGTTTCAAACAACGAGCTGCAATTGAGTTTTGTGTTAAACTGGGTAAAACTATTAGTGAAACGCACCAAATGCTACAAAATGCATATAGTGATGAGTGTCTATCCCGTACGCAAGTTTACGAGTGGTTCAGGCGATTCAAATCGGGTAGAGAGACGCTGGATGATGACGAAAGATCAGGCCGTCCCAGAACCGGATTATCGGAAGAAAACATCGAAAAAGTGCGTGAATTCATCAAACATAACAAAAAATCGTCGGTGAAAGTTATTGAAATGGAATTAGGCATTCCTCAAACAACCGCATACCGCATTTTGACCGAAGTTTTGGGCCTTAAGAAGGTTAATTCGCGGTTTGTACCACACAAACTCACCGAAGACCAAAAAGTTGATCGAATTGCGCATTGCAAAGACATCGTTAAAAGTGCTCGGCAGGATCGAAACTTCTTGAAATCGATTGTAACTGGTGACGAGACGTGGTGTTTTGAATATGAGCCCGAAACAAAGCGGCAAAGTGCTGAATGGAGAGCGCCGGATGAAGGAACACCCAAAAAAAAGTCGCTTGGTGAAGTCAAAAGTTAAGGTGATGCTGATTTGTTTTTACGATTCAAAAGGAATTATCCACAAAGAATTTGTTCAGCCCGGCCAGACAGTCACTGGAGAGTTTTACTTGGACGTCATGAAGCGTTTGCTGGCAAGAATTCGTCGTATTCGGCCCGAATATCGCGAAATCGGCAGTTGGACTCTTTTTGGACGATAATGCACCATCACATCGTTCGCGACTTGTAACTGAATTTTTGGTCAAAAATCACATTATTCGGTTGCATCATCCGCCCTATTCACCAGATCTCGCTCCGTGCGATTTCTATCTGTTCCCGAAACTGCATTTGGCGATGAAAGGAAAGTGGCACGCATCGATTGATGCCATTGAGAAGGCGACAACCGCCGTCCTAAAGACCATTCCAATAAAGGACATGGAGAAGTCGTTTGACAACTTGTTGGAGCGTGCAAATATGTGTATCGATGCAGAAGGGGAATACATTGATTAATAAAAATGATTTGTTCCAAAATGTACATTGCTTTTTTGTTTTTTTAAAACGTTCGGTTTCTTTTGGAATGGAGGGTGTATATATATATATATATATATATATATATATATATATATATATATATATTTCCCAAAACATTAAAATTGGGATTCTCAGCCCTTATTGCAACAAGGTCCTCAATTTTTATTGATAGTTGTTACTTTTAGAACATTTTTAATTTTCTGATTCTTAACGTTTTTCAGCAGTTTAATAATTTTCTTCCTTTTAGAGCTTTTTTTTAAATGAAAAAGTCGGTTAATTTTTATCTGTAAAAAGTTATTATTGGATTTGATAAGCTGCTGCAATAATAAGCCATGGCTAAAAACTAGTATTACAGAGAACTCAGAAAAAGAAAATGACCAATTTTTAATATGTAGATGGAGTACTTTTTTTTAATTATGATGACTAGGAAGGATAAAAAAATCAACAAAATGTTAAAACAGAGAATTCCCTGATGTCTGATAGTGAATCACATTAGTTAACAACTTAATGCAATCTTTCAACGAAAACAAAACAACAAATACACACACAATTCTAACTTAATTAGAATTGGAAACTTCTGAATGAAGGATATTTAAAACTAATTTAATGCTGTAAATGAGCCTGATCATCATTCCTAATTTCGCGATAACGCATAAATGAAATAATACAACTAGTGAAAGATTGCTAAGGTACATCTCATCATTGAAAATGGATGAAAGATATTGTATTATATAAAGGAATGGAGGATTTCTAAGAAATTATATGAAATACAAGTGATGCAGGTTTGGTTAACATGTATCAAGGTGTTTTACTCGGTATTCATAATAATTAAATCACGAGTAAGTACATTAACATTTTTATGTGTTACTGTATTTGCGTTTATTTCAATTACGTTGTTTGTTTTCTAAACAAAATATACTTACTATTTAGGAGCGGAAACATTGTTAGCTTGTAGAACTCTTTTAAGACTCTATATTCTATAATGGAAATCATTATTATCAATTACAAAGGGAGGTTGTCTCACATCCTGTAATAATTTATATATTAAACTTAGAATATTCGTAACAGTTAAAATATACCTCAAAAGATGTCTTTTAATGGATATTTCTTTCAGTCAATAGAAGAACGTACTTTACCTAATTAATTTATAGATTAACATATTTCGCGTAGACACAACATACACGTATTAACGTAATTCACTTAGTCATAATTAAATTTATTATTTCCTCGTTTTGTCCAGATTAACCGCTAAACTAAAATTAAATCTGAATAGCTTATTTTAATATGCAGGTAGTCACGTATGAGGTGTACAGAAGCCTGAAATATGAGTGGTTATTATGTCTTCACATTATTTGTACTTTGTATTTATGTGCATAGCTTTTCTTACTTCACTTTCAGATAGCTGTGAATTTATAAAAATAATAAAAACACTGCATTATTTCACACTCCGAAAGTATAATGTTCTTTTAATCCATTAGTAATATTGTGTTTTTTAAATAATTAAATAATTATTTTTAGGAAGTTCTGGTCAGAAGTCTTGCTTGGATCTTAACTTGATAACATCACTTACAGATTGAAACAAATAGGACGGGACTGCTTTTTGCCATACGAGTGAAAAACAAATGACTGTTCAATTGACAACACGCTAGAAGCTGGAATCTCAGACAGTGATGCCAATTGTGCCTCTAGTGGTTATTTTATAACTCTATAATTTTTTTAAAGAGTGTTTTTAAAGGATTTTCAGTGAAAGGAAGAAGAGAAACTTATAAACATATACGGACAAAACAGATATATCGCCTATTTTTCTTAATTGCAACCCACTGTAGCTGGGAAGTTCAGTTGTCGTTGCCGCAACTGCCTTTTTAAATCGGCATTTTCCCTGAGACTTGCAATTGGGATGGTTGCGTAACCAACATATTGTATATAGTAGATTGGGGTGAATAGGGCCACTTTCAAGAAAATTACCTTGTACTGCTACAATTGGTGCTTTATTAAAGAACTTTTTACAGATTTATAATATACCATATCTCTACTATAAAGTTCACAAAAAATCATTTTCTTCAAAAATTGTATAATACTATAAAAATGTATATATATACTCGCCTGGAATGGCCCTATTCATCCTAACATATCTGGGTGAATAGGGTCGTTCGTAAGGTGAATAGGGCCACATGTATTAAGTGGATTAAAACCACACACAATTGTAAAGTCGTACTAAAACATAGAATAGAATTCGTATACATAATATTTTAGAATAATAGAAGGTGTAAACGGTTGATTTACGTGCTTATAAAGTCATATATTTATATTTGACGTTTCTTACTCTGCAGACCTTGAGTTGTTAGCGTTAATTTCTGCTTCCTTATTAGATATTTCAATTGTGCAACAGGACAAAAAAAATTATACTGTTTCTTGTACGTCATCTGTGTTTAACGCTCATAATTTCCCATCTGAAATAAGAAAGAGAGACAAAAAATATCGAATTCTTATATCACCACTATGTATAAGACGATAGATAGGATGAATGGGTGGGGTGTGGTTGATGCATGCATTCGTACAAAATTTAAGTGGGAAAAAATCTTCGAGTTTTACTTCCCAAGGTTATGCAGGGTAGGCTAAAGGAGACGGGGATGATGCGAATGAATTAAATGTTGGAATGAAAAAAGTAGGAGTAAACAGGAAAACTCCGATAAAACCCATCTACACGGTGTTTGTCCACCACTTGGCGCGAGCTGGGATTCAACCAGGGACCCCACACACTGGAGGTGAACGTTCTGGCACTGAGCCATCGCAGCTCCCTAATCAAAAAGTATGGCCCTGTTCACCGTAACTAGATATGGTCCTATTCACCCTAATTGGTAATATATAGAAAAATGGGTTGGCAACCCTGTTTAGGTTCTTCCACGATTATCATGCTAGTCATAATATCTTGAGTGAACCTTGTTGAAGATAAGAAAATCAAACTTCTGCACTTCCAACAAAACTACATAGCGTAACAAGAAATAATACAGGACAGAAGTATTAAAAATACGCTATTTTTCTTAACACTTGCATTCAATTGATGATGAAAGTTGCTCTGTAATACAATCAGCGTCCAGCATTCACTCAATCTAACTGCACGATGAACTTGTAGAGACTCACAGTGAAGACACGGCGTGGCATCCGCTTCGCTGCTTCTGTTCTATAAACAAGTAAGGTGAATAACGTAACGAGTGGCCCTATTCATCCGGTGGCCCTATTCCACCGAAGCTACCCTATTCATTATTCAAGGAACAGGAGGTTGAATTCTTGGATTTTAAGTGTATCGGTGAACAGAAGATTCTTTCAGGACAAGACGTAGAATTTCTGGTTAATTCCGCCTAAACTGGAACAGCTAGAAACCCTAAATATTATATAAATCAACAAATATCGCAGTCTATAACAAAAAGATGATTTTGTGAAATTAGGCAATCTCATTACGAAATGAGGAAAGACAACTGCGAAACTCATTAGTACATTTCTGAAACAAGAAAAAAATGACATCTATCATCGATGTTTTCTCAATCTGCCGAATGTCCCAGCTCCCATGGATCACAAACCATCGAATATTCAAAATTTAGAATGCTGAGTTTTGTGTCACTGTTTGTATCGAAACAACTTGCAGCTTGGTCTGACAACGTATGAAGCTTCCATTAAACTTGCCTCGAATATTTATTTCAGTAATTCGCAAGTAATGCAAAATTTACGACCTTCAACGTTGTTTTTCTCGAAATCAAGATTTTGCACATCCTCTAGTTCATGATACGTGGGAAATGAAATATTCCCTTGTTCGTTAAAAAAAACTACGAATTGTGTCTGTTAATGTTAGAATAAACCTATAAAATAATCTGGTCTGTTGTTACTTGCTAATTTTCTTATTGATAATATTGTGCACATCAAATCATAAAATATATTGCGAGATTGGGCATACTTGTCCTATTTTTCTTTCAACTTACGTAGTTGCTTAAATACGAATACGAAATTATAAACATGACAACAATTACATAATCTGATAAATAATCTCTCGTTGTCACTCGACAGTAGTAACACCATGCAGCGAAATTCCGCTCTGAACGACCTTTTTGCTGCTTCACAAATACTTATACAGTATTATATAGATGTGCGGCAAGTGTAATATGCTACTGCTTCAGTCACCACTGCAAACACGGGCTGATTAAGGCTTTTGGGGCCCTGGAATCGACTATTTCAAGTAGGCCCTATGTTACGAATAATTCCAGCGCATAAATTTTCTTTGTTGCCTTCCACAGCCTCATAGGCTTATCAAAACACCGAGAACTATGCTGTAATATTTTAATGTGCTCCAAGTTTACAATAATTAGTTTAATTACATTCACTATTAACAATTAAATGCTCATATACTACAGTGTAACACACAAATGCCAAATACACGCCAAATGATCACACCTGCAAATTCAGTCCCTGCAAAAACACTAATAGAGTAAAAGGAGAAAAATCATTTATAAATAGATAAAGCTGTACAAGGCTATATTATTAGAAAAGTTTTCTTCCTACATTTTTGCTCTGCAAAGGATTCTATTATGTCATTAAACGACATTGAAGTGCCAGAGATATTTCAAAGGAATTGTCACCCCAAGTTAATAATTTGGTTTGTAATAGGAGCCCAATATAGCTCACCCCATCACAAAATAAGTATAGTGAAAACGCTGGTGGAAGAAGATTTAACCCTAGTGATACCGCGAGCGTAGCGAGCGGGAAAAAAATAGCATGGGTCTGAAACCTATAAGTTCATTGCTATATTTTAGTATTAAAGAGAGGGATTTTGGGGGCCCCCTGAGCCTGAGGGCCCTGGATCTTGGACTCCAGTAGCTCCGCCCATAATCCGCTCTTGACTGCAACAAGGTAAAAACTATATGCATTATTGACAGCGATAAGCAAGGTGCTTATGTGATACTATAGTAGGTTGTTTTGAATTTTTTTTTAAATGAAAATGATAATTAATTGACCTTACAAGTAAGATATGAGTCGAATATATTTCTCGTAAATATAATACTTTTCATTTAAGTATATTAATTTTATTTTTGCCTTTAACTATGACATTGTATAGAAAGATCATTCTTTTATCGTTATAAATAAAAATTAGATGATTCTACAATAAAAGTTGATAGAGATCTAATTAAGATTAATAATATGAGTGAGTGTAAATCCTCATGTGAAGTTTTCGAGTTTGTAAATCTAAACATTGACGCTACGCAACAATTAGGACATCTATTAAGATAAATATTCTTTTGTTAAAATAAATCTGAAACTGAAGTATATCCTCATAAAATTTCTCATTACGACAATGTTTCAAAATTATGATGAACTCTGAAATTAATTTTTTCGTTCAACTATAATGCTGTGCAATGAAACATATTTGAATCGATAGATGACATTGAGATGAATAGAATGACATATTTAAGGGAGAATTCTCATGCGTACTTTTTGAGAAAATCGAGGGAAAACAAATTTTTATTGCGCTAAAAGGCATGCCGTTCGTTGCCAATAATGCAGACGATAGTTTTACTTTACTGAAGCAGATTATTTATTTATGTATTGTTTATGTGGGAAAGAAAAACACAAACATTGCGAACTAGCAGATTTGTATCTATTGTTGTTTTTCTTTCAATAACAGTATTGCACATACTTTTAACCAGTCATTTCGTCTCGTAACAGTGCTGCACATACTTTTAACCAGTCATTTCCAATTGCAGGCTCTGTGACGTCACAGTTTGCTGCTCAGATTATCAGTAAACAATATACAGAGAGCAAGGATAAAGCAGCAAACCTAGCGTTCATAGAAGACAGTGTTGACAGGGAAATAAGACGTAGTCGATGGTTTTGCAGATACAGTAGTTGTGGATTCATGACAAATTGAACACTGCCAACACTTGTTTTATTCCATTCCACCTGCCTTGTTCTCTCTCCGTTTCTGCTCAACCTGTTCTCTCTATCTAGACTCTGATCGTAAAAGATCGCTCCTAGGTCACACATCTTCATCATCATAGGTATTCTGCCATTATTGGCAGGCCACTTGCTGCAACCGAGAAACTTCCATGCTCCACGGTCTTCCGCTAACCTCTTCGTTTTCAATTCGTTTTCAATTCAATACAATTTCTTTGTTTTGATATCGTCCATCAATTGTAGTCTCATTCACCCCTCCCTCTCTTTCCTGCCACCATACACTCTAAAACGTCCCTCATGATATAGTTCCTTCTTAAGCCAATATCCCAACCAATTTCTCTTCCTTTTCTTAAAAATATCTAAAAATTGTTATTTTCTCCCCCACCATTTCTAACACCCTCTAATTCGTTTTCCGCTCGATCCAGCTAAATGTTTCCATTCTCCTCCACTCCCACATTTCCAAAGGTTCCAGTCATTTTTATCATTTTTGAGTAATGTCCATGTTTCTTATACATATAGTACAATACTCCACACGAAGCACTTCATGATTCTTTTATCTCAACTCTTTGTCCAAGGCTGACACAAAATGACTTTTATTCCTCCGAAAGGCTTCTTTCGCCATTCCTATCCAATCCTTGCTTTTATTTCACGTTCACACTTCATATCATCATTAAGAATACTACCGAGGCATCAAAAACAAGTCACGTTGTCGAATTGCAAACGACTATGTCTTAACATTGACTTAATCCTAATTGTAAATAAAACTAAAAGAAAATAAAGGCTGTATGTTAAACCTAGAATCTAATAAACATGCCCTTAACTGTTTCAACTACCTCCAAAGTGTTGCTGGCTTCTCTCTTTAAAATCTTCTAAAGTCTTCGATACTCCAAAGATTTTCATACCGACGTTCAAAAAAGTGTGAAGAACAAAAATGATGAGTCATTATATTGCTTTCATGGGAGGAGAAGAAGAAGAAGAAAAAGGAAATAATCTCTTTAAAAAATTCGATAGTATTTTACCTTTGCACTTTAAGCTTAGTTGTAAAATGGCAGTTGCGTGCAATGGAAGCGTTGAGTATTATCACGCCATCTTGACAATAATGAAGCAAGGGGGAAAATTCGTAGTTTTTCTTTCTCCCTTTTCATTTAGAGCTTTGTTTTCTTTTCTTGTTCTTCAATGACATTTTTTTTTTTAAAAAAAAGATTACAATGTACTTAGCACTTGTTGAGAATCTGTCTCTCTCTCTCTTTCAAAGGGAACGCCTTAAATTAGTTGATACAGTCATTTAGCTCAGACTGAAAATTGCATTTTTAGCTTCTTCCACGTGAGATAAACGATAGCTCATGAAACAATGTGACGTACAAAATATACTACTAACATTTTCATTGTACTGTAATTCGTGCATTTTTTAGCTCCCAAAACATTAAGCATGCAAAATTGTGACGAAGTAACAGGATTTAGTCATCTTTAATGTTTCTTATATCTATATAATATTTGTGACTTAATAACTCTTGAACCACCCGACCAATCTCGATCAAAATTTTCAATATAGATAAAGTTCGGGCCTGAAATGGTTATTAACCATTTCACTTTGTCGGTGCAACTTAGAGGGGAAGGGGGATACTGAAAATGACCAATATTAGTGTCAAATGCATAGTAGTTTTGGGGTCACTGAGATGTACAGTGACACTTCCGATGCCGTTTAAATCTAAATTCAGCCTCGCAATTCGGAAAAAGGGAAAGGGGAGATATATAAAAATGATAAAAATGACCGATATCAGAAAACGTTTCAGTAACGGTAAAAATAACTCACTAACGGAACATATTACTATTTTATCTTATTTTAACCTTGCGAAGCGGGTAATTCACGCTATTATTATATTAGCGATTAAAGTAAATAATTGTCTAAATATGAGAACATATAGCAATTGAAAGATCTTGTTGAGCTGAACAAAACGGTATAGCTGAGTGTAAAAGCTTATTTATAGTTTGAGAAAAATTAAAAAAAAAAAAAAACAGTTGAGTCGATATTTGATTTTTTAAAAAGTCACTCAATATTATAAAAAGTTTCATTTTTTCTGCTTTCTGGAATCAGTATGAATGGATGCGGCTATTATATAGAGCTGAAACAACCTTTACGAATATGGAAAATACATTTTTTTATCACTAAGTGATAACCCTATCCATAGAGATTCCTTCAACGCAGTAAAATAATAGCCGTTAAAATAGCGTCTGACGTTATTTTAACAAATATGGATTTAATTAATTTGCAAACCTAAAAAGTTGATGCTACACGAAAACCATACCACTTAGTAAAATACATCCTCATTAAAGCTCTTCCTTATGATACTAGCAAGACAGTAAATGAGGAGTGACAAAATTGACGTAACTCTTAAATTTTAATTTCTGATTAATTAAAACATTGTTCAAACATAAGACATATATCAATCGATAAATTATTTATCTAGCTGAACAAGATTACATGCTTGATTGTAAATTCTCACGTGTAGTTTACGAAAAAATCGAAGAAACGAACTTTTGCAGCGCTAAAAGTATACAGGATGAGTCAAAAGTCCTTGGACACCTGCATAAGTTTGAAAATCGACTGAAAAAGTAAAAAGTGATGATGGGAACAGAGGTTTGATGAGGGGCCGCAACTTTTGGAGTGTATGTTATTCATGGCCACCATCTTGAAATCCGCCATTTTGGATTCAAGTCATTTTTTAAAAATGGGAAGGGGGTGTATGACACATCAAATAACAGTAGCTTGAGCTCAGGAATTTAGTGGTGTAATTTTTTTTTTTATCTTGTACAGTTTAGAAGTTATTAATGTTCAAAGGTGGGAAATTACCTTGATACTGATCCAGTTCTCTCTTTGTTCCAGGTGATCTAAAATGGGTCTGACATGTGAACAGAAAATCAAAATCATCCTTATATCAGGTGAACGCAGCTACCGAAACAATAGCAGCTGACTACAACAGACGGCATCCAGATAGAAAACCGGTATCGCACAGCACGGTGGCTCACGTGATCACCAAATTCCGGGAGCCGGGCTCTGTTCAAGATAGGGCACGTAGTGGGCGACCAAAGACTGCCACCAATGAGGAAACTGCAACGGTGGTTGTTGCGTCGTTTGTGAAAAGTCCTAAACGAAGTACCCGTCGTGTGTCCCTAGCATGTGCAATAAGCCAATCCTCCGTTGTCCGGATATTACACGCCAATCAGTGGCATCCTTACAAGCTGCACATGCAACATAAACTGAACGAGGATGACCCTGATCGCCGGTTGGAGTTCTGCATGTGGTCTACTGAACAACACGAACTGGATCCTGCGTTTGCCAAGGGCATACTGTTCAGCGACGAGACGTATTTCACTTTGAACGGGGAGGTTAATTGACATAATTGTCGATACTGGTGTGACGCAAATCCGAACTGGGTTGACCCGAATCGAGAACATAGTCCAGCGAAGGTGATGGTGTAGTGTGGTATATGGGACACCCGCATCATTGGGCCATTTTTCATTTACAACACCTTAACTGCATCACAGTATCTGATGCTGTTGCAGGACCTTGTATTTCCTGCCACACTGAACGCTGACGGCATTTTCCCACCTTATTTTCAGCACGATGGAGCCCCTCCACACTATGGGCTTGGTGTCCGTGAATGGTTGGATGAACAACTGCCAGGGAAGTGGATTGGTCGCCGTGGTCCCGTGGAGTGGCCGCCCAGATCCCCTGACTTAACGCCCCTTGATTTTTATCTATGGGGACATCTTAAGCAGATAGTGTATGCTGAGACAATCCGTGATTTGAGAAACCTGGAGGAACGCATCCAACAAGCCTGCGACCAAATTTCAGGGGACACTCTCCTCCGTGTGCAGTCAGAGTGGTTACAGTTGTGCATTGCACAGGATGAACAATAGGTAGAACATGTGTTGTAGCATTCAGTATCAAGGTAATTTCCCACCTTTGAACATTAATAACTTCTATACTGTACAAGATAGAAAAAAAAAACAAATTACACCACCAAATTTCTGAGCTCAAGCTACTGTTATTTGATGTGTCATACCCCCCATTCCTATTTTTAAAAAATGACTTGAATCCAAAATGGCGGATTTCAAGATGGTGACCATGAATGACATACACTTCAAAAGTTGCGGCCCCTCATCAAACCTCTGTTCCCATCATCACTTTTTACTTTTCCCGTCGATTTTCAAACTTATGCAGGTGTCCAAGGACTTTTGACTCACCCTTTATATTCGTCGTTGCCAATAATATTTGGTTCTTTTTATTTTGTGGGAGAAATTGATTTTTATTTACGTATTGTACCTACGTATATGTAAGAAAGAATTCTTAATTAACAGATTCAATTATTTAAATACTAAAATTCAAATAGCGTTGCCGTACTAAAACGCATCACGTTTAAAAGCGTATGCCTCTAGTGGTGAAAAGCATACCTGCAAAGCTGCTGGTTTGTTTGTTTGAAAATTAGACGGCTAGAAGCACATGTTAGTTTGGACCTGTCAGTCAGCAACAGAGGAAACTTTAGTCAACTTTGAAGATTGGATCTACTGCAGCCCAGTTCATGATAAAATATTATCTCAGATAGAGCGTTGCAGTCACTGGATCCCATATTTACTTACACCTGAGGAAAAACATGGCCACGTAAACTTGCGCCGTTATATGCTAAAAACATTTTCGTAGAGTCAAAGTAAAGGCATTTATAATATCGTCACAGGTAACGAAACATGGATTTACAATTACAACCCCGAAACAAAACAGCAGTTGACAGATTTTTCAAAATGAAACTCCACTTTCGAAAGTTAAACGAGCACGGAGCGTTGGTAAAGTTATGGTGGAATATTTTTTTCTCCAAGACTGGCCAAGTAATAACTATACAATTAGATGATCGACGTACAGTGACAGAAAAGTGCTACTTTACTTATTGTCTTCCGTTTGTCTTTGGAGATCTGCGCACCGAAAGTCTCCACTGTCTCACTTTCTTCTTCATCACGACAATGCACGGTCACACATAGCAGCAAAACTCTGGTGTTTCTACAGGAAAATGGAGTCCCTGTGCTACAGCACTCGGTTCAATTTCTAGATTTAGCTCCATGTGATTTTCTTTCTTTCCTAAACACAAGAAAAAGCTTCGAGGACACCGCAATCAAACAAGTGAAGTGGCTATCGCTTGTTTTTGAAAATGCCAAAACCCCGTTTTTTGGGGGGAGTTTAAACTAGGTTTTTTTGGTTTAAACCAGGCTTTTTTGGGTTTAGATATGGCTTTATGTATTTATATTACATATTGACAGAAATAAGTTTGTTTCGCCTTGGTGTTATTATGCAACAATGGGGTTATGCTGTAAGAGGTCACGTAAGCTTAAAGAAGTCCGGCCAGTAAATTTCTGATATACCCCCTCCCAAAAAAAGACCAATTTTTAAAAATATTTGACTCGTGGTTTTTAAGAATGCAAAACTGCGTTGATGTTTGTGCGAACTATTTTGAGAAACTGGTAAGAGGTTTTACGTAAATAAATTGATTTTTCAAAGAGTATATCTAAAACCTTTCGGCATTTCCTTTGTATATATAATCAATGATAATGAAATGAACCTTATGAAAGAATTGGTAAAATAAGAATGTGGAAGGAAACGGGAGAATCACAGGAAAAGCCACGGACACTACAAACTTACATGGCTAGGTATCGGACCTGCGATCCATCATACCAGATATGAGCGCTAGAGATGCAAGGGCTCGAAAAAAAAAACTTTTTTTTTTTTGGAAAAAAACTCGGTTTTTTCTACTTCGCTTTTTTGCTTGGGAAATTTTGGGCTTTTTTCAAAATTCTGTTTTAAATTGATAAACCAGATTTTCTTTCGCTAATTAAATGACAAAAAGTCATTTAATTAATGGTTGATGTCGATAATAATATAAAACCTCGAAAATAAACCATGAATTTCGAAAAGATATTTCAAAGAGTTTCACTTCTCAACATGTTTACATTATGAATTCCAAAGGATTAACCAATGTATATAGTAAGATTTTTTTTAACCTCCTACATACAAAAGTAAGCAGGGTTGGCAAGAACCTTGGTTGTTTTTGAAAATGCCAAAACCCCGTTTTTTGGGGGGAGTTTAAACTAGTTTTTTTTGGTTTAAACCAGGCTTTTTTGGGTTTAGATATGGCTTTATGTATTTATATTACATATTGACAGAAATAAGTTTCTTTCGCCTTGGTGTTATTATGCAACAATGGGGTTATGCTGGAAGAGGTCACGTAAGCTTAAAGAAGTCCGGTCAGTAAATTTCTTAAATTGGGAAACTCCCGCCCTAGCCATCGGGAAAATCCCGTCATTAACGGAAAAATCCTGTTATTGCTTTGCATGTAAAATTTAAAGGTCAACATATCATAATCAGTACGCTAAAACTGAGGTATTAAATTACAAATTTAGTACGTACATATCATTGAAAGTCCAATCTAAGTTAATGTTGGAAGCTACGTAGGCAATCGATGAATTTTGCCAATTCATATCAATATATTTAAGTAACCTTGGCTTTTTTATAAAACGACAGGCATTCAGGCATGCAGAAATATACAATTTGGTTTCGTTTCGTATGTTCAGGCTTAACATCCTTACGTAATACCGAGGTTATCAAGAAGAAGACTTTCGCTTAAAGTGACATCCGAACCGCTACTATGTTTACGCATGAAAAAAGGGTTGTGGTTCGACCGAGAATTGAACATGGGACACCTTGATTAAAAGGTGAAAAGGAAATAAAACTAATGCAGATGGTTTGATGTGTGGAAACGTAACCATGAAGTTCACACGATTCGCATTTTTCGTTCTTTTTTTTTTTTTGGTTTAAACCAGTTGTTTATTTTAAAAAGAAGAAAAAAATACCTGGTGTAAACCAGCCAACCCTAAAAGTAAATACTTATTTTTTTAAAAAAAACAAATAATTTCAAAATTCTATGTAGTATTTTTCAAAATATCCCATACCCTCTTTTTAGAACAAAAGGGGCCGCGGTGGCTCAGTGGTAGAGCGTTCACCTCAGGTGTTTGGGATCCCGGGTTCGATCCCAGCCCCCGCCAAGTGAACTTTGTGGTGGACAAACACCGTGTACGTGGGTTTTCTCGGGGTTCTCCCGTTTCCTCCCACTTTCTTCATTCCACTATTTCATTCATCACTCATCATCACCGTCTCCTTTAGCCTAACCGGCAAACCGTGGGACGTAAAACTCAAAGATCTCATTTTTTCTTTTAGAACAAAATAAAATTAAAATAAAACATAAGAGAAATACTTAACACTTCAAGCAGCGTTTCCCAACCTTTTTCACCTTGCGGCACACTACGGGTGTTACTTGGATTCTCGCGGCACACTTATAGATATTATTATTTGTAAATATAAAACACAGTGGTATTTTTTCTATGATTATTGATCTCACAAAGAAGAAAGCTCTTTCACTGTTTTTTCCAACTTGGTAAATCATTATGCTTATTTTTCATTCTAATTTAAAAATAGAAAACAACTGCAATGAAATATTGGACTCTGATTTCTAAAAATACGCTTTCTTTTTAAAAAGTGTATTCAACCTTTTACTAAGAAAGAAGATTACTAAATAACGGACAAACAAACAAATCTCTTTTACTTTTAAAACACAAATGTAGGTAATTTGTTGAAAGGATTGAATGATATTTTAAATTTTCAAGTTACGAAATAGTCTGCAACAATAAAGAAACAATAACGGTCATAACAATTATAACAAATACTTTTTTCAACACTAGAAATGTACAGAACAGTAACCCGGTATGAAACTTAAAATTGTACATTCATAGTAGAGGTTCATAGTAATGTGAAATACAAATATACAGTTTTCCCTACCTTCTTGCAATTTGATTGCTATAAAATTAATAATTTTGTTTCGATTCCTCGCGGCACACCAGCGGCTCATTCACGGCACACCAGTGTGCCGCGGCACACCGGTTGGGAAACGCTGACTTAAAGGCTGCACATCTAGAGCTTTTGGTTTTGTATATTCTTGAAGTTCTACAGTTTTATATAACCACCATCACGGTTTACTTAGTCTTCAAGTTTTCTGAATTTTTAACAAGAGGGATTCAACATAGGGCCTATGAAGGGTATGAGCTAAGAACATGGTAACCCACAATTTTACTATTTTAAGAAATTAGAGATTTTCTGCTGCACAATCCATTTTGAAAGTCGGAAAGCTAATTTTTCACATAAGACTATACATGAAGGATTAAACGAAGCGGTATGCGTTGCTGTCTATCTGGTGCTGCATAACTCAGCAATTGAAAATTTGTTAGTTATCATGTTCTTGGCTCACACCCTTCATATCATTATGGAACTCTCCTCACCCCACCACCACCAAAAAAAAAAAAAAGGACTATGGAATATATTTAAGTTAAGATAAATACAACTGCACAACACACATGACTGAGTAGAGCTTTTGCGCTTCTATCGGAAAGTCCGGGATTCAACTCAGCATTCGACCATTCTGACAAAGCTTTTCTTCATTCCATCTGTGAAGTAGAAATAGTGCGTGTACTGTGAGTTGGCCGACTTCCTTTCTTATTGTTTTTAAATCGTTATTATTACTAATTACCACCAGTGACGGTTTTGCGAAGGTTAGGGGGGCGGTCTTTCGGACTGAAGCCTGTTTCCCAAAATTACGGAATGTCTAAAACAAACGAAATATCTATTAGTCATGCCTTTACTCATAAACTTTAAGCTCCCGTCAAATAAAAATTACGAATGTTTAGAAAAACTAAACATTAGTAAGAAAAAACCCTCCCAAAACACTTTTCTAAATCCGCCACTGATTCTCAGTATAAAATGATCTTCAATGAGGTTGTATCCGGAAGATTATCGCTAAATACAGTGGAGTCTCGTTAATTCGAACTTGGATAATTCGAAATATTGGATAATTCGAACAGAAGTCTATTCCCCTTGAAAACTGTATTGAAAACAATAGTAAAAAATCGTGGATAAATCGAACTTTTGAACCTATGTTTTGGATAATTCGAAGTAAATACAGTTGAACATTTTTAATGTTGGACAGATGTAAACAGAGAAATACAGTTTTAACGGGTAAGCAGCCATAGGGAAGGGTAATACAAAAGGTAAATAGAAAATCTATGTAATGATAAAGATGGAGGTGAGTGGGGAAGAAGTAAAGGTAAAGAACGTGTGCCAATCTCATCTTGTTTCAGAATTGGTTGAAAATTTAAGATGAATTATTGATAAAGTCAACCAAATGTTATTAATATCGTATTCCACGCAATACATGAAATTCAAGATTTATTGACCTACAAAAACAATCAAATTTAAGCAAACGAGGTTTACGACTTCTTAAAAGTGAGAACAGAATATTCAAATTGTTACTGGTGTTTAATTGTTTGGGCTATTCAATGTATGTTGTAGTGTTGTACGTAAATATATTTGCCATTGTACACGTAGTTCGAATTACGTGGAGTCAATGTCGTTTGTTAGTTTGCGGTATTCGATCACGCAAATAAGCTGCTTTAAAGGTAAAGTCTACACCAGATGAATATGTTTTTGATGCACAGTACTTTGGTTTGTTCGTTGTTATACATGTGAAAAAAATGTTGGATAATTCGAATTTTGGATAATTCGAAGTTTTTTCGTGTCCCCTTGGACTTCGAATTAAAAAGAGTCCACTGTATATAAATAATACGAAATATTAGTTATGCCTGTACTCATAAACTTCAAGCTCCTCCCAAATAAAATTAGGACATTTTAGAAAACGAAACAATCAGAGAAATCCCTCCCAAAGTACTTTTCTAAATCCGCTACTGATTATTTGTATAAATTAGTATTCAAGGTTGTATCCGGAAAATTATTGCTAAATCGTTGCACAGCTACAGTATAACAGAAATGTGGAAGTACGGTTTGACGGATATATTGAAAAGCGTACGCTTTGACGGATATATATATATATAGAAAAACGTAAGTTGCGCTAGAAGCTAGAGTACTAAGCTCTTAGAAATGACTCAAAAGTTAAAATAAAGTTAAATAGCCTCTAAAATTGCCCTCAAATACTACATTCTTCACGTTAGTTTTAATTCGTAAAACATGTGCTCCATCCATCTTGCTGGTGAATTTTAGAGCGAAATATGGCATTTAGGTCATGGAATTCTTATCTAACTATAAAATATACTATAAGAAAGCTAGTTAGATAAAAAAAAATAATGAAAATGAAAAAAGCCCAAATTTCCAAAATTCTCGTTTTTTTCCCAAAAAAGCCGGCTTTTTATGTGAAAAAAACCATCGATTCAAAAAAGCCGGCTTTTTTGCATCTCTAATGACCGCTCCACCGCTAAACCACCGTAGCCCTTGAGTATTGTAAAAGTATAGTTGCTAGAAAGACTAGGTATCAACTTGATACATATATTTGTTCATAACTTCGAAAAATATCATTTCATCATATTTCCTGCGCTTATACACTGTAAAATATTTCATAGGTAAAATACAAAATATACAAATATATACAAAAAAAAAAAGGTGGAAATCTGTTTACCAAGTCTCTATGTAAATCAATTTACGCCTATAAAGTAAAATTACTAATATGAAATGGTGTAAAATTACATTTTTATTAGTAAAAATATATTTTCTTATAAATTTACTGTAAATTTGTAAGAAAAAAACCGACAAAGTTTGTAATTTTATCTAAGGAAATGTATATCAACTTACAAAATGAAATGTAAAGATTTTATATTGATATTTGGTAATTTAAACTACAGAATTTTTTTCTAGTGTAAGGACTATTTAGAGAAATTGTAAAATATTTTACATAAATAAATTGATTTTTCAAAGAGTTTGTCAAAAATCTTTCGGCATTCACCATGTGTATGTATTACTCTGTCCGTGTGATCGTCTGTCCGGGAGACAGTAAAAATACCAAGAACTACTTCATGGTTCTCTATCAATTCTGACCAACATAAAGAAGGTCAAAAGTGAGAAAGCGAGTTCGAAATCCGGAGGTGATATTCATACCGGAAGAGGTAGAAATGAACAATTTCAGGTTTTTACGTTAATCACTGTAGACAAAAGCGTAATAGATAGCGAGAGCGATTTCCTACAATCGATTAAGCGTCCCAAGAATAAATACATTTTATCTTCATTCTTAATTCTCTACTGAAAATGAAAGTGACAGAAATTCAGTACAACTTCCAGTTTCAATATATATCTACATAGAACAAAAACAATATCAGATAACGAGAATCAGTGTTTCTATAATCAATTTAGCGAACTGGTTCATACTAGTTTTGCTGGCTTAAAGAAACTGGAAATACAAATTACTGAACAAACCCACGTTTATTGTAACAGTTTCGCCAACAAACTGAATATATGGGCTTCATTAGACACTGTAAACAAACAAGAGAATGTTGCGTATAAATATAAAAGGGTCCTATAAACTAATTTTGAACGCTGATTGGCTAGTCAGAACGGACTCAGCCAATCATAATAGACGTTGAAAAAAGTGAAACTAACTAAACACCATAAATCCTTTTCCCTTCCTGGTCCGGCAGAAAAATAAGTAAGACTTCTATTATGATTAGTTGAGTCCGTTTTGACCAGCCAATCAGGGTTCAGAGTTAGTTTCTAGGATCCTTTATATTTATACGCAACCCCCTATTGTTTGTTATAGTGTCTGATGAAACCAATGTGTTCAGTTAGTTGGCGATACTGTTACACATTTATCATTTTTAAATAAACGTAGTTTTGTTCAGTGTTTGTATTTCTAATTTAAATCAATTTAGTGTTCTAAGAATATGTGCCAACTTCTCTCTTAACTCTGTATTCAAACCGGAAGTGACAGAAATCAACCACTTCAGGTTTTAACATGGTTGCTACAAAGTAGAAACAATAATAGATAGCGAAAAACGGTTCTCTGCAATCACTTAAAGCGTCCCAAGAATACATATATTCCATCTCTACTCTAATTTCTCAATTCAAACTCTAAAAGTAGTAAAAATCTACCACCACTTCAGGTTTTAATATTAACTGAGAAAATATCACTCCATACAAAGCAAACTATTTTACGTGGTGTACACATTGCTAGTTGTTTAAAAAAAAAAATAATACCTTTCAATGAAAGAAGAAAGTTGCTTTGTTCACATAGAGAGAGAGAAATCAAACTACATAATTGAAAAATAATCAAACATCGATTTCAACTTGACCTCATATATGTAATTGGAGCTGTTTTGTGTTCCGGAAATGTTCAATACTAGCTGAATGATGATGGTATGTGCAAAGCTACGAGTAGTATTGACTTTTGCAGGCACTCATTCCCATCAAAAGCAAAACCGGTAATCTAAGCAATGTCGTCAGAGTACATTGGCTTGTAGCTTGTGATACGTGTGATTAGAGCATTAATTTGGTCGGATGAAAGGCTTTCAGTCGCTTTTCACTCAGTCAAGCGGACAGAGTGACATTTACAGACGTCACAAAAACAGGTACACTTATAGATTTTCATAGAGTTTGAACACGAGTTATTACGAATGTGGGCATTATTGTAGCATATACATGTTCTTACAGACAATGATATCTACGTACGTATGTATACACACATACAGTATATGCGATGATGAATATATTAAATTACTTTGCATTCTCTTTTTTACAATGTGAAAAATAGGAAGAAGTGAAGGCTCTAGTACGACGTTATAGTAATCAAATAAATATGTCAGATTTTAGCGCACAACCTACGTAAAAAAATCAATAGAACTAGAATTTTTTGACCTAAAAGCTTTAATAATATTCTCATGAATGCGTTTATGCTCTAAAAGTACTAAAATATGCCCTAAAAAGCACGTAATTTCAGATTACTAGAACACTTGACATTACGTATCTTGAAACTATACTGAATAATGCCAGATTCTTTCAGACAAAACGCCTCCAAATATGACCACATGCAGCGGGGGGCAAGGAGGGTACTTGCCTCCGTCCTGGATTTTCGAAGGGTGGTCAGTTCTTGGAAGTGCATGTAAAGGCATACAAATCTGCTTACTCACGTACTATATCATTTAATATATTTATACCAAATACTATAGTACTATAATTTATTTACTGTAATGAATAACGATATGTGCGTAAATAACTGCTGTTTTATATTATGTAATATGTGCACGCATGTACCAGTGCGTCTGTTCTTATGTGTCCGCATTTTGACCCCCCCCCCCTCCTTTTTGGAAAAAATCCTGGGGGCATCCTTGCCTATAAAAACATTCAATATATATCTCTGAGGTCTCTGGGGAAAACATTCAAAAATATTTTCGCACAATCTAAAAAAAAAAAATGTCTTATAATAAGAGATGATTTAGGAACGTGGTCTGGAGGGGGTGGGTTGTCATGGAGTCACATCTCCGATTGTGATCAATATAGATTACCAGTATTTTTTTTCAGTGTTACTCCCATTCCCTGCGTATTAAAATTCTTCTCCGGAAGAGGATGGACAAATTTTTCATCATTATGCAACAAAGGCACTGGATTTTGGATATCAGTACAGAGGAGTAAAGACAGGCACTGAGATGACAATTTCTCTTTTCAAAGAGATTGATGCTACGCCAGGTCAAGAAATATTACCTCTCACCCTGTATGTTAATCATTAACATATCGTTACACAAGGTCAAATATTTTTAAGGAAGGAAGTTTTCAAATAACCTCACTGCCAATAATACTAAATATATTTCTGAGTAATAAGTGAGATTCGCCTAAAATAAGGCCAAAAATATGTTTTTATGTTTCTTTTGGGCTTAAATATGATGTTAAAGGTGAAATATGGTTCAAATACGCATTTATATAACCAATTTTCATGTTCACAAGAGTCAGAAATGCGTTTATAGTTAATTAGACATTACGGGTAAATAGATATAATGATAAAATAGGATATCATGGAAAATCCGAGTCTTAATGATTAGAAACGAGTCTAGCAGTGATAGCATGGGTCCTGGGTCACAATTTTTGTTCCAGTTCACCAGAGTCTGATTGTCGCTTCTCAGACCCAGTTTAATCCGGTGACCCAGCGGCAGCCAAAATTATATAAACTCTACAGCATGATTACAGAATTTTGTTATGGATTCTAACAAAATTTATTAATCAAGCTCGAATATTAAGATACTCTCGATCCTCTTTGTATCACTATTCTTAATCAAAATAAATGTGTTAACCCTTAAACTACGGAGGTAAATCTTTAACCTTTAAACTACGGAGGTAATTTACCTTTAACCTTTAAACCACATTTAAAGCGTTTTCGTAAGGGTTCACAAAGAAGTCCATTTCTTCACTCCTATTTATCGAAGACACATGAAACAAAACGTGTTAAAAAAGTTATTGTAGTACCATTTCGAAATCGAAATATCCGTAGTTAAGACAATAAACAGGGTATTTTGAAAACAAAATATGACGTTGTTTAAAGGTTAAATATTTCAAATACATATACAGGACTTTCCACTATTCGGCCTTCGTACTATATGGTTTAGTTAAAGAAAAAAGTGAGTTTCGTTTCACAGTGTGAAACTATGGTAGACTTCCAACTATGGAAAATCAACACTTAAACTTGAAGCAGTAAATCTATAACTACTGGTTGTAATAGATTAATAAGATCAAAGATAGAATCTGTTCTTCGGATGTTCAATCCATATCAGAAAGTCATTCTTAGCTATGCTTTACTCTTTTTGTTCTATGGCGATAAAAATTGAAATTAGAAATCGTTTATTTGTACCACATCCGGTTGGAATAGATGGTTAATGGAGAAGACAGAACCTACTCTTGAGAAGCAGAATCAATTAAAAAAAAAAACTGCATCTCGGTATCTCTTACTCTTTTTGCTATACGGAAATCAGTATTGAAATATGAAGTAGCAGTAAATTACAACCACTTTCGATTTTGGTAGTATGTTTCGGGTTGTGAAGGTCTGTTCTCTTGACATCCTGAATCAACTGCAGAAAACCACTTGTTGCTATATATTACCATTTTTATTCTATGGCGATAAATGTTGAACTGGAAATAGTTAATTTTAACCACTTCCGGATTTAATAGAGAGTTAAGGGAGGAGATAAAACGTACTCTTTGGAAGCTAAATCAATTGCCAGAAAACTGTGTCTCGACATCTCTTACCATTTTAGCTCTACAGAAATAAGTGTTCAAACCCAAAGTAGTGATAAATTTCATCAACCACTTTGAGTTTTGGTAGACTGTTCAGGTAGTCATGTTAGGTTGCCTTCAGACGCTGAATCGTTTGCTTCTTGCTATCTGTTCCCGTTTTGATTTTATTGTGATAAACGTTCAAAACGGAAATGACTCATTTGAACCATATCTGGTTTGAATAGAGGCGTTAATGGAGAAGATGGAACCTATTCTTGAAACGATGAATTGATGACAAGAAACTGCATTTCGATATCTCTTACCATTTTTACTCAACGAAAATCAGTATTGAAACCGGGATTAATAGTAAATTAGAACCACTTCCGGTTTTGATAGTGTTTCGGGTTGGTTGGAATGTTCCCTTGATACTCTGAATCGATTCCAGAAAACCACATGTTGCTGTATAACATCATTTTTGTTCTACGACGATAAATCATGAAATTGGAAATGATTAATTTGAACCCCTTCCGGTTTGTATAGAGAGTTAATGGAGAAGCGAAACCCAATCCTTTTAGATGAATCAATTGCAAAAAATCACATCTCGATACCTTTTATCGTTTTTGTTCTACGGAATCAGTATTGAAACAAAGTAGTATTGTAGTATAGTTCAACTACTTTCGGTATTCGTAGAGTGCTCGGGATAGTCATAGTACCTTGCCATGGGACGTTGATCTTTTGTAAAAACCCGCTTCTCGTTATCTGTTACCGCTTTAGTTCTATGATGATAAACATTGAAACCGGTAATTGATAAATTGAACCACTTCTGGTTTTAATAGAGGGTTAATTGAGAAAAAGGTCCCTATTCTTGGAACACTGAATCGATTCCAGAAAATCGCACCTCGATATCTCTTACCGTTTATGCTGTACGGAAATCAGTATTGAAATCGGAAGTATAGTAAATTTCAACCATTTCCAGTTTTGGTACATTGTTCGAAGTAGTCATGATACGTTACCTTGAGACGCTGAATCGTTTGCAAAAATTCGCTTCTCACTATCCGCTTCCATTTTCGTTCTATGGCGATAATTGTTGTAACCGGAAATGAATAATTTGAACCACTTACCTTAAAAGCTAAAGTTCGTATTATTTTAACCATACATAAGGGGAGGTATATAATCCTCTAGAAAACTTCAAAGCAACTTATAACTTAGCCTACCTATTGAAAATTAGTGACAGTCACGGACGTAAGTAGTGGATGGATCCTGGTGGTTTGGATCTCCTGAAGTGGGGTAGTGGAGCCGATTATGCCTCTAGTGGTTATTTTATAACTTTATTGAAAAGGATCACGGATATAATATTATCCCTCACAAACTCAGATGGCTTGGGATCGAATCAGAAACTCCTTACAATTGAAATAAGCTCTTTACAACTAAACTATCGTGCCGCGAATATGAAAAGAAAAAAAAATGAGAATGAAGAATGAAAGCAAAATTACCATAGCAACACAAAGCTTTCTCTATTTCTTTATAGAGGTAAAGCGTAAAAAAGTTCTTCCATTTGCTGTAGACCGATGCAGATGTATGATTCCTTTTTCTTTCTTTTTTTCTTACTTACTTACTTTTTTTTAAAAAAACTTCCATACGTAAATCAGACATGCACAATACTTCTGTCGCATTTACCTCTTCTCTCAGGATTCCTCAGGCACCCGATTTAAAAGAACCTGGCTGAGCCCGTGAGCCACTTTCGAACGAGAGTAGACTAATAACTAACTAGTTCCTGCAAGCGTTTAATAAGATCTTTGCATTTCTTTCTATTGTTCTCCTATCATCCCCTATTAAATTTACATCATCAGCATATGCCATAACCTGGTGAATACCGTTCAACACTAGGCCCTGATTGCTATCTTTGATTTTTCTTATAGCGTATTCCAGAACAAAGTTAAATAATAATGGCGACAACGCATCTCCTTGCTTCAGGCCATTTTCGACGTGAAAGCTCGTAGACAAAAATTTTCCTACTCGGACTTTACTTTGGGATTCATTTAAGCATATCTTACTTAATCTAATTAGCTTTAATAATAATAATTAAATACAATTCCATCAGGGATCTAACTTTTGTTGGTAGGTTTTATTAGATAGACGCCTTGCCTATATGACGTCACACCGGCTCTATGTGTTAAAAGTTTCAACTTTTAACAGACAATTGTGGAACACAATGACCTTATACAAACTTAGTTATCGAACAAAATGTCCACCATCTCATAATCGGAATACCCAACGCAGAGCTTTAACTAAAACTAAATCTTATAGGCAATATAGAGTTTAGGAACAACGAACCGTTCAGCGTACGAAGTCCCCAAGTCTCCTCTAGCTTAATGTTATATTTGATCTTCAAATGACAATACGAATCTATTTTTCTTACATGTTCTCCTCAACAAAACCAAATAACCGGCAGGAAGCTATTTATTCGATTTTTACAATTAAAGGCTATAACATAGGATATATTAGTTCAGTGTGGAGTGTACTATACAATAACGTTAAGAATATTCCACTAAACGTACCTTCCCTGACCCACGGGTATTAGAACAGCGAAGAACTCCAATGGCATGTTGACGGTATTCCTTTTCTAGTTGATCGTGTTGTGCTTGAATTCGGCTGTAAGAAATAATAATAGCGCTCTATTAAAAAGACATTCTATAACAAATTAATATTACATGTACAAAATTCACATAATTAATACTATATTATATCCTAGGGTGGGCCGATTTTCAACTTCTTTCGAAAATCGGTTCGGCGAAGTAGTTAAAGGGTGTCTTTTGGTGGACAAAATGTACCAGATTTTTTTTTTTTTTTCAGAATTTTTAGTCAACGTTTTCATGTGCCGCATTGAGCTTTTATGGGAAAAGTATGCAACACGCACTACACGTTACAATTTTTCACATATTTAGCTGTTTAAAATGCATATATTCTTGTTATTTAAGATTCAACCTTAGGGACAGCTTGAACATTCTTGCCTGAAGCGTTGAAATTTTGCCAATTTAAGCGAAAAACTGCATATAAGTGAACTTTAGGAACGTGAATTACGTATAGTTCAAGCTGTCCCTAAAGTTGAACCTTAAATAACAAGGATATATGCATTTTAAACAGCTAAATATGTGAAAAATGGTATCGCGTAGTGCGTGTTGCATACTTTTCCATAAAACCTCGATGCGGCACATGAAAACGTTGACTAAAAATTGTGAAATAAATAAATAAATAAATAAATAAAATCTGGTACACTTTGCCCACTAAAAGACACCCTTTAACTGCTTCGCCGAACCGATTTTCGAAAGAAGTTGAAAATCGGCCCACCCTAGTATATACACTATAAGAAAACTTATTTTACATCATATTCTGTAGCCTTTT
Source organism: Thermobia domestica (assembly GCF_964235325.1). Classification (NCBI taxonomy): domain Eukaryota; kingdom Metazoa; phylum Arthropoda; class Insecta; order Zygentoma; family Lepismatidae; genus Thermobia; species Thermobia domestica. The sequence goes on from NC_137454.1 coordinate 250,181,246, forward strand.
CATATGCTGGGTCAAGCCAACGTATGCAACAAATAACAGATATTTTCATAAATTGATTAGAAAATTAAATGTGCTTTTTGCAAATTGAAGAAATGAACTGCCACTCTACAGAGTCTCAGAATTATGAAGTTACTCCTGGAATGCATATTTTCTAGTACTCTATTTTGCAATTTTCTTAACTATATTTCTCACCATCTACTTTGTATTTGTTTACTTATTTTACAGTGGTATAAAAATTATAGGAGATTTAGGAGATAAGTCTGTGAACGTTTCGATAGTTAGAATTGCTATTCAGAGAAAATTCGTGAGATCGGAAGTTATAAGAAATGTACAGTGGACTTTGCCGTTATGCTTCGACAAATAAGTTTTGATTGGTTACAATTTCATGGCATTAAGTTATTCTAGTAATAAATTTTGATCGTCAGTTTACAAGACATAAGAATGATGTAGAAATATGTATGTATATTGTATTAATATTTTGCTTTTGTTGTTTACTCTCTGTAGGAGAAAGGATAACTCCTTATGATGAAAGATCGCTGAACAACAGTGAATACTATCTATAACCGAACGCTCAGTCACTTGAATTTAGTTTTCAAGAGGACCGATTAACTAAGCAACTCTATGGCCTATGGAACCCGGGGATTCAAAACCACGTCCACAAAAGTTTTCCACTGACTTTAGCCAACTGGATCCAGTTACTACTTTATATTCCTATTTCTGCGAGATCCATCTTAATATTACCCTTCCATCTGTTCCTAGGTCTTCCTAATGGTCGTTTTCCGATTGAATTTCCAGTTAAAATTTTAAAAGTGTTCCTACCTTCTTCCATTCTGGCTGCACGACCTGCCCATCTGAGCCTCCTATACTTGATGGCCCTAACAATATTTTGTAAATAGTATATGCCTTTCCCTCAGAGTAAGCGGCTATGTTTCGCAACCATACAGCACAACAAACACGATTATCGTTTTATATATTTTAAGCTTCAAATTCCTCGACAGAATTTGCAACACCAAAAAATTTGAACGAATTTCCTGCTTTCAGTCGAGATTTAATTTCTTCGTGGATATGTTTTTGGTCTGTTAACATTGATACTAGATAATTGAAAATACCTACTTTGTTGAAAACATTATATGATATCTTGATGCATCCATAATTTGCAGTATTACGATCCCGGCAAACTTCTATATATTGTTTTCTCTGCATTTATTTCCAAACTCATGTCCCTACATGTTTAATAAGACTTCTGCATTTCTTTCTATTGTACGAAATGAAATTTTAGGTATTTTTGAATGAAAATGCAGAGTATTTGTTTTAGTGATGAGCGCAAGAGTCTTGGTCTTCCAGTTTTTGCAAGAGTCTTGCATGCAAGATCAAGACCAAGACCAGGAATACCGATGCAAGACCTAGACCAAGACCAAGAGTCTTGCACAAATACTGGTATTGCTTGATTTTTTTTATATAGAATGTAAAAAAGGAGAAAAATCATTACATCTTTTACTTGAATTGTTTGGCTTCAGTAAAAATGCCACTGGAGTGAATGTCTTCCCAGTAGTTTTGTGCAATCCGTGTGAGTCGATCTGCCCCTGTAGCATATAGCAACAGTATATCGTTTCCTGAATTGGTTGTTCGCGTTTTCTGTAGATATTGCTCGTTTTCAAGCCACACAGGTGTCATATTGCGCCATGTAAGCTATTTTGGTGGACAAACATCGCGTTCGTGGGTTTTCTCAGTTTTTTTCCGTTTCCTCCTACTTTCTTCATTCCACCATTTCAGTCATTTTTCATCACCGTCTCCCTTAGCCTTGGTGCATAACTGTGGGACGTTAAACTAGATACTTCATTTCATTTCAAAGCATACCGTACTAAAGATATACCACATTGACTTGATCCCTAGTCTTCCGTTGCAAGCGCTGCTATCGGCTGAAGGAATTCCACTCGCTTTCTCTCGCTTAGCAACAGCTGAACCCTTATTGGCTCAACGCGTGGGTGTGTGAGGGTGTCAGCTTTAGTTCGCATTTTTGCCACGTTTCAAGACATTTTGGCAACACAATAGTGGTGTTCTTCTTCCAAAACTGAAGAGAAATGTAGTATTGAACATCGGTAACTCCGTACACCATACGTGCTGACTACATGGGAATGGCCTTGGCTTTGAGACTCAAGCATCCGTTGGAAATTTTTAATGTGTACTCATAAAATTAATATCGAAATAACATTTTACTGACATTGACAAAAACTTAGTGTATCTGACCGCAAGTTTGATTTCATGGGCGGATGCTTATACGTTGAATAATTGTTTATCAATATAACTTTTAGCCTCCTTAGGTATACGGTACATCGAGGATTGAGCGATATAACACTATACTACAACAGTGTATCTATATCATAAAATTGAAAGTGACTATGTTTGTGACTCCTAATCTCTTGAACCACCCGCTCGAGATCGATCGAATTTTCAATATAGATCAGGTTTGGGCCTGGAATGTTATTTGTTAGTTCACTTTGAAGGAGTAACGTATGGGAGGAGGAGGAGGAGGAGGAGGTATACAAAATCAAAATAAATAAAAGTGACTAAGTATGTGACTTAATAATTCTTGAACCACCAGACCGATCTTAATCAAATTTTTAACATGTATGAGGTTCGGAACTGGAAAGTTTTTTATAGTTTCACTTTGATGGTAGAACCTAGGGGAGGGGGAGGAATCTAGGACAGGTATATATAAAAATATATAAAACTTAATAACTCTTGAAACACCCGACCGATCTCGATCAAATTTTCAACATAGATGAAGCTCAGGTCTGGCACGATTTTTATCATTTTACTTTGACGGTGCAACATAGGGGATGAAGAGGGGGGAGATATATGTAAAAAAAAAAAATAAATAAAAGTATACGTGACTGTCTTTGTAAGTTCATCACTCTTGAACCAGCCAATCGATCATAATGAAATTTTCAACATAAATGAGGTTCGGACCTGAGATCGTTTCTGTCATATCACTTTGACGATGGAGCTTAGTGGACGGGGGAAGGAGAGATATTTAAAAATGATCGAAAATGACCGATATTAGAGTGGAGTCTGGGTGTCGCTGATATAAACAGTGACACTTCCGATGCTGTTTAAATCCAAATTCAGCCCCGTAGCTTGGCGGTGGGAGGGGAGATATCTAAAAATGATCGAAAATTAATATTAGTGTCGAATTCATAGTTTTTGGGGTCGCTAAAGTGAACAGTGACGCTTCCTATCCCGTTTAAATTCAAATTTAGTACCGCAACTTGGGAAGGGGGAAGAAGGAGATACATAAAAATTAACAAAAATGACCATTATTATCAATGTCAAATTCATGGTTTTCCAGGCCACTGAGATGAACAGTGACACTTCTGATGCCGTGCCTTGCAACATGGGGGAGGAGGAGATATATATATAAATTTATTGAAAATGACCGATATTAGTGCCGAATCCATAGTTTTCGGTGTCTCTAAGAAGAACAGTGACATTTCTGATGCCGTTTAAACCCAAATTCAGCCCTGCAACTTGGGGAGAAGAAGGGGAGAGAAATATAAAAATCATGGAAATTGACGGATATCAGAAAGCGCTTTAGTAATAATAAAAAGTGACTGATTAACGAAACATATTATTATTATTATTATTTAAATTTAACCCAACGAAGTGGGTAATTGATGCTAGTAATCCGTATTCACAAATGAGACTGATTTTGTAGTTATTTTAAATAACTTGTAGTTTGATGTCGTTATTTTGTATTTCTAATATAGGTCAAAAGTATTTATACAAATTGAGTTTATAGAAAAGACATAGACAGTTGAGTCGTTTTCAGTTTTCACTCAAATTATTCTAAAATATTAAGTTTCGATTATAATAATTATTTTAATTTTTCTCCCTTTTTGGTCGATATGCTAAACGTATCATCATAATCATTATCAAAGCTATTCTGCCATTATTGGCAGGTTGCTTGCTGCAACTGAGAAACCTCGATGTACGGTGGTCCTCAGCTAGTCTCTTCGTCTTAATGTAGCATGTTTCTGTTTTAATACCTTCCTTCAACTACAATTTCCTTTGCTCCCTCTCTCTCTTTCCTTTCACCATACCCTCTAGCACGTCCTCCACCGCCAATATCCCAACCAGTTCCTCTTTCTCCTCTGATCTATATCTAAAATTATTCTTTTTTTTTCCTACTGCTAATATTTCTAACACCTCATTCGTTTTCCGTTCAACAGAGCTAATTCTCTCCTTTTTCTCCATGCCCAGGTTTCGAAACTCTGCAATTTTTCCATCGCTTTTGCGTAATGTCCATGGAATCAGTAAAGCAAAATCTCAATATTTAATTATAAGTTTGTTTAATACAAAGATTAGCTAATCGTAGTTGAAAAGAAAAATCTGACGCCTTTAGAGTGTAAAAATAATTTTGCAGTTCATGGTATTTCAATAATCTGTACCGTTTTGATTTTCTTTCATTCGTCTCAGGGGTAGCCTCCCCAGTTTGGGAACCAGTGGAGTTTTGGATCTGTTAAAAAAATATAAAAAGATTACGAAACGCCATGATTTATCTTATAAGTAGCGAAGCGTGGGCACCCAATAAAAAAATAAAGGTCATCACTTATGTTGTACACTATTATTATACTTACACGAAGATAAACTATGTTACATTTAGAAACATACATTGTATTTCCGTTACTATTGGAGCATTTTAGAATTTATTATCCAGAGTAAAATTTACCTATAAAAAGCATAAGATTTCTTAAAAGCAAGACTTGCAAGACTCTTGCAAGCAAGACCAAGGCCAAGACTGGGTGTGCAAGACCAAGACCAAGACCGAAGGTTCCAGTGCAAGACCAGTACCAAGACCACCCCTGTCTTGGTCTTGGTCTTGCATTTGCCCATCACTAATTTGTTTGTTCTTTTTTTCTTACAGTAAAGATATTCTTGAATGACAGTATGAAGGGGTAACAAGGGAGATTCTATGGTTACAACTCTTCATCATAGTTCTTATCACGCGATTCTGATCCTCCGCATCAGTGGCGGCGATTGGACGTTAAAAGTGGGCGGAAAGACATGATCTGATTATGTGTATATCAATGTTAGTTTTCCTTGTTGTTTCTACACTGTTTGATGAAAGGTTGTATAACTAATGAGATACTAGCGTTTTCAGTTAAAATACCGTATATTGTATTTCATATTTTATTAAGTAAATTGACAAGAGCAACGCAATTAGATACTAGCTCTTTGTACTCTTAAACAACGAAAGTGTAAGAGATTTGATTCCTTGCTCATGAACATTTTCAAATTCTCTCTGGAAATTGTGTGATTAGATTATTTAATAACAAATTTGCAAAACAAATAAATTAAAAAGATAATATTAATCATAGTAGTGAATAACGAGGCTTGTTTTGTAGAAGGTATATTGAAACTGGGGATTAGTGAACGACTTATATTTTTAATTCCAGACATGCTATTAAATGTATGTTATTACTCTTAGAAAATGAAAGCAAATATTACAAGCATAAGTTATGCTACGACATTTAAAGAAATACGCGATTGCAATATTAATTGCTTTGAATTGCAGTTAAAACACAATTCCTGTAGCTTTCTTAACTCCACGGGAAGACAAATAACCAATACGTACTCACGCAACAGCAAATATTATATGACAACATTTTTTCTATGAGCCAGTAATATATACAAAAACTTTACATTTCCAAATGAAACTATGTACATCATAAGTAAAAAGGAAAGAGATTTTATAATAATTATAATTTTTAAATGTTAAAAATAATCCGAATCTATATATTTATAGCCTTTCTGCATATAAAACATCTTTGCCACAAAATAAATAATTCTACAAATTCTTTTTTTGTCATAGAACTATCTATTTTAGGAGATGAAAACTGTTATTTGTTAAAATATTAAAAACGTCTGTAACTAACAAAGTCTAAAATTTTGGTCCGTTATAAACCGTAAGTTCTACTGGATTAGATTTAAAGGATTTGAATTGTGCTACGTATTGAAGAACATGATAAAACGATTTCATGTTATCAACTAGAAAAAATGTGACAGCTGAAACTTACATTCGTTCTACTTATTCTACCATTTTTACCAATAATCAGATTGTCTAGCTCGTCTGTCCCGTTGCTTAAAAAAAAAAAAAAAAAAAAAAAAATCCGTACAATATTTCCCTCTCGAGACAGTAAGAACGAATCTCGGGTAAGGCACACCACTGAGAAGTCAAGCTGGAAATAGTTCGCAGAGTACTCACGAGATGGCGAGAATGAGCTCCTGCTTCTGTTGTTCTTTTGCCTTGATGGAGCCGCCCTCTGCCAACGCTGTCTGAAGCTCTCGCTGCAGAACGGCTAGCTTGCGACGCTCGGCTTCCAGTAATAAGCTCGTCACCTGGAACACACAAATAATAAAATTACCAACATTAAACACGTTATAAAATATAATTGAAAGGGAATATAAAGGGAAGTCTGCCGGTTGGTGAAAAAAAAGAGAGAGAAAAGAATGATGTGCTTCTATTTCATGCAGACTAAACATTGAATTCGAAATTTAACTCAAAATTCAATCTAGAGCGTCGGCGCCGATCCTGGTGGGGTAAAGGGACCCAGCTCCACTGAAGTTTGCTTGGCCCTATGTGTTTGTATTAAAATCCTCTTTGATGTATTGATATATTATATCGGATAAACCTCAATCCCTAAAGTTATACAGAAATCAGCACCAGTCATCGAGAGTAATATTACTGATCGTTTCTGCTCCAATTAGTATCTACACGAAATTTAGTCCAACGTGGACTCGGATTACATACTTGCCTTATGTTGCATTTTGCTCTGTATATATTGTAAAGTATGCAAAATCACATCAAACGACTATCCCCATGCTATTCACCGACCTCCAATTCGTATTTATGGGAAATTTCGTCCAACTCGGATTCGTCACGTTGGGACCATTCATTTGTAAGAAATATTAAACTTCCTGGCCCTCTACAGCCTATGAAAGGCTATGGTCATGCAACCAGCTGACATTCAACTGAGTGATTCGTGGCCAGCACGTCAGTTCTTAGGCGCCACTATTTCTGACTTTCTAGATCGGAGATCGCTATCTCTTAATTCAAGTAGCTTCCCAATTGGCTCATAATGTTGGATCAATACCGGAAAACTTTAGTGCTCTCACTGAGAATAGAACCAGACACAATGCACACTGAGGTCACATATCCCAACGATTCGGCTAAACCGGAGCATAATAATAATAATAATAATAATAATAATAATAATAATAATAATAATAATAATAATAATAATAATAATATAATTGAACATCCAGTTTTTTAATGTTCTCCATTCACACTCGTAGATGGCTACTTTTGACGTACTTAGTAACGAAAAAGAGTTGAGTTGAGTTGATTTTGAGTTTAGCGTCCTTTTCAGCAGCGAGGCTATATGAAACGTGGACCTACTGATTAACGTGGAATCCGAACCACATGAGTAACGAAAAAGAATTTTAAAACGATTAAGAAAACAGTTGATAACTAATCTGCTGAAATCTTGTGTAGGGTTAAAGATAGACTTGTGGGAAGAAAACACATGTTTCAGCTACAAATAATAATTAACATGTGAGATATGTATGTAGACTATGAATAGTAAGTTAATGCTTTCAGATCTTAAAATAAGACTTTCGGTTCACTTTAGTACGAAAAAGTCCGGCTTCACTGAAAAAGTCATGTCTCCCCCCACCCCAAGAAAAGCTTGCTGGGTACACCCCTGGGTTAACCTTAACAAAACTGACGTTTCAGCTTTTTTCCCGAAAAAAAAAAAATATATATGACTCATGAACTATAAACATGATAAATGTTACGAAGTCCACTTTGTATACTTTTAACCATAACATTTGCACCATTTGTATTCAAGAATTCGAAAATATATCAATGTTACTGCTTGATATATTTACGTAGTTTCACAGTTTATTGTTGAACACGAGCGAACAGTTTGAATATATTACACAAAATGAACAGACAATGTTTGTTCGCACATTCTTCATTATAGAAATAGGAACTGGTGACCGAAATAATCAGTACGTTCGTTACTGGTAATAAAGAAGTCACGTTTTCGTCGGAACGAAGAATCAATTAACGCTATTACATTTCTAAACAAGCTAGTGTCATCTCTAGTTTCTTTCAGTATATAATGTAGATCCCAATTTTAAAGTATATTGCTTCAGTCCGCAATTCTTTTTATATACAAAATTTAACCTCCGCATTGTCAGGCAAAGTCAAATTTGACTTCATTTTTCGCATTTTTGGATCTTACCTTCATACAAAATTTATCACGATAACTACCCTTAAGGTCATCATAGCTTGTTGTTATTGCACTGATAAGGATAACAGTTCTAATTTTCTAATTATAATAAATATCTTTCATTGCATCGACATAACAATGGTCTTTCGTTGGGATTACGCTTTTAATGGGTATTATAATGTTAGTACGGCCGAAAGTACGTTACGATACACGATAACTATTGAACGACACGCTAGCGGACATTATAAGATTGTAATGTTAATATGTCCTACGCACGTTAAGCCACAAAATAACTAGTGAATGACACGCTAGCGGACATTATAAGATTGTAATGTTAGTACGTCCGTACGTACGTTAAGCCACAAGATAACTATTGAACGAGACGCTAGCGGGCATTATAAGATTATAATGTTAGTACGTCCGTAAGTACCGGTACGTTAAGCCACAAGATAACTATTGAACGACACGCTAGCGGGCATTATAAGATTGTAATGTTAGTACGTCCGTAAGTATCGGTACGTTAAGCCACAAGATAACTATTGAACGACACGCTAGCGGGCATTATAAGATTGTAATGTTAGTACGTCCGTAAGTACGTTAAGCCACAAGATAACTATTGAACGACACGCTAGCGGGCATTATAAGATTGTAATATTAGTACGTCCGTACGTACGTTAAGCCACAAGATAACTATTGAACGAGCGCTAGCGGGCATTATAAGATTGTGATATTAGTAAGTACGTACAGACGTTACGCCACACGATAACTACTGAACAAAAGCTAGTTTATTTTTTCTTTTTCTTTCTTTCTTTCTTTTTTGCAATAGACAGCTAGAACTCATCTCGATCGAGTTCGAAAATAGGATGAGATTACCCCAAGGAGTTCCACGCATACGATGTTTGTCTATCGCGAAGTCCACTTGGCGGAACCTTAGATCGAGTCAGGGAATCACGGACTAAAATCGAAAATCTGTTTTTGTTCGATACAAACTTTTCTCAAATCTAAGCAACAGACTTGTATTAGCAGTCGCCATGGCGAATTGGCGCCCAAGATTTTTCGAGCCCGGATATACGAAGAAAAATAAAAAAAGTAAAGGGTCTTGAGAAAAGGTACATTTGTTCTAATGATAGAAAAATGAAACATACATTATTTTTTTACATAATCTCCCTACGGTTCAACACATTCTCCCCAACGTTTCACAAGTTTTTCGATTCCGTCGGGGAAAAAATTCAGTTGCACCTGTAACTAATTTTGCACCGCATCAATGACTTCTGCATCGGTTGCAAATCTTCCCCTGAGCGCTTCCTTCAGTGGTCGAAACATACGAAAATCGCTTGGAGCCAGCTCTGGACTGTATGGCGGGTGTTCCAGCAATTCGAATCCCAAATCCTTTATTGTTTCGACCATCCATTTGACAGAATGTGGCCGACCGTTATCTTGCTGCAGGATGACACCTTTTTGCAGTTTTCCACGACGTTTGAGTCTGATTGCAGGTTTCAGTTGTGTTCGCAACACATCACAATAGATCTCACTGTTCAAGTTTTGCCTCTTGGGGTAAAATAAACGGCTACCATATCTTCCATGTCCCAGAATAGTATTAACATAATCTTACCAGCTGATGGCTGATGGTTAACTCCCGGTGATGATGGGTGTTTTCAAACCATGCTCGCAGCCTTATTCCCCGGTTCGTGATTATGTACCCAAGTTTCATGTACAGTAACGATTTGCTGTAAAAATCCATCTCCCTCGCTGCGACAAAGAGCCAAATTTTTTCGCGAGATGTCCAACCTTTGTACCTTATGCTGCTCTGACAATTCTTTCGGGACCCACGTTGCACACACTTTTCGAAAATTTAGCCTGTAGTAAGATGGAATACGCTGAACCATGAGTGATATGTAAAGTATTGGCGATTTTATCAGTGTGATTCGCTTGTTTTCCATCACCATACCCTCAACGACTTTCAAATTGTCCTCAGTCATTGACGTCGATGGCCTGTCCGATCTTTTCTCGTCCCTGTTCCTCCCTGTTTGAAGATCCGTTCGTAGATCTTGCTTTGCGATAAACAACTGTCATCATATTGCGCTTGCACTCAACGAATAATTTCCGCTGGTTTAACACCTTCCACAAACAAATAGCGAATCGCTGCCCTCATTCACTTCTTGGTGCAGATAGACAATGGAGCTGCCATGTTTAATGGTCTGCTATACTCCAACGACTAACGCGGGAATAAGAGTGACACATTGCATAGTAGTGTTGCAGACGACACTAATTCAGCGCTGGATACTAGCAGTTTTAGCAAACTCTAGCGCGAAAAACTGCAGGTCCCTTTACTTTTTGACTCGTACATATATGGACAACTGTATGTAGGTGACTCAAGAAAGATGTTTAGATAAAAATTTCAACCCACTCATCTTAAGTGGTAGTAATAAGGGGAGTAGGATTTTGTTGCAGTATCAATCCGCCTAAAATACGTTTAACGTAATGTACTTATACAATTATTTTTTTTTAATGTTCTAAGAATATAAAATAGAATATATTTTATTGCTCAAAACATCCTAGGAAAATAAAACTCTGTCTGAGTTTGGTGTCCAGTATTGACACAAAGCCTCTGATCCTAAATAGATAAGTGGTTCGATCACTTGCAAGCCAACTTCTTTATATTTTCGATTTTAAAAATACGATACTAAGATTGCACCGTCTTTAGATTTTCAGAACATTGCATAAAATTTGAATATATAAAAAATATAGGCTATGCGATTTGAGCGAAGTGATTTCGCAAAATTTATTCATTAATAATACATACATACATACACACAAAAAGCACCTCTTGCTCTCAAATTTAAAAAAATAATAATAATAAAGAAAGAAAAGATAAAAAGAAAGAAAGAGTTATTCTTTTTGTTAAATATAATTGTAGCAAGTGAAAAAACGTTTTGAAACCATTGCCTTTATTCGGAACATAATTCGTTTTTATTTTTATTCTATTTACTTTCAGCTCTTAGATTATAAATACTCTAATACTTCATAGATAAGTGAAACGAAATAAATATACAAAATATACATATTTACTTACAGTATATGTCACATAAAGATCGCTACTGGCCTATTCCTAGCTATACATTATGTATCAAGAATTGAATTAGCCTATCTGCCAAAGTAATCGCCAATTATTATTATTTCTTAATAATAAATATTACTAGTACTTGGTCCTTTCGTATGCTTCTTTGCACATACTTCTTTTCTTAAGATTTCAGGTTCTTGGACGGAAGCGTTATAAAATATTATACATTACTTTAAAATACTAAAAATAAATAAATAAATAAATAAAACAAATTACTTGGAAATGAGAAAAATATAAACAATCCACACATCAATCAAAAGTGATAAGCAATCTAAAAACAAATATGTATTAAAGCATACACTCCTCTGTGAAACACCTTTCTACCGCAAGAGTAAGAATTATTTACATATGATTTGAGAGTACGATTTTTACAAAGTAGAATGCATCCTTTTCGACGGATTTCAGATTCGATTACAGGATATGTAAGTTTCTGGAAGTTAACATTGTAACCGTCGATTTTTTTTTTTTTTAAAGGTTCTTGCTTCCAACATTCTAATGCCATCAGTTCGTCCATAATGATTTACTTTCATCAGTTATCCGTCTCTTTTGTCTCGAGAAAGTTCTCAACTTTTTTTCCACTGATATAACGCTAAAGCATATTATTTATTATTAGCATATTATTAGCAAAGCATATAACACCATAAGTTGTACGTACCAGCAAAAACAGCTCGCGTACCGCCAGTGGTAAGAGTACCACAGATTTAGATATGCTAGTATAGAGAGTATAATCATGGTACACGAAACTGAAGATTTTATTTACCAAGACCTGTTTTGTGATTCTGCGTTTCATCTCTCTTGAAGGCAATATAGTGTGGTAGGGAACGGTCTATACTGTAATGATCTGCGTACTCACCAACTACACTAGCCCAGCGTCGTGGTCAGAATAATATTCATACCCAGAGTCGTAGTCATATCCCATATTAATAGTAGGCCCTGTCCTTCATGATCTTGATGATGTATAAAGACGTAGAGCTGCAAAACTCCTTTTTTAAAAAATTCAAGATTTTATTTCATTTGAACGTTTTTACACATTCGGAAGAAAGATGTGAACTCCAAGTCTCAGAAATGAGGTTGGTTGGTTTGAGGAGGGTTGAGAAGCGCTAAGTTTGAGGTTGTTGAACAGCAGATAGCCTAAGAGTAAGGTAGAAAGAAGTTTGAAAAAAAAAAGTACGTATCTCTGGTTCAAACTACATGCCTATCTAACAAAACCATATCCAAAGGGAAACTGGGAAATAGTATTCTTCATGAAACAAGTACAAACTGACGACTTTACGCTTCAGACAATATACTTGTATAATTGGGATCATAAATTGAATAGTTTCATGCTTTAAGACGCTATAAGCAGGTATAGTTTGCGTAAGAATATATATATGAGAATATCGGACTTCAGGGGATTAGAAGAACGCCAAGAGAGAAAAACCGAAAGAACATTCACCTCAAAAAGTTCTTTTGAACAAGAAAGAAAGAAAAAAAGGAAGTAATAGACAAAGAAGAAACGGGGAATTATTTCAATCTGATTCCACGATCAAACTGTTATCACGTGTCTATATACACGAAGAACTGCCTAATGATAATGGTGGAATGGAGGCATTAGTGATGATGGTCTTGGGGCGTTCCATCCAGAGAGCAACTGAGGATATAGATGGACAACGGAAGGACGGATGAACGTAGAGAGAGAAGAGGTGGCTGAACTTTTCAAGAAGGAAGAAGGGCAAAGGCATACTGCAGTGAGGAAGAACAGATAGGTAAGAGGATATAAGGAAGAACACTCCCTCTGGCGGGCAGAAGCCAAAATCACTACTGACAGAAGGAAGGAAGGAATAAAAGAAAAGAAAAGAAAAAGAGCACCAAAAGCAGCGAGAGATGGAATAGAAAAATAAAAAAAAACAGTGGACGACGAAGAAGAAGAAGACAGAGAGAACAAACGCTTTCAGAGAATCACACTGAAGAAACGAAGTGATTGAACTAATGAAAGACGAAGAACCTCTCAGGATATGGAAGTGTGGCTAACTTCGGACAACTGTGGAACTTTACTGGAGATATAAAGAATAGAAGTCCACAGAGAGAACTTAATAATGATTTTGTTATCGGATTCGAATAAACGAAGTTCTCTCTAGATATTATGATTTTCCTAAATGAACTGCTCTTTTTGTGTAGTTATTCGAAACATGTTATAATGAAATCACAGAATATCAGAAGCAATGTTCATTTTGTATACCAGAAGGGGAGGGGGTAGTTTCAATGATAATTCTGGAGCAAGGGAGTACGGTGGCTCAGTAGTAGAGCACTTAACTCTGATGTCTCGGGTCCCTGATTCGATCCACGACCAAATAAGTATGTGGTTGATAACATCATGTCTGTGGGTTTTCTCGGGGTACTCAGATTTCCTCACACATTTTCATTCCATCAATTCTTCCATCATCATTCACTTGCTTTAATAACCCGTCCCCCTTAGCCTAAAGGCCATAATCGTGGGACGTTAAACTGAAAGATTTCATTTTATTTTCAATTCTGGAGCAAGGGATCTCTGTTGGATTCCAGTCTATAGTGAATAACATTGTGTCTGTGAGGTTTGACAGGGATTTCCCATTTTCCATCATTCTCACCCCATCAATTCTCCTATAATCAATCATCGTCCATCTCCCTTAGCATAAAGGGCATAATGGTGGAATGTTAAAAATTTAATCGTTAGTGGCGTTTTCGAAAAGTTATTTGTGGAGTACTTATTACTCAAGCCTATGGTCAACAGTGAACATTAGAATATTTTATATCATTAATTACTAGATAATGCTAGAGGTCAAAATAAGGTCTTTCATTAATATTTAATACGGCATAAGAGACAGATACCCTGGATATACCGTTTATTTGTATCGCAGTTAATGTTATGTACCTTGATAGAAATGTTTCTTGTACTACTCCTTTGATGCTTGCCATGATGTAAGAGTAGAGCACCTACTTCAGTTTAAAATTCTTAGAATGAGCAAAGGCAAATAAAGATATTTGGTGAATCTGACAAGAAACATATCATCTTATGTAGAAATGATTAAAATACTAAATTGAATTTAATTTTGTAAATAAAATTGCAAGAATTTCATATCTAGTTCTGCTTGAATTTTAAAACTCTACAACCTTCTGTTTTAGAGAGAGCAGAATATAATTTGGGGCATAAGGGAAAGGCAATAACATTGAAAACGGAAGGATAAACAGAGAATGATGTCTTTGCATTTCAAAGTCATTTTCCAGGCATTTCAGGGGAAAATAATGTAGATGTGGATTTATCTTTTCGGAGTCACTAAAAAACCGTTCTATGGAAAATACTATTTGTTTATCAATATTCAGTATTTGTTTATCAATAACAAATCTTGATTTGAGGAAATAGAGAGGATTTATGAAATGTTCTTGAGGAAAATATTTGTTGTTCGTTGAAGTTTAAGGTCCTCTTCCCGAGTTAAAGCGATATGAGACATGGGCCTACAATTTAAAGTAGAATCTGTAGCACCGTAATGCGTTCAAACTTCAATGTACTCCCACCTGGAATAGAGCCCGGTGCTTTGTCCAGCAAATGAGTGCGCGCTAACCACTAGGCCAACGGAGAGAACTAAAAAAATATGTTTTTTTTAAAGAAAAACTTTACAGTTATACACGTTTTTACAGAATGTGGTTCGGGAAATTAGATACAAATGTCAAAGTCAGGCACATACGTGACTTGCTTAGGAAATTCAATTGTGGTGTATCGAATGTTAGTTGGAAAAGCCTAGGTTATCATCATTATAGATATTCTGTCATTATTGGCAGGTCATTTGCCGCAAATGAGAAGCTTCCATGCTGCACGGTCTTCCTCTAACCTCTTCGTCTTCACGTATGATCTTTCCGTTTTGATATCGTCCATTAATTGTAGTCTCCTTCGCCCCCCCCCTCTCTCTCTGTCTTTCCTGAGAGGGAGAATATTGATTGATTGGAGTTTAACCCCTTTTCGGCACCAATGCTACATGAGGCTGGATCTAATTCTCAAACTGGAATCCGGACTAGCACTACTAGGTTTTATATGTAAGTACCCGCACAGGATCGAATCGCGGACGACGCACACGAGAACATATGCGTTAGTCATTTGACCACGAAGGAATATAAGTAGAGCAAGAAGAAAACGAAAGAATAATATAAAGTTGATCTTATAGAAGTGAAAATAAGAATCTTCATTGAATTAGATTGACACAGGGTATAATCCACTTGGATTTCGTGTTTCTCTGGCAATGAACTGTGAGGTTTAGCAGGGTCAAATTAATGCACTCTGGTGCTCTAGGCTATACTTATGGAACCGTCTACCCTTTTGCGTAAAGAAAAAATACAGTTCTCGTATTGTAAATCACATTAATCAAATCGTCGACGACGGACACAGTATTCAGTCGCGGTTACCAGTGCCATTTCAATAGCATTTTGGACCTCTGGACAAACCATACAGTGGGGTCCCTACAATAACCACTCAGAGGAATAAAATGTAAATGCCGCACTATGGTAGAGATGACTGAGATACTAACCCAGAGATACCAAATCAGAGACAAATTACAGAGCCCATTTGGAACACAACAACATTGCGGCAAATATTGTTATACAGTTCCGTATAGTGTAGTCTCTATGTAATAGTATTTATTTAGGCCTATATGAAGTCACTCGACATACCCAGATTAATATGGAGCCCCTATGCTCGTAGAGTCTCCAGGCAAGTGCCCATCTGTTAAGACGACCCCTGTGTGTGGCTACACAATATTTTATTGTTGAATACATGTTTATATGGCAGGCTGGATCACTCGAAAACGTAAAACACATGTTATAACCTGTATTACAAAAATGCCCACAATACATACATTTCTACTACAATAAGGTGGCGTAGATGGAGCCAAACATGGTGCCCTAGGTTTGAACTACTCGCCTACGTGATAATCCGGGGCTGAGGCTTAGAATTAGTTTAAGAGTGAATAACAACTATTTCTGAAGAAGTCTCATTTATTTATTTAATTATTTTAAGCGTAAACTGCGTAGTAGTTGGGGAGTCATCGTGGCTCAGCAGTAGAGTGCTTACCTTTGGTGCGTGGGGCCTTTGGTTCCATCCACGGTTAAGTTAGTTTGTGGTGGATAACATCGTGTCTGTGGATTTTCTCGGAGTACTTCCGTTTCACCTACATTCTCATTCCACCAATTCTTCGGGACCATCGTTCACTTGCCTTAATCATCCTTCTCCCTTGCCTAAAGGGCATAATCATGGGACATTAAACTAAAATATTTTACTTTATCCCATTCCATTTCCATTATGTGGTAATCTTCCGAAGACCTCTGAAGATAAAAAGGTGCAGACACACAACTGGACATCCAAAAAGTAAGATTATTTAGTATGTAGTGGTTGTGAAACGTATAAATCTAGATTTCTTTGTTATTTTTGTCAGTGCAAGATTTTCTTCATCCTTTACATCAGTGTCTTCCAAACAATAGGGCACATTTCATTAATACAAGGAGGGTTCTTGAGAAGATGTATTGTAATCATTCAGTGAATTACGAACTGAAATCGGACCCGGGATCAGGGTAACCCTATTCCTGGTGTTACATTTACGTATCATCTAGCAACGATACCAATGTAAAATATTGTCAACGGTTAGAAATTAACTTTTTCAAAGTTCGTGTTTCTCTATGAAGACAAATAGATTTCCCAGGCGATCCCAGGTTTGACTCTCTGCCACTGAACAGATTGGTAACTCTCTAAGTGCCATATTACCATTCTAAATAAATTCGTGAATAACTTAAAGTAAGAGGTAATGCATTGTAGTTCCAAAATTCAGATATGATTATGCTACGTGCAATCACCCACTTGAACATATACCATTTAGGGCCAATCCTACTATCTTCTGATATCTGTCTGATATAAATATCCTCCTGACATCTTTCCGATAAGTGTTCTACAATGTCCTGATAACAATCAGGTGGCTGATAAACCCTATCAGTTGGTTGGTACTTTGACAGGAAGTTCAATTGCCTGTTAACAGCTATTAGCTACTTGTTAGTTGTCGTGTAGTGAATCATGGACGAAATCGAAGAATTGTTGATGGTGTCCGAGGACGATGAGGAGATTGTTCAATATATAGCGAGGCCTAGAAGACCAAAAATTATCAGACAACGAATCGATCACTTTGATAAATGGGCTGAAGAAGAGTTTTTTGATCAATTTCGATTGACAAAAGACAGTTGTCGGTAGCTGCATGAGGAAATTGATGACAAGATAAGAATTCAAACTAATAGATAAGTTTTAGTTCGAATATATGCCAATTTATAACGATAAATAGTACCCGTTGGCTACAAGTGCCCGCATATAAGCGCCATGTAATTTGTGTAGTTAGGAGATAAAGAAATATATTCTATATAAAAATATAGAGTTTAACCAATCAAATGGTCCGTTAGAACCTTGCTTCGGGTTAACTATCTGACAGAGTATATATCAGGCACAGTACATTATAGAACGAACCACGGGTTAAAGTAACTGACAACTTCTGATATCTAATTCTGACTGATAGTAATCAGAAAGAATATCAGGATATTGTAGGACTGGCCCTTAGTGAGCCATGCCTAAGGTTGTGCGATATCCGGATTTGGATATCGAAAATCGATAACGATAAAATATGGAAATTTGTCAATATATTGAAATATCGAAAAATGGAAAATATCGAATTATCAAAATACCAAAATATCGAAAAACATCGAGTAAGGAACTAAAAATATCGAAATATTGAATATAAAAAAAATATCGAAAATCAGGATATAATTAGATAAATATCGAAGGATAGATTATCGAGAATATGGAGTGATATTGGGATATCGAGTATGAAAATATCTCAATATAGACCAGTAACATTTTTATTATCAATATGTGAAAATATCGACTGATCAATCGATGTACCGAAATATCACACATCCCTAGCTAGAGTCTTTTTTGGAGTGTAGCGCCAAGAAATTTCGTTTAGTTTTAGTTTAGCAACACTGAATCTACAACCCTTTATTGTTTTGCTTTCTTTTTCACTTTCTCCATCTCCTTCGCCCACTCCTCTTCCTTCCACATCCAATCTTCCTCTCCGGAACCTATTATAAACTTCAGAAACATTGCCTCCGGCCGAAGGGTGGAACATTAGATCAAAAGGATTGGGCAACAGGTCACACAAGAGTACGATACAAAATACACGTGTCGTGTGCTCATCCAAGAAAGAAATTGTATCCTTCCTTTTTCTTCTTTATTGACATAATTAGCATAAACTAAAAACATGTTTAAATAAGCATTTTATCATGAAATAATCAGAATTTGCAACTCCCAAGAAACATTTATGTAGAAGTAATTGCATTTATACAGTATATCTATTACAGGGAAAATTTGTCCCAAGTAATTTAGCCATTTTTTTCCCTTGGTGAGAGGGAGGAAGGGGCATCATGACAGCACATTTTTTAGTAATTATCCGTCTTATGCAGAGTCGTTTTGTCGTGTGACTAGCGACATACTAAACGACTGACTACTGCAGGAAACATGTTAGTCGAACTCTTTAGTATGGCACTAATCACGCGTCAGAATGATTCTGCAAAAGGCCCTCTGAGTCTCATAGTGGCTTACTAAGTCTTTCAGAGAACCCGGTTTAATCGGCCCCTAAACTCGATGTCTAACATTGTAGCTATTGTCAAAATGCATGCTGGCTCAAAAGCAGCGACCCCGCGTAACGTAGTCGTTAACGCCCTTGCCTTTCATGCGAGTGGTCCCGGGTTCGATTCCCAGTGGGGGCACTGAGTACAAACAATGTAAAAACTCTTTCAGGCCAGCCACCCTGAGTGAGATTTTCATTGGTTTTCCTCATTCACACCAGGCAAATGGATGGTTCCTACCATACATGCCTCAGCCAGCTTCCTTCCTTTCCCAGTCCTTTCTTCCTTCCCTTTCCTCGGATAGTATGATCGTCGATGGACGTCATAGCTCATACATGACGGGCTAAGTTAGCCTTAGATGGCGAAAGCCCAGAAATCTAATTCCTAATTCCCGCTCAAAAGGTGTACCTACTAATCGGATCATGGCATTGTGATTAATTTATGTATTATTTTCTTTATAGTTATTGATTTTTGCTATATCTATTTCTTTTTAAAAATGTCTTTTTTCTTACGTACATTTAATAGTAATATGGCAAGAAATTTGAGTAAAGAACAAAGAAAGTGGATTTTAAAACAATACTGGTAGGCTAAGAAGGCAAACGTGTATACACAATGAGGCAGGAAGCAATTAATGCAACTTCACCAATACACCTGACAACATATCCTATCAGAGATGCATTTAGTACAACTAGGTTTAGTGGTTAATGCATCGAAATCTAGTCAGAGGCGAATGAGGTAAAGATTCGTTAACAGGGTGTATGAGATGCATCGCTGGGATATATATTTGGGAACATTTAAGAGATTAAATAGTGTATCATGAAAGTCTATGTCTGTACAGAGATTAACAAATTAATTAATTGAAGTAACATATTTCATCACTGCACAATTATGTGCCTTCTTTAGGACCACATTGTACACCGAACGTACCAGTATAATCGGAAGATCCGAGTTTCTAAGTATGCATGATAATATAGTTTGCTTGCCTTGGTATTGGAAGATTTCATATATGAGCAGTCTGAAGCCAGATCGAACTAATTACATTTCTCATGCTGAGCACTGACGCAAATCCCGAGGAGATGAGGAAGACATGTCCCCCAACCTTGGAACTGGGGGGACCGTCCCCTCAATAATCCGATTTGAAATGTGTTTTTTGGGAAAAATATGTGATGATTTGTGTCCGACTGACACAAAGGAAAGTGAGATGAAATTGATGTCCACCAGAATAAGCCTCAAATCTGCCCGACTCCCAATGTTGAAGAAAATTCTGCTCCCGTGATCCTCCACAGCATTGTTTTTCAACTTCATAAATGTTTTGAACGTCGCTTAAAAAATAAAAAAAAAAGTATTAGGGGAACGGTCTTGCCCGCCATCCCCCAATTGTTTAGAAGACAAAGTTGCGCCGCTAGTGCTGAGGGAAAATCGCACTCATGGAAACAATGATAACTTTCCTGTTTTACGTATATATATATATATATATATATATATATATATATATATATATATATATATATATATATATATATATATATATATATATATATATAAATCCAAAACATGCTCCAGTTCCTTAAGGGATGCTGGTGGAGGGTAATGAGACCGAACACGCCTTTGTAACTCGGACCACAATGGCTCAATGATATTCAGATCTGGTGATTGTGGGACCCAGGGGAGGTGTGATAGCTCCTGGTAATGCTTCTCAAACCATGATTTCACCGTTTTTGCTACGTGACAGGGTGCCAAATCATCTTGGTAGATGCCATCACCATCAGGAAACAATATTTGGGCCAAGGGTAGAACCTGGTCCCCAAAAATGGCCGCATACGCCTTAGCATTTATCATTCCATGCAGGGCTGTGATGGGACCTGCGGAAAGCCATGATATTACTGCCATACTGTAACAGAACCACCCCCATGCTTTACAGTTGGGAGCAGACAGTCTGTATCATAGGCCTGCGACGGTGTTCGACATACGCAAAACACGACCGGTTGTTGTAAACAAGGTGAAGGTCGATTAATCGGACCACATTACGTGTTTCCGCTGCTCAAGAGTCCACGCCTTGTGGTTCTTACACCACTGGATACGCCTCTTCGCATTTAATGCTGTGACCAGGGGTTTGGCGATAGTGGCCCTGCCATGAATTTTCATTTTATGAAGTTCCCGTCGCAATGTTTTCGATTAAATCGGGTTCTGTAGGTTGAAATTGAGTTCAGACGTAATTTTCATTGCAATGGTCTTCTTTTTAACTGCTACAATCCGTTTTAATGCCCTCTGGTCCCTATCTGATAGGATTGTCTTTCGACCACTGTTGTGCTTTACAGGCGTCGTTAGCCCATGAATTATGTATGCCCTCGTGACATTGGACACAGTGCCTTTCGATACCCCCACAATTTTCGCCACTGTTACCACTGAAGCTTCAATCAGACGGACACCAACGATCATGTCTCTTTGGAAGTCTGTCAGGTCGCCCATTTTACCGCACCACTTTCACACCACGGCACTCACAGTTGAACTGGTTACTGTTGACGGAAGAGCAAGGTCCACATGACACATTGAACACACACACACACACACACGCATACACAAAAAAAAAACTATCGGCAACCGCAACACGTGTTGTACAGTGGAGGGCCAAACTTACGTGTCCTGTATGAAGTGTTTTTAGATTTTTTTGTCTTTCCCCTGTATATATATATATATAAACAGGAAAACTAGTAATAATAATTACACTTAATGACACTCTTATTATTTGAGATGTCTGAAATTGATATCAGAGTGCATTCATTATCGATTTCTGAGTTTAAGCGTGAAATCATCTGAGTTTCAGATATTTCACGCCAAATCTTACGCCACAACAAATTAAATGTAGAAATTGACGCAAAAGCTCGTGAAGCCCATTTCCCACTGACAGCAATTCGTGTCAAGATGTTACTGTTTCGATAAGGGTCAATTTTCCAGAGCATAAAAAAAAAGTTAGTTCGGTCTGGCTTCAGACAGCACATATATTTCGTGAAAATGAAATAAAGATTTTTCGTTTAACGTCCCTCGCGTATGCCCTGTAGGATAAAGGAGACGTATGATTAATCAAAGTGAAGATTGTAAAATTAATTGTTTGTTTTCCAACGGGAATCGAACCCGAGACCACGTAGACCAATGCAAACGTACTAGTCACTAGACCAGAGGGAAAGTCTCATATATTTTAGATCAACGTCTTTTCCTAATGCATCGAGGTTAGGAGAGACAGTGGCGATGATAGTGATTAAAATGGTCGAATGAAGAAAGTGGGAGGAAAAGGTACTACTCGAGAAAATTTGCGCACACAATGTTCGTTCACCATAAAGTTGGCGCAAGTTGGGATCGAACTAGGTACCCCACGCACCTCAACCCCATTGAAATAGCGATTATATAGACAATTTTGAAAATGAACACATCGTTTATTAATACCTTAAGTATGAAAGATGAATACGTAACAAATAATACAGTGGGACCTCGATAGCTCGCAGCTAAAGGGAATACATAAAAATTCGATTTATCGAGTTTTTCAAGTAATCAAAGTTCGAGTTATCAAGGTAGCCACAAAAATTTCGAGATAGCTACCGAGGTTCCGCGTTCCTCATGAAAGTGACTATATAACCTCTATAACTCGAGGTTTTACTAATTCAACCTCTATAACTCGAAGTTGTGAAAGTCTGTTAAATTAAATAAGATGACTAGTAAAAATAAAATACTAGACATGAGTAAAACACAATAGTAATAATGGCAAATACGTAAAACCATAGAACTATAACTTCGAGTAATCGAGGTCACATCAAGAGAAATTCGACTTAGGTAAACTTCCACTTGTAGAGGTTCGCAGATACGAAAGTTTGAGTTACCTAGGTTTTTAAATATCACTATGAAACCCTTAAAATTCGACTTATTGAGATGATAATTTTTAAATATTCAACTTACAGAGGTTATTTTAACATTGAGTGTAATAGAGGGTTCAACGGAATGTGAAAAAAATCGAGTTATTAAGGAATTCGAGTCATCGAGATTCGAATACAGTTGGAGTTATCGAGGTCCAACTATATACGTATATATAATTAATCATAGTCAACCATTGTCAATCCATTGCTAGGTGAAAGTCTTCCCAACTTTTCTCCACAGCTTTCTATCTTCAGCAACTCTTTTCCACGTTACTCTGCAGTGCATCTTGATTTCGACACACTGCCTTGTATGAGGAAGGCATTCCTAAAACGTTTCTTGTCTCTCGGTATGAAGTGAAGAATTGCTTTTGTCCATCGACCATCATTTCTTTTTGCAATGTGTCCAGTCATTGTTACTTCAATGGTTCATTTTTATAATAATGACCGTCAATTCTACATTCTTTCTGATGTATGTGATGATTCTTTACCAATTTTCACGAGTGATTCTTAACATATATCTCTCCGTGCTTTGTTGTGTAGTCTGTAGACGACAAATGACTGATTTTGGTAGTGATCACGTCCCCAATCCATATTGGGAACATCAAAACAAGTAGAATACATATTAGTGCTTGGGTTTTCAATATAACGCTATTCCTTCCGAATGCATTCCAGCCTAATTTATTAAGTCTGTTGCTTTCTTCTTGAAAGCTGTCTTCCATAAATATATTTTGTCTCAGATAGATAGGTATTCGCTTCTTCTAATTCCGTATTTCCAACTTAAATTCTTGACTTCCCTACGAAGATGTTGAACATTGCTTTAATCTTCTCCATAATTCACTTTCAACCCGATTTCAAATTATATATGAGGATTGTGCTTGAGACACTTCATAACCTTCATTGTACTCCTTTATTTGCCTGATGTACTCCAATCAAAATAATTTAATCATCATATTACCAATTTAAACACAAAAAGCACTTGACAAAAACTTCAAAAGAGAACTCATTGGATAAAAGGTGTGATTTTACAAGTTAAGTTATAATTTCAACCATCTTTATGCAACAATTTTATTCTTGTGGGTCGAAGGTAAAATAAAATAAACGATAATTAAAAGAAAAACAAATTAAAACTAAAACAGGAAAGAAAACGAAGGATGATACCAAAAAAACGAAAAAAAAAACAAAAACAACAAAAAAAACGCAAAGTTGCGTTTGTGAAAAAGCAATTTCAACACAGGAAGAAGTATTAGATGCTAAAGTTCTGAATGGAACGCAGTTTCAGAATTCCTTTTAAAAGACTGAAGTCTTGAACGAATTTGACAGACGAAAGCACAGGCGAGAAGCAGCAATCAATGGACTTAAAAGCTTTGGAGGAGAAAATAGAAGTAGAAGAATATAGGTCAGCGATTTTGGATGAAGAAGCAGAAACTAACAGAAAGTTTGTTCAGAGGTTTCATATATATAATAGTATGTCTCATTTCTAATAGTAACATAATAGTATGTCTCATTTTTAATTTTCGAGTAAACTGAAAAAAAAAAAAAGAGAGAGAGAGATCATCTTTCCCATTCAATTCAATGCAATGACACATACGAAACAGTGTTTCTTTCATAAAATATGTTCCGAGGGGGGGCACACTTAGTATTCAGAGAGGCACTGCTAGTGCTTTCTATTTATTATTATATTGTATAATATTATTTTGGTCTCCTCCGTGGGGCACTCTCAGAGCTCCGCGGAGCAGTGCCTCTCAAAAACATGTCTGGAAGAAATAGTGATACCAAACAAGCTTCTCCTGCCATCTGCAAATACTTTTTCGAAATTAAACTACCTACATACTGTTCCGTCGTCTGATCACAACCCATTCCACCTAATAACTCAATTTCACTGAAAATGCCGCTTACCAGTATGTTCGTGCGAATCACTATATATGTATGTATGTATGTATGTATGTATGTATGTATGTATGTATGTATGTATGTATGTATGTATGTATGTATGTATGTATGTATGTATGTGTGTGTGTGTGTGTGTGTGTGTGTGTGTGTGTGTGTGTGTGTGTGTGTGTGTGTGTGGAGTGTGTGTGTGTGTGTGTGTGTGTGTGTGTGTTTACGAACATTATTAGCATTTTTAATTGAGCCACGGAAAAACTAAAACTGAAATGAATTACCCCATGTTATACCTTGAAATGTATTAAATACCACATATCAGTGAATTAAATCATGTGCGGTGGAGGATCGCTCTTTAAGTATGTGTTTTTAAAATAAATTGCACTAATAATAAAGAAATTTGCAACACTAAATATAAATTGATCATTATTCATAAAAGTAAAAATTTTAGATTTTAACATTATAGGAATAAATTCTTATATACATGGCGACGCTAGCACATAAATGAATTATAGAATACAAAAGTCAGTAATCCTTGATCCAATATCATGGAGATTGCGTCACTACGCTGGATAACATATCACAGCTTCTGATTATGTAAGACAGCTTTTCATATTGGCAGGTTAAAAAAAATTATCTATCAATTTTACAGAATATTAAACGAAAGGGGCAGGACTGCAAAAATTAATAATACGAGGAAATTTTTAAGTATTACCGGTAAAATACCTGTACATCATGAAAGGCCGTATCAGAAAACGTGATGTTCCACCTACGTACAAAATATACCTAGTAATTTGTCAATGTAACATGTAATAAAACATTTTACTGAAACTAGAGATGAGTAGGAAAAAAATGTCACGAATTTTATAAGTTATTTACTACTGGTAATAGAAAAATTGGTTGTTAAGTATTGTATATTCAGGGGGAAAAAAGGAACGTGGAGGAAGGTATGCCACATTCTCATAAAATGTTACGTCAGTGCTGAAAATTTCATGCAAATATAACCATGAAATCTTGGCTCTTAAATAAAGCGAAGCTTACTTTAAAAAAAAAAAAAAAAAAAAACCCTCAAGGTTTGCTTAATATTAATTACAAAGCACGCGAGGATATAAAGGGACCAAAAGATTTGCATGCTTTTATTTAATACATTCTCACAAGTTAGTTACTTGCTAGCATTTTAATTATTTCTTTCGACATTCATATATAAATTATATCTATTCGCAAACTGCATATAAAAATTAAGCCAGTTTATGAAGCATATTAAAGAAGTTTCAAGGAAAACTTCTGACAGAAAAAAGCACTATTTTCTATTGGTTTTCAATGTTAATATTTTAATATCTGGATCATCTAAAATGACTTTCTCAACTTAAGGATCGCGATCTCGAAGGTGAGGTCACGAGAGGAATATATGATGGTCGCAAATGGGGTTGAAAAGAGAAAATACGATCAACTAGAATTTAGTAGTTGAAAAATACATTTTCAATTATTATTATTATTATTATTATTATTATTATTATTATTATTATTATTATTATTATTATTATTATTGGATAGCATTATATATATATATATATATATATATATATATATATATATATATATATATATATATATATATATTCCGGCTCTGTGGTGTTTCTCCGTCGCGGTGATTGACCGAACGTTAATATCGTAGGTTTTCCTTGAAAGAAGAATGATGTTGTGCCCCCCCCCCCCCGGAAAGAACCGAAAAGAATCAATCACAGCAGAACGAAATTAATACATTTTGTAATGCATAATATTAATTATGTCTGCATTTAAATTTTGCACTATTAACATGAATCCAGTATTGAAATTAAACTACAGCAGTAACATCTAAATAAATTGTGAATATAGACCACTCCTTCATTATATAAATTACTACTAATGTAAATGCACTAACTATTCAGTAAACCTGAAAGATATAAACAAATACTTGTTTTTAATTCGCCAAAACATGAAAATATAAACAAATCCTTATCTCTGATTGATCGAATTCGTGTCCTCGGAATTTAAATTGTACCTCAGTACCCTATTCCCTTGTATAATATATTTTCTTTGTTTTCTTAATAGTTTTTCAATAATTAGTTGGCAATTGTTACATAGATTTAAAATATATAATTTTTCTATGTTAATAACACATTGAGGTATATGTAATTAAGGATTATAGAATTAATCAAGGAGTGACTTGACAGCGGAGTGATTTGTTTAAAAAATCACTTGAAAATACTTGAAAAGAATCTTTCCATCAATCTCCATAATACTGTACTATGCTATATAAGTGCCAGAATATTTGTGATTAGGAAAAATGTCCCACGAGGTTGTATAACAAAACTTTCTCAGATATAATTCAGAACTTATTAATGTTCTTAACTAAAAAGTAATCAAAAAGTTTATTTAATGAAACTTATTTCTTATTTTCTTTTCTCGACAATCTGAATGATTTACGGAAGAAAAGAACAAACTACTTTGTTTATGTCTGAAATATGGAATAGTTCTTACCTCCAACTGTAACCCAAACAAGTCCCGCGTTCTGTCTGGGTCACGTGGTTTATCAACTGTCCTGCAGTTGGTGACATCAGTTAAGCTCATCTCACTCTCCTCTGGTCTCATAAGGCTGAAATTAAATAATAAAATATCAAAATATATTCCTTCAATATTGTATTTTTGCTTTAATTGCATATTAATGTAACAGTTAGGTTATGGTAATTTCATTGCTACGTAAATTATATTTCATAAAGTACTATATATTTCAATCAGAGATGCCGGAGTCATAAGACGGATTCAATCTCGATAGTGCAGGATTTATTCTATCTCCCTACCTTTGTTCAAGTACTACTCCAAGGTTTACCCTGCCTTTGTCTGATGGGTAAGTGGGAAAACCCAGGGATAAAGACAGTCTTAGCCTGATGTCTTACCTTGATACTGCCCGTAGACTAAACTGACCTAGGAGTGTGTATCTTCAAATAGGTTCAAATACGAAAAGTATTCAATAAAAACTGACACTAAGGCAGCTATTTCAAAACTACACACTTTTAATCGGTCGAATCACGTTCAGTATAGTCATCCTGCAAAGCAATGCACTTAGACTAGTGCCTTTCAACAAACGTTTGTTCAAACCCATTATGCAACATGCTATTCAAAATCATCTCTAAAGCCCTCACAGCTGCCGTAGAGTTTGGAAAACGGAGTCCTTTTTGGTCTTCGGGTCTAAAAAGAAGTCACTAGAAGTCAGATCTGAACTATATGGAGGATGCAGAATCGTCAAGATGTTTTTCTCGGAGGGAGACAACACTACATTGTTCGTAACATGAACACACATTGTCGTGATGCAGTGTAAGTTCCATGATGCCTCTTCTCTCTTTGGGAATGCGATCTTTTATTAGCTGTTTCAAAAAAGAGATATGGTAGTCTGCATTCACAGTCTGGCCTGACAGGGACGTATGGCAGTACACCGCACTGAAATAATCGAAGATATGCACATGTTCATGTTGCGAACAAAGTAGTGACGTTCCTCTCCAAGAAGAATTTCGAGACGTTCCTGCATCCTCCATATACTCAAGATCTGGATCCTAGTGACTTCTTTTCTATAACCTCAGAGCAAAAAGAACATCAAATAATGACATTTTCATAACTCTACAGCAACTATAAAGACTTTAGAGGCGATTTTAAGGCGTGTATCCAAAAATGAGTTCGAGCAGGTGCTTACTGAGTGGCAGCGGCTCTGGTCCAAGTGTTTCTTTGCACGGTGATTATATTGAACGTAATTCAAGTACTACCTAATAAAAGTGTGTAGTTTTGAAATGGAAGCCTTAGTGTCACTCTTCGTATATTTACATGTATTTATTCATTATAATAGAACACGCAGATGTTATATGCAATTACATTCACACAGTATATTTACAATTTCACTTTTAAACCTTATAACGCAGTCAGCATATCATCTATATTACTTGTCCTTTTTATGAGTCTATTGCAAAACTGTACACATGTCTCAAGTTGGTGCCTTACATAGCATTTTTGTATTTGCTTTTGCACAATAAAATAAATTATAACTTTCGAAAATTAAATTTAGTGAACAATGGTTTTTAGTTCTAGGGGAAATATTCACTATCGTTAGCTTGTAAATAAGGTACGTTAGAAATTTTGAATGGATTTTTTTTGTTTTGTTTTTTTGGGGAGTTCTGTCTCTAGGTTCCATACAAAGGATGCATGTTAAAGTTATACAACTGATAAGAAGTAGCTGCTTTATTGAACTTTGTAGTAATTAAGATTTCTGCACGGTTCATTTATCATATTGTCAATGTGAGTTTCAAGTGTAAACTTCCTATCATATATTACACCTAAATCGAGTGTAGTACATACAACATATAGTGGTACTTTATGTCATATAAATCCATGTCTAAGTTGACATGTACAGTATTTACGGTATTTATTTATTTATTTATTTATTAACAATTCACCTTTTACAGAACTTCCCTCCAAGTGTATAAGCGTCAAATAATACATCGCACCACACGTTATTCCAAACACAAAGAACTGTGAAATTGGCGTTTTCTAACATGTCAGACTTTCCGCGGATGGATTTCTATTCACTGTTGTCAAGGCTCATCCTTTACCTACTTCGGATCCACCTTTAAGTCAGAGCGTATCTAAGAATTCTGTTGGGAGCATATCTGAGAATTAAGATTCGTAGGGAATCGCTTGCGCACATATTGCACATTATTGAAATATGCGTTTTTGAATGACATATGTGTAACTTCCTTTACACCAATATGGACTGACACCCCACGGTTTCTCGTGTTTGAAATAACGCGTATTGAAATGTAGCTCTTCCATGCTTTTGGACAGCTCTAGCCGTGAAATTCAGCACTTTTTCCCATAGGTTTATACGAACTTTTTTTCTTAATAACTTAGTATCAGGAATCATTTTCCAAACGTTGTCGGTGTTTGCATAATGAATATACCTAGGTAATGTATAATGAATACATATTCTGCTTGTTATGGTACATATTTGATAACTTATAGTAACAATTATTCTGCGTAAAAGCAAATAAAAAGTTTTACATTGAAGTTAAAAAAAATTAAATCTGTAGTATTTCGTCACAAGATAGTAGACTTTAAACTAAAGATGGATGATTAATGAAATGGAACGAGAATGTAGAAGGAAATAGAATAATCTGGATAAAACATACGAACGCAATGTTGTCCATCATACACTCACGTGACCTGGAGTCGAACCAGGAACCCCACGTAGCAGAAAAGGGCGCTTTATTGCTTTTTCAATATGTCTCCATTTCCTTCGTAGTAATCTTATTAACTTTTCTATTTAATCTAATACGACAGAAACATGAACACAGGAACTTCCAGAGAGATTTAGAGACAGTCAAACCTTCAATAGGTCTCGTGTCACGATGATCACTCTTAACTCCTCACCTCAGACCGGCACTGCTGATGTATTGGAATAATATGGAAGTTGGTTCGTAAAGCTGTGGAAGAAAACAGTAGGCTGAGGATTTTGAACAAAGTTTTGATGGAGAGAGAGGAGGACGGTATAATAGAAAAGAAACGGACTAACGGCCGAATGGAGAAAGTTACACAATGCAAAACTTCGTAGTCAGTACACATCATGCAGTATTATGTGAGCAGAAAGATCTGAATTGGACAAGTGATTTCCACGAGGAATACAAATGAGTTTTATAGAGTTTTCGTTTTATAACGTAGGAAGAAATGTCTTTGCGTAGACAAGAAAAAACATTAATATGAAGATGAATCTTCATATGGTTGGCAAAAGTACCCTAAGATTGGATTGTCACAGAATAAGATACAAGGTTACAACGGTAATCGCTGTTCATTGCATTGTATTAGTTGTCCTTCGTAGTGCCAAAGAAAATAAAACCGATTAAAAAAAAAGTTGAACGTCCCTCGATTATGCATCAAAGTTAAGGGAAGCTGTGATGATGATATGATAGTAATGGTGGAATGATGGAAGTGGAAGGAAACGGGAGAATGGCGAGAAATCCCACTCACACGAAGAAAACCTACTTGGTAGGAGTTGAGATTGAACTAGAGACCACACGCGCCAGAGATGAGCACCCTACCACTGAGCCACCACGGCATCCAAAACAGATTAATTGTTATAATGCACAGTCGTCTTATTTTGTATAAACTCTCTTTTCAAATTTGATTCATCCGTCAATTTTCATCATTATCCAATATTTTCATGGAATTTCTATATTAATATTATATTAATTAGTAATTAATATATGCTGTATTAAAAAGCAATTATCGATAACAAAACACAGTGATATAGGTGACTGGGAGGTAGATCTGCATCTGAAGATATAAAATCTCATTAAGATTAAGAACGAAAGAGAAAGATTTGCTATTTTGATTGGACTTCGATAATGGCGTCGATGTAAAAGTTTGTTTTGAAAATGTGTGTGTTCGTGTATGTGCTTTTATAAAATTTGAACAAGTTTTTTGGTGCTCTTTTAACTACTACTATCCAATTTTAACTATTGTATAACAAATATTAAAAATATTATCTTTAAAAAATAAATTATCAACACAGTCTAGAAAACAAACAAACAAAAAAACAAGGTAAGGAGAACTTACTACCAATAAGAAGACTTACGGAGCATCATGGAACATGACGCGAAAATATAAATAACAAGAACTCAAAGAAACAAAATATTTATGATCTTTGCTGAACTTCGTGAGCACGTGATGAAATCAATTAATAAAGATTAACAATGTACAAAGGAAACTAACGTAGTCGTATTAGATAGTGGTAGGAAGTTGAAAAATATACTTAATAACAGGAACAACCATTGTGTTAATAACACTATCAAGTGTAGCGAATGCTACTACATAACAAAAGAAGAATGTAATTGGATTAAGTATATGGTGTGTGAGTAGTGTTACATGAAATATGCACACTATTTGCGTGACACTGCATCGATTATGGTTGCAAAAAACGGAAAGAAAATCTCAAATGATAACAATGTGAAAGCTGCACTGTTCTTAATCTTCTTGCCTTACTGTTTATTGTTCTATGACGATAACGGTTGAAACCGGAAATTGTTAATTTAAACCAATTGCAGATTGATTAGCTGGGTAAGAGAGGAGATAGAGCCTATTCTTAGAAAGCTGAATCGATTACTTAAAAAAAAAAAAAAAAAAACTGCACCTCGATATCTCTTACAGTTTTTGCCCTACAGAAATTAGTATTGAATCCGAAAGTAATAGCAAATTTCAACCACTTCCGGTTTTGGTAGTGTTCTGGGTTGTGATGGTATGTACTCTTGAAACCTGGAATCGATTGCAGAAAACCGCTTGTTGCTATCTGTTATCATTGTTGTTCTATGGCCATTAATGTTGAAACCGGAGATGGTTAATTTGAACCACTTTCGGATTCAATAGTGGGTTAAGGGAGAAGATAGAACCTACTCTTGAGAAGCTGAATCGATTGCAAAAAACTATATCTCGATGTCTCTTACCATTTTTGCTCTACTGAAATCAGTATTGAAACCGGAAGTAATACTAAATTTGAACCCATTCTAGTTTTGGTAGTGTTTAGGATAGAAAGTCATTGTACGTTGCCTTAAGACGTTGAATCGTTCGCAGAAAACCGCTTCTCGGTATCTCTTAATATTTTCGTTCTACGGCGATAAACGTTGAAACTGGAAATTTTAAATTTGAGCCACTTCCGGTTTGAATACAGAGTTAACAAAGAGATGTAACATATTCTTGGGACACTGAATCGATTGCATAAAATCACTGTCACTATCTCTTACCGTTTTTGCTCTGATACCTGTCCACAAACGGATGGACGGACGGACGGACGGACAAAGTCGTTATATTAAGGCTTCCGACACTTATGCATAGAATAATTTGAAAGTCTAATACAACAGTTCAGTAATGATACGTATTGTGCTAAGGCACAATTTTCATGTAGTATATATTCAGTGATTGTACAGTTCTTAGGAAAAATAAACATATAAAACAGATCGTATTCTTATCCTGCAATTAAAGAAAATGAACAGCCACCATTATTTCAAACACATTCCACAGTATATCCAGTCTTGCTAGAAAGCTTTGTTCAACTGACAATCTGACATATTTTATTTCCTAAACATATGCTAGTTTAATAGTGTTTTAATGTCTAAATGTCTGTTAACGTATGTCAGAAATAACAATAGAAATTCCACCACAATCTTTATCATGGCTTGAACTTTAAAACTGTTTAAATCTAGTAAGTAAAACCCAATCATGTAAGGTATTGAAGAAAACGACTTAATTTCCCTGTTTATTGGATATTTGAAGCATGCAAAATACAACTTGTAAATAAGCAGAATACAATAGAATGTCAGAAGTCCTTGGTATTAATAAAATACAAATTCTTGTAGCCAAAGTCATGGTGTAAATAGGATTTAGATAAAGTAAGGGATGCGGCAGTAAAATATGAAAATTGAAATCATTTGTTTAAAATGGATGGCTAACTGAATGTAGTAAAACACGAATGGAAGCAATCCTAAATGTTTCTAGCAGCATGTTTTTTTCCTTTTTTAAAAATTTTATTTTTTGGCTTCACAAAATTTGGTTTTATGCAAAACTGCCCATTTTGTACTTATCAGTTCATATTATTTCCTATTGACAATTGACCCGGTGAAGGCAGACAATTTGCATACCCCTCTCGCTGTGTTCACTGAATTGCATTCCTGGAAGTGAGCGATACATTCGTATTCTCTGAGTTTGTTGTAATACGACGGACAAATGAAAATTACTCAAGAATCCATACAGGTTCAGAGCATTTAAGTTATCAGTCGTTTCCTATCTTTTGTCAATATATTGCTTATCTTTTGCTATGTCACATCCTTCTATGTGCTCTCAAAAGAATTTTAGTGCAGAGTCCGGAAATTTCCGTCAAAAATCCTTATTGCTTATGTTGGAAAGTAAGTAATGGGATGCAATGAGACGTATGTCAGAATACACAAGTAAATATAGTTAAAAATGCTTTATTATCGCCACGGAGCACGGTGGCTCAGTGGTAGGACTCTTTCTTCTGGTACGTGGAGTCCTTGGTTCGATCCCTGGCCAAGTAAGTTTGTGGTTGTCAATACTGTGTCCGTGGGTTTTCTCAGGAAACTTTCATTTTCTCCCACATTCTCATTCCACCATTTTTTCCATCCTCATCCATTCGCCTTAATTATCCGTCCCTCTTAGCATAATCGTGGGACGTTAAGCTGAAATATTTCATTTCGTATTATCGCCTAACTGATTAAAACATATTACTCTTAGTCGTATTGTGGATGGTTATGGATAAACAATAAAATTTAGAGAAAATGGACGTTCCTTGAGGAAACTCTTGTCGCAAAGATGACATTGTAATAACGGTTCAAACATTAATTTTGTGCTTCAGAAATGAGCAGTCAATTATTCAATCACATTGTGGTCTAAACATTATTTTAACCTATCTACTTTTCTTTCATTCATCAATGATCATTTACCACCATGATGAATATTAGGACATTTTTGCAGGAGGAACACACACATGGGAAAACGGATACCAACAAATTTATCCCATATTCCCATGATATACACCAAATACAGCATAAATATGTATATACAATAAGCCATACATACACAGCGTCCCTCTTGAGACAAAAGGGGTATCTCATTTTCTTAACTTTTCGAAGAGATAAATTTAAACCTTTTGTCGTTATTTATTCTATCGTCTTCTTTTAAAATTTAGTTTGATCTCCTTCGTTTCAGGTATATAACTTACGAAATCATGATAAATTTTAACAGAACACGATAGAATAAATTATGATAAGATCTTTAAATTTGTTTCCTGGAAAAGTTGAAAAAAGTGAGATACGCCCCTTTGTCTCGAGAGGGACGATAGGGTGTCAATGAACATCCCTCAGAAATTTGCAAAGTTATTTTGCACATCAAAATCAGAAAAAATGCTCATATTAACTTATGTCGTAAACCTCATAGTTTCTTAGCTAGAGGCTACAAAATCGGGAAAAAATCAAATTAGGGCATTGTTTTTTCGACAAACATGCTAAGTCCGTCTGGCAACCTATCCTCTCCACAATCACAGATGGTGAATATGTACAGGGACAGCGCCAGGTATTTATAAATACTAAAGGACATGAGGGATTCTCTAAAAGTTTCATTAGTCGCATAGTTGCTTAGTACACTTAATAATCCCTTGGTTCTAACTCATTCCATTTTATCTCAGATGATGTTCACCTGAGGGTGTCATACCTCCGCTTGATGTCGAGCCTAAGCCTCAAATACCTAAAAATCCATATAATTGTACCGCACGACATAAATGATCTCGATCTGCAAGATTCATTGCATTTCTACATAGTCTCGTCACTTATTCTCTGTTGATGAGGTGCCTCGTGGCTATGTAGTTAGCGTACGCGCCTTTAGTGTGGAAGACCTGGGTTTGATTAACGGTGGGACTTCATGTGATTCCAATCCCACGTTAAATTGTAGATCCACATCTCAGATAGCCTCTATGCTGAACGGGACACTAAACTCCATATAAACCAACCCATCTCTGTTGTCATGCAACCACGCATAATACTTAAATCTTCTTCCATGTTAAATTCGATTGCAATATCGACCTGCAGACAAGAAATTCCTATTTGCTAGTGATGTATCCTTCTCTCCATGCTTATTTAAACCCACCCTACTTCACAGACTTTTCGAAAACCTTTACAGACCCCCTGAACAATCATTGCGGATCTTTACCTTTTATATTTTCGAGTAGAACAAGGTTGCTTCGAAACTATGCAGCTTATGACGTATGCTAATATGATTTTTTTTTTTCATATTTGGTATGCAGAATCTCTCCCCAAATTTATGATACAGTATTCGTTAGCATTCTGTATAAATGAAATCTTTCAGTTTACATCCCACGTTTATGTCCTGTAGGCTACAAAAGGCGGATAATGATGAAAGGGATTAGTAGAATGAAAATATAGGAGGAAATGGGACCACCCCGAGAAAACTTATGGACAAAATGCTGTCCACTACGAACTTATATAGTCAGAGATCCTTCGAACCATAGATGAGAGCTCTACTACTGAGATACCATGTCTTCTTATTAGGTGATGAAGCTTTAAACATTAAATCTCTGCTTGTGAAGTGAGTACGCTACCACTGAATCACTATGGTCTAAAAATTATTATATACCAAATATTCCTGTTTTTTCATTCATCAATATTCATCTACTACCATGGTCGAAATTAGCCATTTTTTTTTCGGAATGTGTATGTGGAAACGAAGATCAGTGTATTAAAACTTTCCCATAATACACCTACAGTAAATCTCGTTTTCTAAAACGACACTTAAAAAAAATGTAATTTAAAGAGTATACGTTAAAAACGAAAACGTATAAGAAAAAGAAAAATGTTTAAATTGTGTAATTTAGTGTATTTACTCACATACTCTTTCATAACGATCAAACCAGTGAATAATTAAAGAAGCAGCGATAAATGTATAAAGAATTTCGTTAAAACAATTTCGGGATAGCTTTCTTTTTCATTTTTTTTAAAAGTATATTGCATAATATCTTTCTTTATGGCAATGCATGCCATTACTAATGCTAATTTTGCATGCAACCTGGTGGGTCTTTTGTTATTATATCACACTATTTCATTTCCTACATCGTAAAGACAACTGAGAGACAAATCGAGTCGGCGGCACTATTTTGTGTTCTTATTATGAGCTCCAGTTTTCATTTGTCAAAGAAATTTATGACGGAAAAAAAGGAAAAATTCTTCTTTTGTATACGTGTGTTCCAGTATGAATGTGTGTGCATACGAGAGAGTGAAAGAGTCCACATTTTTTGCTAGTATTATTACTGTGCCGTACTTTCCCTTGCGGGACAGCTTCACTGAATCAGTACAGCTTGCAGTGAACCATTTAGTTGTTTCACAGCATAATGAAGCACGTAGCAGATACATGAACAAGTGAAATGAAGCTTATTGTAACTAAACGGACTGTCTTCTCTATACGGTAGGAAAGGAAAGAAAATAAAACGAAACTGAACTAAAAGAAAAAAAGGGGTGGCCTGCTAAATGTCTTGCAATTCAATAGCATTGCCTTATTAAGTCTTGTGAAATGACGTAATGCCTTTTTCTGCTAAGGCGCTAAAAAGTGAAAGCAAAACTCTTTCTCTTATGTGGTCCAGTGGTTCTTTTTACCGTTGACAGGCCATTCATATCTGGCCGTTTCCTCTTTAACAGTTCACAGAATCGAATGTCCATCTCAGTTGAACTGTATCCGTAGACTGTTCTGAAAGCTATATGATTCTCCCTAAGAAAAAACGTAAAAAGAAAGAGAAAAGAGAGATAGAAGAAAAATCCTTTTCTGTGTGATAAACTGTATCTAGTTCATTTTCTGATAAGTTTCCGCTTTACATAAACAGGTTGCAACAATTGACAATTAATTAAAACAGAACAGAGAGGAGGAAATTTCGTAACAGGAGACGAAATGACATAATATCGTAGTCGTAGAAATCACTTTGTCACCTCCACTAATTACAACGAAAGCTTTTGGTCTGATTTGCTTTAATTTACAAAATAAAATGACAATTCAGTTTTAAAAGAATGAAATCAATAGAAAAATAAAAGATTATACTAAAGAATCATAAATGTTATGTGCATTACTGATTGAGAGTATAGATGTCACCAATGGAAAATAAATAACAATGAAAACAGTCTGCTATTTATCAATCAGTGCATTCGGTGATCCCACGTAGCGTAGTCGCTAACGCTTGGCTACGAATGGTATACCTTTCAGCACCATAAAAATTACATTTTCCCAATTTTGTCGAGAATTACATATAAGAATTTATGCTAACATCTTATTGTGTTCAATTATATATATATATATATACACGATATATATTCGTATTCTTATTTTCAAACAATATTGCAATTAAACAAAACTTAAAGTTTCAGGTTCTTCTCTAAGCTCATCTCCATTTTTTAAAAAGTTTTAGTGAGTAACTTAAAGGCACAGTTGGGTAGTATTAAAATAAAACGCTATTATATGAACTATAGTTGTTTTCAAGATCTTTTGTAGAGTGGCTAGAAATGGGTTCCCAACAATTATACAGCCACACAATAAATAAATAAATAAATAAATAAATAAAATAAAATAAAATAAAATAAAAGTTCCGTGCACTGGACTCCAGGGTATGGATTTGATGTACGAGTATTTTGTTACACAGAATCCAAACTTCAAAACCCCAGGACGATCGACCCTGTCAATTCCTTTTTATCTACGAAAAACTTTTACGATGTTGGATAGGGAGGATACACGTAACACAGCCATACAAAAAACAAATGCTCTGTTCACCAAACTCTTGGGTTTGGATCCGATGTATTTTGTTACACAGAATCCAAATTTCGAAATCCTAAGACGATTAACTGTATGTCCTCCCTGTTCAAAATCGCTCAAATTTTTCTCCCATAACAAAAATTGACACGATCAGTGGACCTGGGGTTTCGAAATTTGGATTCTGTATAACAAAATACATCGGATCCATACCTTGAGGTCCGCTTCACAGAATTTTGTGTGTGTGTTTGTGTGTGTGTGTGTGTGTGTATGTGTGTGTGTGTGTGGTTGTAAATGAAATGAAATGAAATCTTTAAGTTTTACGTCCCACGTTTATGCCGGTTAGGCTAAAGGAGACAGTGATGATGAGAGATGAGTGAAATGGTGGAATGAAGAAAGTGGGAGGAAACGGGAGAACTCCGAGAAAACCCACGAGCACGGTGTTTATTTACCACAAAGTCCACACGGCGCGAGCTGCGATCGAACCAGGGATCCCAAGCACCGGAGGTGAACGCTCTACTACTGAGCCACCGCGGCCCCCTACGGTGTGTATCACAGAAATGTATTAGGCGAGGTCAGTAGGGACCACATATTTTTTCTAGCCCCGGGCCTCCACATGGGTTAATCCGGCCCTGGGTATACCGTATCTGTTCCCGTGTATCAGAATGGTTTGTGATTTCGGTTTCGATTCTTAATGGATAGAACGATATTCAGTCATTGCCATGAAACAATTATAGACTTAAGAAGTAACGGATTGGAGATCAAGAAAGAAAGTAAAAAAAGACGAAGTAAATCTGTTGATTATAGATCACTTACTAGTTAGTTGAATGAACTCCATTTGGTGATCCAAAGCTATTCTTGGGCTGAAAGAGGCCAGAGTTTATTTTATGGTTGTAACAATCTTAACATGCTCATCTCTTAATTATCAGGCACAATCTAAAATTGTCAAGAATTTCCTTAAATGGAACTTCTACATAGTAATTGCCAAATAGTATGTAGACAGTCAGTTAAAATTACCACTGCTTTCTAGACCATATGTCACTATGTAGTTATCTTATTATTAGAATAAAATATTACTGTATACAATAACTGAGCTTAGATTTAATAAAATCCAACGATGAAAAGTAGTTTTTACACAGTGCTGCTTGTGAAAATTGAAAAAAAGAAAAAAAAAAAAAAGAATGACAGGAATGCATCCAAATGCATAAGGTCTCTATGGCAGGGTATGCCATACGAACGATTACAGTTTCTGCAAATTTGTACACGCGTGGGTTCAACAGCGCCCTCCGTTCGCTACTCGGAGTAGTATCGTGAGAGGACAGTTTGTGCAGTGCCACTATTCCTCTCCTGTCAATGAGTTGAATATAAACTGACCACTGCGTTCGAACGGGGCCGTACGATCGGTCTACGGGAAGACAAACTCTTGCACCACATACACGGCGTTATATTTATTTATATTTATATTTATTCAAGGTCATTCAAGGTATTCTCTCATACTTCCTTAAATAAGGATACATTACTGACGGACAAAAATCGAAAAATTGCAATTTTCCCTAGATCGACTCTAACGACTTCATCGATATTTCATAAAGGAATTAAAACTTTTCGTCTTAGAAATCTCGAAAAGAAAAACCTTTTGTCTTTTCTAAACTCAACATAGTAGAAAAAGTTTTATGAGTAGGTTTGAACTCATTAGCCAATTACAATTGAGACATAACTAAAAGTTAGAATGGTGAACAAGTATCCTTAATTTATTTTGAAGTTAAAACGATCAAAATGAACTGGTTCTTCATCTTCCTTTCTTTTTCTTTTTTAATAAATAATTAAAAAGAACCTAAAAGTATTTAATGGTCTTTGGCTCTTAGTGAACAGTTTTAAAATGCTTATCAATTTCTTTATTTAACAAAGTGTTTTTTTTTTAAATATACATTTTCTTTATGGCATTGATGTTGAGTGAGTGTGCAATAGAAGTTCCATTAGCTCTTATAATGCCATTGTACCTTTCATTCACTTCTCCAAAATGATGAGGCCGATGCGTTTGTCAGCTGACGCTTTTAGAGGTAGAAAAAAAGAAACAATTGACAGATATTCGTGCCCATACGCACATAACCACCTGCTCATATGGAGTCTACAATGCGAGTTTTAAAACAACATGAATATTTCATTATATATATTGGTCCTCTTACATACTTCGGTCACTTTTTGTGTCCTTTGTTTGTAAAGTTATAAACAGTATATTATCTTTGCATCCAATTGCTAAGAGTATTTTTTGCTTTTAGCGATATTATCAAACTTTATTATATAATTTGGCTTTCTGTTGTTGGCACATAGCAAATTCTGTCTAATTAAAGAAAAAAAGCTGTTCATTTTGCTGATAAAAAGTTACATTTAAATCGTTCAACTGAAATTTTATATTTTAATATGTATAATTTTACTCTATGAAATCAATATACAGGGTGAGGCATAAGTCGGTTAACACCCCTGTAGCACACGAACGGCTTGGCGTTCACACTCGGTTCATGGTATATGTTGTTCGGGTGGATATTGGATCATTTGTACGACATGGTTTCCATGTGGACATCTTGGAAGCCGTCATCTTGGATTCAACTTTGGATTTGTAAATGGGAAAGGGGCATGTGGGGTATCATTTGACACGAGCTTGATCTCAGGTAAACAGTGGTGCAGTTCATTTTCACCTACCGTTATTGCTTAAGAAGTTATTGCGTCACAAGGGGTGAAAATTTGGCATTGTAGCATGTTTTTCTCTGTTGTTCCAGGCGATGTTAAGATGTCACTAACAATCCCAGAGCAAATCGAGATTGTGGAGAAGAGTGGTGGACGATCTGCCAGGGTGATTGCGGCTGAGTTTAATGCATTTCACCCAGAGAGGGAGAACATCTCACACGTTGCAGTGTTCAAGTTGTTGAAAAAGTTCCATAAAACGGGCCCGGTGCACGACAAGGACCGATCTGGATGCCCATGGACCGCTACTGCCGACGACAAGGCGACAAAAGTGTTGGCTGCTCTTGTAAAAATTCCTAAACGCAGTTCTCGTTGTGTGGCATCCATAACAGGAATCAGTCAGCGATTAGTGCTACGGGTGCTGCATGTAAAAAGCGGCACCAATACAAGCTGCAACTCCAGCAGCGGTTAACAGAGGATGATCCAGACACACGAGTTCAGTTTGCTGAATGAGCTATAGAAAGGTGTGAGGAGAATCCCATGTTCCGATAACATGTTCTTTTCAGTGATAAGGCTTTATTTTTCGTTCATGGAGAGGTCAATAAACAAGATCACAGATACTGGAGTGACACAAACCCAGATTGGCACAAAGATAGCAAAGAGGTGAGTGGGGGGAAAGTCATAATACCTGTCATAATACTCCCCATAAATAGAGATATAAAAAGAAACTCTTTCCTTCATTCGGAATCGTTTGTATTAGGCGAATCGATTTAGATTTCAAGTTGTAAATTCTCCCCTTACTCCTGAATCATTCTGGAGATTTAATTCTTTATAAATTTTCACTTGACTTTTAAATTCCGATGTCCCAACGAAAATCAACATCAATTCAACAAATTGTTCTTTCAATAAACTCTGCTACAGACAGTAAAGAGGATCATGGAAACGTACAGTTATGAATGACATGGGACATGGACAGCCACTGTTAAATTTACTATTACCCTAAGATTTTAATGGATTTACTCCATTAACAAACTCGGGCGAGATAATTGTTCTGGCTGTCTATTACAGAAAACCATCAACAGCGAGATAGATGCGAATCATCAAAAATGTTGACCCCGCGTAAGGAGGAAAAGACACACTATTGTAAATGAGAAAGATGGTATGTGTTATACCATAAACTCATTTTGACGTGATCAATATGTTAGTATTATTCTATTCTAACTGAAACCTTCGAAATTTCAGAAGCATTAACAGAAAGTATCAGCAAAGAGTAAAGGTATGATCTACGCGTAGTGTTCCAGTTCTAGTCATCAATTCAAAAGATTTGGTACAGGAATTTTTCACGCAGTAAGAACAGGCTCGTGGCAGGCATCTTGTTGAAACTGCTTGTGTTCCAAATCGATTCCATTTAGAAACAGTCACAAAAAAACTGATAACCATATTGCGATACCGTTCCCCATTAACTGTCACGGCATTTCCATCCCCGTCTTGAAACCAAGTACTAAATCCTATTACTCTACTAGATCAAAATCTAAACCACACGGTTGCTTGTAAGAACAATCTTACCAACCCAATCAAAATTTATGTTGCGTAGAACAAACTTGGCATTGTGATGTAATGTAATTACGTACGTAAAAAGTTCTATGTATATTAATTTTTTTGTTAGTGTAATGAAAACAAAAGGTTTGTTTATACGAAAAAAAACAGATTTACTTTCAAGGAAGTGAAATCACAGAAATGGATTGTCAACATCAAAATATAGAAACAAACAAGGAACACATAGGTGAAAGGCCAGAAACTGAAAAATATATAAACTGACCACAAAATAAACAGGGTGTCAGAAGGGATAGATTGGACAAAAACGACATATTTGTCAGTAGCTGCAAGTTGTCAGAAGCATCAGACTCAAGAATTTTAGTTGTCATCATGGTCGACGTAGCACCATCCTCAGCACTGTAAGTTATACCTCTATTTACGTATCAGATATGTAAAAGAGACATACGCATGCACAAGTTCATGCGTATGGAGCTTTCCTCCTGAACAAGCTTAAAGTCACTTCTCTTTCATTCAATTTGTAACTATGTTTGTCTAAATTCAATGTAAGCTTATATCGATTATGTAAATGCATCGATATATATCGATGCATCTAAAGTAACCGTTTAATTTACTACCGAGATTCTAATAACCTGTTTTCATTAAATATTCTATTCTATGGTATTTTTAAATAAATATGCATTATCTCCTAAAATAATTTCTCGAGGGTAGCTATTCAAAACTAAGAAACATTCCTTTTAAATATTAACATGGTCATTTAAGAAACGACATACATTATACAATATTTAATTACGTACATAACAACCCCTCCTAAATTTAAAGTTACGAAACACCATTAAGCATATTAAATCCGTCGCTCTTATTAGGACACCCTTTACAATATAGATAGATATTTTTCAACGTTAGTCAAATCAAAAATAAACAAAATAAA
Organism: Thermobia domestica; assembly: GCF_964235325.1. Taxonomy (NCBI): domain Eukaryota; kingdom Metazoa; phylum Arthropoda; class Insecta; order Zygentoma; family Lepismatidae; genus Thermobia; species Thermobia domestica. The sequence goes on from NC_137454.1 coordinate 250,224,668, forward strand.
TAAAAAAAAAATCTAGAAGTATCTCACAACCATGAAGTATTAGGTACACTTTGAAAATATAAGCTGTACCTTACTAAACCCAGATATGCATTCTAATTAAAGGAGCCAATATATGTTAGAAGTTTTTTTTTTTTTTTTTTAAAGGTTCAAATCAGCAAAACTAAGTTGAAAATCATGTCCTTTGGTAATTATAAATATAAGAAAATAAAAGTGACAGCTTTTACAATAATATATATATATATATATATATATATATATATATATATATATATATATATATATATATCCCTAGATCAAACGCGACATATAATGGACAATATCATATATCTTCTGAATATTGCGTTATTTTTCACCAATTAATTAATAGGCACTTAACTTTCACCATTAAAGTCATTACTGACATAATAAGAACTATATGTTATGCACTGCTAAATACCTTTTTTATTTTTCAATTAATTCCCCATAAACTCTTTTTAATCTCCACTTAATCTTTGATTTTATTAATGTCATTTGAAAGCACTTTTACTGCGGACTTTCTTTAATATTCCCTTTCAGATTGCCGTACATAAAATAGCAACATTAATTAAAATAAATTGAGCAGTCTTATAATGTATTATGTTTAAGAAGTAACCACAAATAAATACAACTAAACCATAAATTATGTGGTAATTGAATCTACTAAGAGCACTGAAAAAACATAATTCAGTCGTAAAGATAAAACTGTTCCTGTACTTAAACATAGATTTCATATTTCAAAAATATGAGTATTTACACTTTACACTTAGAAAATTTAAGGAGATGTCTACCCATCATCAGAAGCTTCAGAATCTCCATAAGAAAGCATGTAAAATTTAATTCACAAATATCTTACAAAATATTGCACTTACTTGTAATATTTTGTACACGAATGCCAAAGAGCAATATGATTTAGATAATCGTCTCAATTTTGCACCTAATCACTTAGACTAATTGTAATGTTTAATTCTGCAATTATATAATGACTACTACAGGTAAAGAGTCGAAAGACCACTTGCAGACCTCATAGGTCTAAATTACTATGGGTGACATTCTTTGAAGAACACGTGCTGGGACGGGATGCATTGTGACAATTTGAGAAGTAAAACTCGTGCCTACCACGACCACCTCCACTTGCATAATCATTTACGCCTTGAACAGCCTCCCTTCCCATTCCTACCCCCACTTCCCTACTGAGTTCCTACAACTTTACGACTTTATCTGAATTTGCTTTTACGACGGAATCTGGTATGACTCACGGGTGTACAACCAAACTTTGTAGTTTATAGTGACTTAGTTTCGTCTATTTAATTATTTATTTATTTATTTGTTTGTTTGTTTTTTGATTTGCCAATCAGGCGGAGCCAAAAATCAGAACACAGGTCATACCAATCGACTTTTGCAAGCAACCTCTCATCCACTTCCCATGAACAGATTGACTTAATGTTTTGCAGATTGATATATGTATGAACACTACACATCTATTGATTTGAAATTTCGCAGACGTTGACGTATTGAACCCAATATGGCCGATCAAAATGTCAATGTGTCAACGACTCGTGTCTGGGAAACGAATTGTACTATGGAAGTACAATATCACTAGACGTGTACGAAAAGCATTAAACGGTTCAAAATATCGCCATCTGAAAACCAATATGGCCGAACGAAATTCTGAACCAAACAGCTTGTACTACAAAATCTAAATTTGGTGTAAAGGTCCATTACCACTAGTAGGTGAGGAAAATAATACAAATGTTACCATAAACCACGATGTTACCTGTGTAGCCACGGTGTCAGTGTTGGCAAGGGCGGTTTCTGTTATATGATATGGTTTGCAAACTTTAAGACGCGTATTTTAGGACGTTTGTGGCTAGTGCGTTCTAGACCTTTCCAAATGAACATCATATGTTTGCGTGTAACACTTCAAACAGATAACATAGGCACTGGCAACATTTTTAACTAACTGGCATTTCACCTGCAAAATCTGTTCCAGTGAATTGTAGGTGATTTTCATGCGAAACCCCCTGAACTGTTTACAGTGTATATTTTGCATGCGTATTTCGCGGCTATATTGGATACACGATGTAGAAATTGTGATCCATTTGTACTATTTTCCTCACCTACTAGTGGTAATGGACATTTACACCAAACTTCGTTTTTGTAGTACGAGCTGTTTGGTTCAGGATTTTGTTCGGCCATGTTGGTTTTCAGATGGCGATATTTTGAAGCGTTTAATGCTTTTCGTGCACGTCTAGTGATACTGTACTTTCATAGTGCAATTCGTTTCCCAGACACGAGTCGTTGACACATTGACATTTTGATTGGCCATATTGGGTTCAATACGTCAACGTCCGGAAAATTTCAAACCAATAGATGTGTAGTGTTCATACATATATCAATCTGCAAAACATTAAGTAAATCTGTTCATGGGAAGTGGATGAGAGGTTGCTTGCAAAAGTCGATTGGCATGACCTTCGGGCGGCCGTATTGGATTTATCCTTTGCTTTCGGCCCGGCATATTTCACCAGTATTCCTTCGTGGCCCTCCTCTATCTAAATATATGCGCAGTTTTCGGATCCCCGATTCTTGGGAGAGAACCTTTACTTGTGAGTATGTCAGTAACTTTTTTCGGGTGTTTTAATGATGATCTTTCTAAACAAAGAAATATTGAACTTCTTTCGTACGGTCTCTCTAGTTGTGTTGAAAAATTGCCGCTTGTCTATTGTAGGAGTAAAATATTAATACAAAAATAAGAAAGAAAGAAATAAGAAAAGAAAGAAATAAGAAAAGAAAGAAATAAGAAAAGAAAGAAAAAGAAAAAAAGACACACCCATAAAGTTTATTCAACTAAATACAGAAGACAGTAATAAATCATCTCTACACACGGCATTATCAATATATATGTAGAAAGGTAACTTTGTAGGATCCACCTAGTAGTTTGAAGTAATAATTTATAGAAATGTATATTTAAACATACAGCCTTGCAAAAAAAAACTATTAATATTATACACAGAACTATATGATCAATATGTGAGATTATTACCCCATAGCCTATATATTTTGAAAGTGAGTGCACTATAACCGGGTTACATTAGTATTATTTGTTAACAATGTGTGGGTGAACAAGTGTCTGCCAAAAAAGACATCTTTGCCATTTTTTTAAAAGTCATAAAGAGAAAGATAAGGGGTAAACCTGTTTGGTTTAGAAGAGTCGCCTACGCCGGAACAGTCGTAGGTGTTCCTTGTAGAATATTTCGAAAAGAAAAGCATTAGAATAAATAGGGTATACGCTGTAAAAGGCAGAGATGCCGACATGTAGAACACATTTGAGAGGGATGGAAAGTCTCAGTGTGTATAATCAAAGCTGATATAAAAAAGAAAGTTCAAATTAATAATTAATTCTTCCAATGTGATTCTCGCTCATCATATATATATATATATATATATATATATATATATATATATATATATATATATATATATATATATATATATATATATATATATATATATATATATATATATATATAGGGTTCTCTGAATAAACCGACAATCTTCGTATACGTGTTTTGGACCTCAATACAAGGAAAAGGTTTATCCGTGATTTTGATCGGAATTGCCCCTAATTACAAAGCTAGGGCAAAGTTAAGTTAATTAGTGGAATTGGTCGTAGAGTGGTAACACTGAATAAAGCAAAGGACACATTTAGCAAATATTCAGGACCTTAACACAAGAAGAAAGTTTATTTGCCTAATTACGCCAGAAATGTCTAATTACAAAGTTAATTTAATTAACTGGTGGAATTAGTCATAGTCAGTCATAGTCATAGGAATTAGTCATTCATAGAATTCATAGTCATACTGAATAAAACAACCGACAGACCTCCCATGCGTATTAAGGACCTCAATACAAAGAAAAGGTTTAAGTTTAATTTTCGTTGGAACGTCTAATTATGGAAATGGGGCTAATTTAAGCTAAGCTAACCTCGACTAATTCCACTAATTACCTTAGATTAGCCCGATATCAGTAATTAGGAATTTCAGACCAAAGCTGCAGATGAGCTTTTTACCTTGATCAAGGTTCTAAACACGTATGCAAAGTTTGTCGGTTTATTCTTAGAACAACCTGCATACATACGCTTATACGTGTAAAAAAATATGAAATATATCTTGAAACGATACATCACAGCATGCATTATTCCGAACACGAGGAACTGTGGAGCTGGCGGTTCCTCGCACTTTCGACTTTTCCCGAGGCATTACATATTCACTTTTTGCCTACTTTGGACCCACCACTATATCAGAGCATATCTGACAATTCTGTTGGAAGAACGTCTTGGACTTTATAACCTGTAGGGAATTCCTTGCGGACACATTGCACATTGCTGTAAAATGAATTTTCGGATGGCATATGTGTGACTTCCTTTACGCTGATATGCACTGCCACTGCATGGTTTATCATATGTATGTGAATGAATGTCCCCGTCAGGAGGACTGTTATATGCTTGAAGTTAAAATGAACGACAATGTAGGAAGGAGTAATTGCATTGGTGGAAATTTTGGAGAACTGGGTGTGCGTCTTCTTGTATCTGAGGTGCCGTTATCATAATTGTCTTGAATGGTTGAATCTAATTCGACCAAGAATGCAACGACCATTTCCATAAGGACAACGAACTTCATTACTGAATCGGAAGCTGACTTGAGACGTGAGATTCCCCGCTTCAATTTTTCAGGGCTTTCGGGATGTTGAGTCCACGAAAGAGCTGACGTATTTCACTCAAAGGGAACTAAGGTCACCTGGCTTACCATGGACTGTGGGCAGAACCAGCTCTCTATGTGAAGTCACTCTGGATTTCACTGATGGAAATTGCTTGTCTTTCTGTGTCGAGGGTGTAGATCATTTGCAAGGTTTGTAGGTTTGTGGCTGCTGACGGCGTTCCTTCTCTCTCTGGAGCACGTTTCATCCTTTATAATTTGCTGGATGATCTCCCAAACAATTAATATAATGAGCTGGTGTATCAGTGGACTTTTTCTGGCAGTGTCTAATGAAATACTCTTGTGGACACTTCACACAACGAGATACGGTGGAACACAAAATTTGTGTATGTCCCTATCCCTGAAATTCTCCAAGACGGCATAGTTCAACCAATACCTTGTTATAATGAAGAAGATATTTGACATCATAGATACTGCCTGGCGATTCATTGGCGGTAATTTGATTATTTTGCAGAGTAACGAGAAAAAGGGGTATTATGCTCAGGGGCAGCATTTATGTCGTTTGAAGGTTACACTCCAAGTTCTCTTTAAGCACTGTCAGCAAATAAGAGGACTCCGGTGTTACCACGTCTTTGAACTGAGAACAATTCACAACTGTATGAAGGGTGCTGATAAAGATTGAGCCTTACCAAGAAAAAAATTGAGCTAGGAAGCTGAAATTAGCAGGGTATATAGGGTAGGATCTGTACAGACTATGTAGCAAAATGCAATGTTCTAAGATAGTATCATCCTTTTCTTTTTCATTTCAGAAGTGAACATGACTGCACCTCCAGCGAGCTTCAGTCCAGAGGAACATAGGACAATCATGAAGTTTTTCTTCCTCCAAGGGACAGGTGCGACACAAATTAACGATGAAATGAAATAAACTTTGGGGGACTGTGGGCCGTCAAACGCTGGGTGGCAAACTTTAGAACTGGCCATTTTGATGTTGAAAGTGCGAAACCCAATGGCAAGTCTATTTCTGTGTCTGTTCGCGAAAATGTGCAAGCTATCCAGGACATGATAATGGAAGATCGTCAAATATCAGCCAAAAGGATTGCTACATGTTTGGGCATATCACAGGAAAGAGTTAGTACTATTATTCATAATGATCTGGATATGAGGAAGGCTGTAACAAAGTGCATCCCCAAACCTCTGACGAAGGAACAAAAGGAGGAAAGAGTGAGAATTTTGCGGACAGTTTTGGAACATTTTGCAAGAAGCGAGGTTGGTTTTCTGGAGAAACTCGTAACTGGTGTTGAGACGTGGATCTATTGTTATGATCCCGAGACTAAAGAATACTCTGAGAAATGGAGGTACAGTTCTTCTCTTCGGCCAAAGAAGTGTATGGTGCAGAGGTCTGCACCGCTGTATCATCACTGCTGAAACACGACCATTTCAGTTATGAAGTGAGTGTGCCAGTTGGTAGTGTGGAAATAGTCCTTTAAAAATGAGTCGAAGCAAAGACGTAACAGAATGGCAAAAACGGGCTAAGAGTAAACAGTAAATGAGTAAATGAAGTTGCTCGGTTTGTTGATGAATCAAAGAGAAATGTTTAACTGTTCACAAAGAATGATCTAGTATGTGCATGAACGCAAAATGGCGTCAGGATGAGTCGCGTTCTTTCTGTGTTCCAATGATGTAAAATGTCGAGGGCGCTGAAATCCCAATGATGCATTCAGCCACGATGTATGCTGTGAAGGTGTAGTTCAGTCTGGGGGAGGTTCTGTGATGATGTGGGCGTGTTTTTCGTATCATGGCTTGAATGTGAACATGGACCAGCACATTCTCAGTGACTAGTTGTTGACATTCCTTCATCTTCATAAATAGAGTGGACACTTCCATTTTCCAAGCCACGTTCACAAAACTTGAAGTGTTTGTATATGGTTTCAGGAATATACAAGCACTGTATTGTACCTAATTTGGCTTGCAAAATTCCCACATTTATATCCAATTCAAAATCTGTGAAACTATTTCAAACAGTAGATGAAACACAGAAATAAGTATCTCCGGAGATAAATAACAGAGTCTACTGATGAATGAGTGGATTTACATAACTTGAAACATCTCATGGAGTCACCTTCAAACAGAATCTAGGCAGTTATCCAAGTCAGAGGCTGTGTTTCAAACGATATTCGGTAAATTCTAAGGAGAGTCTAATTTTCGATATGCTCAAGTTCTAAGCTTGTTTAAACATAGTCGAAATTGGTTGAACAGCCAGAGTATATAAAGGTGATTGGTCAATTCTTACTGATGCAAATTCCTATAAACTGAACTAACAGACTTTAAGAGCCTTCAATCCTAATTAAGGAAGCGCAGACAGAATGAAAATACAGTTTAAATGAATATTACTACTAGTTCAGCACGCTTATACCAAATGGGAAGCAGAACTGAGTTGTTTGTTTTTAAAAGACTGCGTATCCACTCCTTTAAGTGTTAGTTCATTTTTGGCAATTCCATCAAACACCTGAAAAAGATAAATCTTTCGGGATAAATCCCACCAGTAGACAGAAATTGCCATTTCTCCCTATCTCTTTGTCCATATCTTTCGGTTCACTTCTTTTATTGCCGTCGAAACCAGAATTCTCGTTATTTTTTTATGTAATTTGCCGCGATATCACTTGCTTAAGAACTCAAAGTCCCAAAATATTATTCTGAACGTTTTGCCGAAAGTTAAACCTTAAACAAATTCAAGGGATCACTTGCATTGGCGTACGCAGATTTTCGTCAAGAAGGGGGATTCAAACTTTTAAGTTCATGTCATTTCAGCCGTTTGTCCTTCTATACATATGTTAAAATAGTAAATGTTTATTTTTACATAACATCTTACTTAATGAAGTTTAAAACTTAGGCCTAGAACCCCCTTGCGATACGCCACTGATCACATGTATTGCCGTATATTTACAGCTACTATGTAATCGGATGTTGAATCACTTTACCAAGCAAAATGCCTAGGGTATGTGGCGTTAGCAGATGAACATAGATAGCTAGGAAGCAGCTAGAGGCATTGGCGATCCCAGAAATTCAAATTCAATTTAAATTTGTTCACCAAAACGTAACGGCAACAGACTTGCGTCCAATTAGAGCACTTCTTGAGGATCGTCTGGTGTAAAGTACAGAAGTTTAGAATCAACCATCCACAAATCCATTGAATATAATATTGAGTTGATTTTGAGTTTAACGTCCCTTTCAGCAGCGAGGCCTACATGTGACGGGACCTACTGATTAACATGGAATCCGAGCCACATGAGCTCCCGCCAGAAATCGAACCCGGGTCTCCCACGCCAAAGGCGCGTACGCTAACTGCTTAGCCACGAAGGAGCTCTTATGTTTTATTATTGCAGTTGCTTCGATCAACTGTTTAATTCATTCCAATTGATTTATTCTTGTGCGTTCATGATAGCCTTTGAAATTGTAAACTAGTTTTCCCTGTCGACAGGAAAACAATTGGCAATGTTGTTTACTCAGATATCACAATACAAATCAGAATACCCCGAAGCTTTATATGCAGTAAACCCATTCTTTTCACTCTTCCTCAACCGTAACATATGAGTTATATGCATTTAATAACAGGTATTTTAAGCAGCGCTGGGAGGACATCTCGTGCTCATCCGGCAATTATTAACACGAAGCATTGCGTGAAAGATGTCGTGGGTGGTAAAAGACAATCATCATTCACTTGCTTACTCAATTTTAACCTACACTGCGCACAAAATAATATTTCGTTAACATTTAAATTATTATGCATCAAACTGTTACTACTAAACACTGTAGTTAATTGAATTCCATCCTCACTACTCGGTAAGCACTAAATGCGATACCCAGTTTATAGCGCTTAAATCTGAAGCTGCATATGAGAAATTCAAAAGATTCAGATTGTTTTACTACAGAGCCTCAAAAGAGCTTCTAGAGATTCATTTCTCATCTGTCAAACTTCCTAATTTATGAAGTGAAATCAACAATATTTTATGAGTTTCGCTTTCCTTGTCCACGGTTTGTAACTCGGGAACTGAAAAACTTATAATTTCGGATTTTGTAATAATAATATTAATACATATTAAATTAACACGGTTTATGAACAAAGACAACTATGATCAGTAACGTTTTTGAGGAATTATAGTCCCAAAATTTCAGAATTTTGGATTTTGTAATAATAATAATAATAATACATATTAAATTAACAAGGTTTATGAACAAAGACGACTATGATAATTTCAGGAATAATAGTCCCAAAATTTCATTTGATAAACATTGAAATTTGAATTGCCACTACTTTGTATAGGCAACCACGCAAAATATGGATATACTTATAAATTGCATAACCGGTAGGAGAAATCAAAATAATAATAATAATAATAATAATAATAATAATAATAATAATAATAATAATAATAATAATAATAATAATAATAATAATGCGTTCTCTTTATGTTGGGTAGACTCTGCCTCCGAAAAATATACTCGCACTTTATAAACCACGTACATCTAGTATTAGTGTGCGTATGTCGACAGTTATGCTATCATAAAGTTTACGTTATGCTGAGCTCGCTTGCACATCTTACATCTTACATCTTGATATATCTCGTCTACAATGACTTGTTGTCTGACGAACTGAAATAACTAGAATTTATAGGCAAACGCACTCCATTGGTATCTATTTACAACAGCTTATCCAGTACAAATAAAATTTAGCTAATATCTTCTAAGTTTGACTACGCAATACAATAGCTTGTTGTACTATATTAACTTTAGTCCAAACTTCCAGCGATCAAGTCAGCGTACTTGCGCTATATAAGGAATGCCCAAATGAAAAAGAGATTTTGTTTATATCTAAAGAATAGTTTATTACAAAATGTGTTACTTACTGAATATGTGAAGTACATACAGTTAATATGCAACATAACACCTACAGATAATTGCCATTGATTTTGATACACTGATCTCAGCGCGCATGAAGAGAGCGGATGTCTTCAGTATAGAAACTCTTGCTAAACACAGAATAACTGCGACGTGACTTCCAAAATCGGCGGAGAAGAATGTTATTCTCTGAAATTCTTGTGATCCCTGACAACGCTCGTCCACACACAGCTACTTGTACTGTTGAAACAATTCAAAGATTTCTTGATGGGATATTCAATCATCCCCCTTACAGCCTCGACCTTGTCTCCAGCGATTTCTTTATTTTTCTTTACCTAAAAAGTGGCTTGCATCGAAGCGTTTCAACGACAGTGAAGTGTTCAAGACTCAGTTGTATACTGACTGCACTCTCAGGCAGTAGATTTTTACACACAGGGTATACGGAAGCTTGTGTCGTGCCGTTAGAAATGTCTGGAGGTTTCTAACAATATAGCCAAGATATTTACTTGTTTATCAATCAATAAATTTCTCCTAAGATCATTTTCTTATTTTTTTATATTGTTTTTTTTTTTTACATGCGCCTCGTGTTCAAGGACTTCATTATATAGGCAAGTCATATCTTAGGCTGTGACATCTATTAGCGTCATATAGGCAAATGTTAGCCCGGTAGCGACATTTATCAGCGTGACGCATAGACTGAAGCGTTTTCCGTTTATTATTAGGATATATTAATTTATTTGTTTATTATTTAAATACTTTGGTTTAATTTATTTTTTGTATATAAATCACAATGATGACGTTGACGTGGATTGTGCTCAGAGTTTAAATCTAATCAGCAGGATACTTCATATTGAATTTGACTTCAGTATTGGTTACAAAAAATTACGAAAAACTTGCATTCTTAAGTCAATTATGGTGCAAATGATGGGTAAAGCGAAGAATGAGAGCCACTTGGATCATTAAGTTGAAGGACATTGTGATCGGTGTGGCTGTTAATTGTGGGATCGCTAATTGTTAAAAGATGCTGTAAAGAATATTTGTAACATTCAGGTGCCCAATCGGAATGAGGGACCCTTCGCACCTCTACCCTAGTGAGTACTCTACTACTGAGCTTCAACCCTCTTTCCCTCATGACCAGAGCAACCCACATTATGCTTTTTTGTTTAATTATGCTTTATTTTTTCCAAATTATGCTTTATTATGCTTTATTGTTAATTTCAATCATTGTTTTACATTAATCGTGTATAATGTATAAATATATATTTACTATACATTAAATAATCTAAATATCTTGATCTATTTATTAATATTTTATGCAACCAGTTTCTTTCATATTTAATGAACTTTCTACTTAATGCACTGTAAAGAGATACACTTTGCTCGAGTCAGTTTTTTCTATCACTTGTGTGTGCCTTAGAGGTGCATATATACAGACAGGGAAAATAAAAGATGCTACCAAAAAATACAGAAAGTGCTCAAGTTCAAGAAGTACACATAACAATATAGTGTGGAGTTCTTGTGTACTATTCATTGTTGGCGGAAAGTTTTCTTCTTTTCCTCTTTTCTTTTCTCCACATCAAAGGATTACACCGAAAAATTTACACAGAAATAAAAATAAGCTTTTCATTGTTGCATTATGTTCTCAATGATTTTGCATGGTAAATATTGATTATAAAAAATATTAATATAGTATATGTTAAATTTGCAGTTAAATAGAATTTTCCAAGAATTATACTATATACCTAGAATTATACTTGATGCTTTATTTTCTAAAATTATGCTTTATTATGCTTTTAAAATTAGTTTCTTCTGGACCCTTAGACAACTACAATCATGTTAAAGGTACCAACCATATGTCTAAATTGCTATTATGTGCTTTTTATGCTTTTGGGTTACTCTACTCATGACATTCTGAGTAGTTGAAAACTTTCTGTCACTACATATTTGTAACTTCAAACGTCCACTAAGATGTTCGCAAAATAGTTTTCCAACTAGTAGTGTCCATTTTACTAGGAAGTCTGTGAGCCGCTATATTAGCTAAATTAAAAAGAAAGCACAATCTATCCTCCCCATTTCATCTATTTAATTTACAGTCTCAGGAGAAAATTCTCGATTATGATATGAACATTTTTACTGTCTAATACAGCAAAATAACACCTTTTTACATGCTTGTTTATTACTTGTCTTTTCCTAAGATTGAAGGGAGAGGAAAGGCGTTGGAGTCGGTCTGTTTGCTTTTCGTTCTCACCAAAACAGCATAGGTTAGGTTCCCATGATTACAAAGCAGGAAATTTCGTGTTGTTTGTAATCGGATACATAATGTTAATTGCAAGCTTAGAGAGTGACCCCATGACATTTGCTTGTATCCTCTCTCTCCTTTTGCACCTCCTCCTTGGCGCGTTGGTTGGTAGGTTTATATTGTGTTTCAGTGAGCGAGGAGTAGACACCACGGAGCACACAGAACAAGTTCAAGGTCGTTAAATGTCGAGAGTAACAATGTATCTGAGTGTAAATGTTAGATATAAGACATGGAAAAGGAGGAGAGAGATACAAGGGACCACTAACCTAAAGGAAACATGAATAAAATTCCCTTAATGTAGAATTGCCAACTACAGCAGATTTACTGGAATTTCATTCGTGAGAAGGAACACAAGTAGAGACGGCTACTTATTATGTATTGAGATTTATCTCCAAATGGAGATAAACAACAATATTCGTATCGTTCCGGTATTCAATAATACGATTAATTAGTATCCATCACTACCACTCTTAAACAAGGAGGCGCAAATTTTAATACACATTTTGATAATCCTCATAGGTGACCACACAAAATGGATGCAGTGGATAGCTGCACATGGTTAACTCCTGACTTTATTTTTCTTACAGTGCATTCAGTTCTTAATATATTGAATTTGTACTTAAGTACTTTACATTGTGAAGCACATACTCTTACACTCTTAGATTTTCTCAAATATTCCCTTGAATGCATCCATAGTTTGCAAGTGCATGTATCCATGTATGCAGCTTCTTTATATACATGCATAAACGTATTTATTACGTAGATGTTAGTACAGTGCGTCCCACTAGCTTTCGAACCCGAAAAAAAACGTTATAATTTCCGAACAAATACACATAGGAAAATGAAATTCACAATACACGTACCTTGTTTCATGCTGAATACATGACCGTCACAGCAGGTGCTGAAAGTGTCCTTCCTGGACGTCAAGACATGTTTGTACACGGCGTTCCATATTGTGAAAAGTCTGATGTAGAGTCTCCGGTGTGATCTCATGAATCGCATTCTCAATGTTGTTTCGCAACTCTTGCAGTGATCGTGGGTTGTTTCTGTAGATACAACCTTTAAGAAAACCCCATAAGAAGAAATCAGGTGGTGTCAAATCCGGGAATCTTGGCAGCCACAATCCTTTGGAGATTACCCTGTCACCAAAAAAGGACTCAATTTCTGCCATGGCCACGTTGGAAGTATGGCATGTTGCTCCGTCTTGTTGGAAATAACCGCGACGCAGTTCTTGATCGTCCAGCTGATTCACAAATTCACTGAAAATGTGTAAGTAAACTTGTGTGTTTACTGTATCTTCAAAGAAGATGGGTCCAATGATACGCTGTCGGGAAATTGCACACTAAACTCCCACCTTCAAGGGATGAAGTGGAATCTCATGGTACACATGCGGATTTTCGGCGACCCATACCCGAGTATTCTGCGAGTTCACATAACCGGAGAGATGGAGCCAAGCTTCATATATGAACCAAGTATAGTCTAGGATTCCTGGATTGTCATGCAACAAAGCTTGCAACCAACGACAATACATCACGCTCTTTTCCCAATCTGTAGTCTTCAATTCCTGGACGATTGTAACGCGATATGGAAACAGCTTGGCTCTTTTGGCAGCTCTTTGCACAGCTGACTTTGACATCCCTACCTCTTGTGATAATCGACGCAAGCTCTTCTTAGGGGACTACAAAAGACGTTGCCGCAATTCTGTACTGTCTCCTCGGACATCAGTGGACGCGCGCCTCCATGTCCCGTAAGCAACGTTCCTGTTGTTTCGAACTTGTTCACCAAATGATGTATTGATGATTTCGATGGTCCTTTACGGCATCCAAATTCACGGCAAAATTCACGTTGAACGGTCTGATACGATCCCGATATCCAATATATTTTTAACAATGAACATGCGTTCCTGTACGGTGTACAGAACCATCCTCGCGATGCAGCGACTCGAGTCACACTAACGCACGCGCACCACGCCAAGCAGCACTTCCCCTGGCGCCACCTATCGTTTTTGTTTTGATGTGTGCGCTTCTGTTCAACCCTTTCTCGTATTTAGCATGAAACAAGGTACGTGTATAGTGAATTTCATTTTATGTACATTTGTTCGGAAAATATAACGTTTTCTTTCGAGTTCAAAAGCTAATGGGACACACTGTATTTTCATTTAACTTTGTCTAATATGTTCCCAACCTGTACCCAAATTACCAAAATTCTGCATCTGTTACTGTCATCCTCTGTTGTGCGGAGTACGTACTTGAAGCAAAAAGAGCAAAACACACCTACATAGTTGAGTTTGCGCTATAATCATTGCACTGCTTAAATTAAGTCTATCTATCTATCTATCTATCTATCTATCTATCTATCTATCTATCTATCTATCTATCTATCTATCTATCTATCTATCTATCTATCTATCTTATCTTTCATTAAGCATATTTAATTGCAAAAATGAAATCAAATCTTTAAGCTTTACGTCCCACAGTTATGCCGGCTAGGCTAAAAAAAAAAAAAAAAAAAAAAAGACGGTGATGATGATAAACGAGTGAAATAATGGAATGAAGAAAGTAGGAGTAAAAGGAGAACCTCGAGAAAACCCACGTATAAACACATTTCATTATACGTGTCGGGTCTATGAAGTTTCTTGGGGAGAGGGGGGAAGAATGGAACAATATTTCAATGTAAACAACATATACGTTATTGCAGCTGTACCGATGAAAGCTTCATACGTCATATTAAAGTTGTAATTATATTAAGTAATCATATTAAAAATCAATTTCCTTTCCGAGTTTAGATTAATATGCTCTTGCTCCCTCCTAAGCTTCAGATTCGGTGATATGATATAATTTTGCCTAACATGCAGTAAGTACATATTGAAATAACAACTATGATAGTAATGGTGAAAGAAGCATTTAGGAAGAAGAAAAGTGTAAATTATCTTTTTTCAATAAAATATTAGAAAGAAAGGAAGAAAAAGCTCATCAAACGTTTGGTATGGAATCTGTCCTTTACATGACCAAAAACAACGACTTTCGAGAATGACTAGACTTGCTTGTGCGTATGGAAAAGAATAAACAAAATTAGCTAGACTGCACAGAAAACTACTGAGTAAGTGATAGTATAATTGGAGAGAAAAGAACAATATTGAATGCAATTAAAAGAACGACAGAAACTTGTTGGAACATTTTGGGAATGAGCCGTACTGAGGACAAAGCTGTATACTGACAAAAGGTTTGAGGAAAGATAATAATAATAATAATAATAATAATAATAATAATAATAATAATAATAATAATAATAATAATAATAATAATAATAATAATAATAATAATAATAATAATAATAATAAATAACGGAAGGAAGGGGAAAAATGCTGACATTCATAAACAGTTTTAAGATGGATTATTTTTACGCATTTTAAAACCACAAATTAACTAAGGACCATAGCGCATGCAATCTAGATTTGCGGAAAGTCACCTGTAAAAGACGACAAAATGCGGAGACAAGATTGAGAAGAACGAGACTTACACTTAAAGTGAAATTTGAGCTACCTATTCGGAGTTTTTAGCCAACGGCGTTGTATTCCCAGGAGGCCTTCTATATTTACGTGCAGTCACACAGAAACAAATATTTGAGGCTTCTCAACCTCATCCTTCCTTACGAAGCAACCCTTAGTATAATAGATAAGTAGTTAATGCGCCTAGTTCCTGTGCGTGTTCCCATGATCCTGGATTCAATTCGACAGGATCCTTGCCTATAGAAACTCAAGTGGAGCCCGGGCAGGTGGCATGGTCCTGTAATCTCTCTTGAAGACGAAACAGTGTGGTGGGGAACCGCCTATATTGTAAGTATTGATCTTGCATGATAATCTGAACAATCCCCAACTGTCACCGAATCCCTCATTGATAATGACCCGGAACCAACCCTTTTGCGGACCTTCGTCGAATGGGACTCAGGATTTAATGTTGTCCGTACCAGTCCAATATGGAGTCATACTCGACATTCTTTTTTGCGGTAGATTTAATCCAATGATGAGTCTTAGTAACTTGATTATTTTTACTAGATCTAATGGACAATCTTTAAACCATGATTTTCAATCCTAATTTGAATCAAGACGAGCAGTCATACTTGAGTAGCCTTTGAAACTAATATGTATACGCAGAATCTTTTCACTTTTCCAGGCAAATATCATAAACGGTTTCTTTGTGAGACAAACATACTTCATCGATATTTACTATAAAATATTTTCACTTTTGTCATGTGTTCATCTCATCTTTCTCTTGGCCAGGCTTCGCAGCCAAACTCTAGTGCTCATAAAAAAAATAAGCGCCCAGTTTCACTATAATCAAGGGCATCATGAAGTCTTTTAATAAGATCTTGCTCTATTTCATACAATATATTTGTATAAAAACTCTCATGCTAACGAAAAGCACAACAGTGCACAACTGAGTAAACCGCAATGACTGATGCTATTAAATATTTTTTATCACAAATAAAATGTACAGTTCAAACTAAGAAAAGCAAAGCATAAAAAAGAACGTAAATACGTGGGAGTATACCGTAGCCCCAGCTACTTTAGGACGTTTTCACAATTTAACAGCCTCACTTACAATGATATACTGTACATAGACCATAGTGGAATATTTACTTTATTTTAGGAAGGTTTTGAATGTCATCACTATTTAGCCAACCGTGTATTGAAGAAACTGACTAAAACAACTAACTACCTGGGGGTATACCATACCCAGGACCGAATTAAGGGGCTTAGGGGGCTAGAGCTCCGGACCTCCAGGTGGGCAGGGACCTCCACTCTGATCAAAATCTCAACTGGCTATGTAAAAAGAATTATGAAGACACAATCATAATCATAAAATAACACCAAAAATATGAAACATATTCCTCCTTAACTTTCCTACTGTACTTTCACAGAAATTTATTACGTGAAGTCACCAGGAGCCACATATTATTTCTAGCCCCGGTTCTCCAGATGAGCTAATCCAGCCCTGACCGTACCCCAAGTGCTTATTTACAAGTTAAGTTGAAGTGTCAAAACTTCTGTCCTTACTATACCATAAACATTTTACTTCCTTGGATACAAACAAGGTTTGAAGCCTTGTAGTCTTTTGGAGACTCAGCAACATCTTTTCATTGATTTTAAACCATGTCAGTTTAAAATATGTCTGAAGGTATTTCTTCGGCATAAAGAAATCGAAACCTTTGCCATAAGCGCCAAATGTAAAAGCGCAATACAGTCAGTATTTAAGTTAACTGATTTGACGTGATGATGATAAAAAAAAAAGAAAAAAAAATCCATAAAATTATTTGAAAAGTTGGCAATTCTGTTACAACGACCAGACAAGATAGGTTGCGTAGGTGGGTATTACGCGAATGAAGATAGTTATCAATTGAAAGTAAAAACAATGGATAAAGATAGTATTTTCTTGTGTTACATTTGGAGTGGGAGAAACCGCTAAAGACAAAAGAATAGTACACGACAGACTACAGATGACAAATCAGACAGTACTATTTTGTCTGATATAGTAAATACTCGTATGTATGTCTAAGAACCATTGGGACAATGAACACCCTTTTCCACCCCTCTCTCCTTCCTTTTTTCTTTCTTTCACGTTTTTTGTTTGTTTGTTTTTGTCAGAAAGTGCGGCTAGTTTTGAGCTTGACTAATTTATAGTGTGAAGGATGTAATTGCTAAGTGTAACTGCGGTAATAAAACGGAACTGATATATAATTTACAAGTATTTAGATGGAATTAACAAACGAATAAGATTAGGATGAACATTTTTAGTTCAAACACAGGTTGATGGTTGTTGCATCTCTACTCTTACATGATGTACAATGAAGGAGAACATATTGTATTGAATATAATAATTACAGTGAAGTTCCGATTATCCGAGTTTCGATTAACCTAGGTTCCGTGTTATCCGAGCTTAATCGAAACAAACAAACAAAAAACATATTTTAAAACCTAGTCTGGTTACAACGAAAACTATTTTGCAAGCTTTTGTTTCAGCAACAAAGCAAAAGTGAAACTGGCGTGAATATAACGACTACGCCTGACGTGGCTATATTTGTTTGTTCCGTGTGACTTTTGAAACACTTATTGGAAGATCTAGAAAATAACAATATAATTGTCGAAAGCCTAAAAGAGACTAAGTTAAAAGATGTCATTTACTGACTGACAGAATCTTGGAACAATATGAAAGAATCTATCGTCCTGAAAAGCTGGAAAAATTTCGCCAAATAATGATAGCACAAGGATGGCATAAATTGAAGAATCTTCAAATGATGTAGAATTAGTAGATCTCTTAAACAGGCTACAGTTAGAGGCAGTATCAAATGAAGACGTAAGTGATTGGATGAGAGCTGATGAACATTATGAACTGTCTGATGAGACCATAGTAAATTTGGTCACACGAGATAACAGTGACAATAAAGTGGTAAATGTTGAAAGAATCAGTCACACGAATGGTTTGTTCGCGATCGAGAATATACTGCTCTGCGTCGAACAGCAAGGCGACACGGGACGAGCTGACATTATATATAGTGTTACGACGTCTGTGCAATTTAGCGGTCAAGAAACGAAACAGTTTAATGAAGCAGAAGATTACGAAAGACTTCTTTAAAAAAAAATAATAATAAAATAAAAAATATATATGTGTATGTTAAACACTGCCTTATTTGTATTATCTTTTACTTATGTACGAATGTATGTACTGTACTGTATCTCCAATAAAAATAATGAATACAGTAATAATAAACAACCTAATAAAGACAATCAATAAACAACAATAACAAATACTGTACACAATTTTCTAAGTATACACCCGTGTTAACCGAGTATTTGCTTATCCGAGTTAGATCCAGTCCGTATGTTGAGTTGAGTTGATTTTAGTTTAGCGTCCCTTTCAGCAGCGAGGCTATATGAGACGTGGACCTAGTGATTAACGTGGAATCCGAACCACATGAGCTCCCGCCGGGAATCGAACCCGGGTCTCCCACGCCAAAGGCCGTATTAGCTCGTAAGCCGTGAGTCTCTACTGTAATATAGTGTTTAGCTTCAAAGGTATATTTTTCATTTTAGTTACTGTGTATTTTCTTCCACATTTTAAAAATCAATATTTAAATGAATTATGATCAGGGTTTCCTCAGGCATATTTCCGGGCTCTCCTTTTCTTCGCACAGAAGTATCTGCAACAAAACCTAATTATGATAGTGCCTACGGTTTGGGTTCAAAACAAAGTATAATGAAAACTAAGCATCTTTTCCCAATTCTATTGTATTCCTGAGTAGGTACATGTACAGGATTCATTACATGAAAAAAAAAAAAAAAAAGTTTCAAAAGATGTTCAGGACAGAATGCAGACGTGGTGAACATTTAAGATTTCATTTTTAATATTCCATTTATTGTTTACTCCTATGCTCAGTTTAAATAAACTTAGTTGACTACTTGCAATTGTAATGCAACCCTCTTTTCCACGAAAAATTTTCTTTCCTTTCCAGTTCAGAAACTTGTATTATGAATTCTGGAGAGGTAATAAGTCTATTGAATTTCCAAATCACTGGCTAATTGTATCTCCAATACAAGTCCTTGTCTCACGTCCTTACGGTGAGCACGACCATTCTCAAACTCACTGTACAAAATGAAAGAAGGAATCAATTGACAAATAATCTCAAATGATCGAAACAACTAAATATTAATAATAATAATAATGAAAATTAATCAAAGAGAGATTTTATATCAAGTGAGAATCTCATGAAGCTGCATCGTTAACGCCGTTGCTTCCATACAACTCTGATTCGGTTCTTATGCGAAGATAAAAGTTTATTTCTTTCAACAAACTCTAGATGAGAGTTTAACTAATATATACTTAAATAATGTCCTCACAGAAGTGATGTCCTCGTCTTCACACACGCAAGTAAGAGTGATGTAGAATATTTTAATGTAGAAGACGTTTGACAATCTTGTCATTCGATACAAAGATTGAGTATGGTGGTCCTTTTTATTCGGCACAAAGGTTGCTTCCCTAATTTTGTCATTGAGCTCAATCTTTTTTATATTCTCTGTTCTCTCGTGGTAGCAGAATTTTATAACAGGGAAAGCAAAAGGTTCAGTTTCAACACTCAAACAATGTCAGATTTCATACTTTCCAGGAATTTGTATAAACACACATTTCCAATGGAAAAATTCTACAAAAAAAAAAAAAAAAAAAAAAAAAAAAAAAAAAAAAACGAAACGGGAACCTGTTTCTCTTTAGATTCTCTTCAATTTATGCTTCAATGGATCATTTGGAAAGCACAATGTACGATATTTCTAAATTTGTTCTGAATGACACTAAAGGCTTCGCAATGTTCGTAAGTGCAGAGATATGAAAAGAACATGAAATCAAGAAATTAAATTGGTCGTGGTTAGTCCCGGATACTCCTATTGGAACAGGTTACGTTTCTAGACATGTGCTTTGTAAATTAAAAATGTAACCTTGACCACCAAATGGTCCCAGGACCATAAACATCAAAAATACTAACTGATAAACTGCTTGATTACTACAGAGAGAACAGAAGAAAAACATATAATCTTTAGATAATTGGAGTAAAAGAGCGTTTATTTAGCTTACTGAAAACATGAACGTTTGTTTGCGTTTGAATACTGAGAGTACGATGTAATATCGATATCAAGGTGTTTGAGGAAACTAATAGTTGTAGCGGTATATTGACAACATGCAATTATGGCACTGCGTGTCTATTGAGCTACTCTTAGAACCATGGGCATATTGCTGATTAAAGAAACTTTTTACTTGTTCGCGATTGAACCTCATAATCTTGATTTGGACGGCCCAGCTTAAATAAAATTCTGATTCACTGACCTCTTTATAGCTGAACGAAGTAACAAACTTAGGTGTTAACGAGCAAGAGCGCCTTCTGTTATCTTAGATTTTTTTTAAGGAGACTTTTCATTCAAGTGTATGCTTATTAATAAGCCGGTCGAAACTATTATCTTAAATATAAAACCTCTTATCTATGGTTCCCATATGTCCGACAGACACTAAAAATTTTTTTGCTATAGTTTTGACCTTGAAGATGTAACTTCTAAACGCCTCCGAATCATTTCTTCAACCCACATCTGCAGTTCTTTTTGTGATGCTCTCTACATTAGAAGAAAAAAAAAACTTTGTGAAACACAATCGCCAAGAACCCTTTCCATTCTCTCCTCTTTTGGTAAAGACCTGACTCAGAGGTGGTTTACAGGGGTCCAAAGAGTTCACCAAGCCACCCACAAACAACCAGGCCATACATGTAGCACCCAATCTCCTCTTCTTCGTCTTTTTCTTTTCGTTATTTATTATATCTGGTCTTCCTATACAGACTTGCCGTTTTCTCAATGGCAAAGATTTAAAGATGAACTTTCTTTTGGTAATCGTGTACTAAGCTGAGACTCACATTGTGTACTAACATTTTGAGCAATTAACATCACGAACTACTTACATACATCCAAATACTAGCATATAAAAACAAGCTCTTATTATTGTAATTACTATTATTATGATTTATATTTTTTCGAAACTTCTTTTTTTGTAATCATTAATGAACTATTGTGTTAGTTATTTAAGTCGATTAGATACGCAGATAAATTCAACCTGTTGCTGCGTGTTCTTACTGTGAAGATGAGATTTTACTGTCTTTAGTTTTTACTTCTTTCCTATTTCAAACCAGGAATGGGTTTTTTCGAAAAATCTGTTTTCCAATTTTCGGAAATTTCATTTTTCGATATTTTGCTTTTTTAAAAATTTTTTCGTTTTCCGAAAAAAATCCTTTTTTAAAAAAATTCGTTTTCGATTTTTTGTTTTTCGTTTTTCGAAAAAAAATCATTTTCGAAAAGTTTTTCGTTATTCATTTTTCGAAGAGGTATTTTTCGAAAAAAGTGGTCATCCCTATTTCAAATTAATGCCATCTAGAGCGGTATCAAATGTTTCCAATACTATGTACAGACGTTGGAGTAAAGTTATATTGTGAATTAAAAGAAAGTGCAAAGTTACTCGTACACTCTTATATATTGATTCAGACTGTTTATTTGGAAGTAAGTACTGTGCCAACAGGAAGAAGTAATATTGCAATGTGGCCTAGGATCAAAGAGTACAGTGCCTTTTAGTCAAAATGTAAGGAGGATAATGTACTTATGAATCTCCTGTTTCTGTGTCCTCGGGAACAATGGAAGTTAGGTTAGTTCAGAATGTACAACAGCTAGATAAGTTCAGAATGTAGTTATAAGAGAATGCACAACATTATTATCAGTAACTCATCGAGCCAACTAAATTTATGCCAAACATCTATACATTTTTTTATCATTAAACTTCAAGACAAACCTTAATGACAAACATATAAATCTAGCATTTTAATATATAGACTACCTGAACCTGCACTGTCTACTCAGCGCATCGTTCGTTCTGTTATGTCCGAACGAGTGAATTGCTATATATAGATGTTGGAGTAAATTTGTAGCATATTTGTAGAAGTGACACGATATCAAGTGGAAATATTTTCTTCTAATAAATCCATATCCTTCCGAGCACGCCTTATTGCGTCTCTTGAGGCCTTTGAAGTTGTAAGTATGCAATAGGTTTTGCCATTCAGATTTAAGCAAACCGCCTACAATGTCCGTCAACCCGCCAGACGTAACTTCTCTACTGGTTGCCTAACACCGTAGTTTCGGCCTGCAACAATGTTAATTTTATGTGCTCAAAACGACCCCTAAAATCTTGAGTAGAACAATAACGACACAGTTTTTGAAAAATTGAATGAGAACTGGAGAATCTACACAAAATTTTGAATCGACCAGCGAAAACAGCACGTTTCTAGCACGTATGGTTTACGAGATCTTATTGTCGAAAGGATTGAGGACAAACATATAAACTTAGCCTTTTAATGTGTCCTTGTATTTATTTTTGAGCTTTTGGTCCAACGTTAGTGTTCTTTAGTTACAATAGAGTGGTGTATATGATGAGAAATGAATAATAATGATGAAATGAACGATGAAGAAACAAGACATAACACATGTCCTGAGAAGGATTCAAACTCAAGACAGATATTTGACCGTTTGACAAGGCCAGCCCACAATATTTATTTTTAAAATATTCGATGTTAATTACTGTGTAAGTTACACTGTGTGTGTGTGTGTGTGTGTGTGTGTGTGTGTGTGTGTGTGTGTGTGTGTGTGTAAAAGAGTTTACTTTGCACATACAAGTAATAGTACTAGTTGATTATTTTTACCTTTACTTGAAGGTATGTTTCTGATGGATATATTAAATGATTGAAATACGGGTCATAGGCAAGATTCTGGAAATCAGTAACTGTTAATGGAAGACTGCATTGGACAAGCTTCGGCACTTGCATTATTATTATTATTATTATTATTATTATTATTATTATTATTATTATTATTATTATTATTATTATTTATTTATTTATTTATTTATTTATTTATTTATTTATTTATTTATTTATTTATTCTTCATAAAGCTAAACTCAGGTCCGCCTGGACTGACCCTTTATTAGGTAACAAATAAATAAATAATTGACAATAGCAAAAATTAAAGGCTAGTACTAATAGTGGTTTTGTGGCTTTATAGTACTTATAAAAACATTAACACAAAGTAGTCAAACAGTGTATCTTTGAGATATTCTCTTTAATCACCCCCTGAATTACATCATAAGAGCTACAAGGGGCACCTCTCTAAACGAGCTACATCGTTTACTTCATAATATTCCACATCTATATCCATAGAACTTGAAGGACTATAGAAAATAATAATAACAAAAATCGTGGCAGCAAGGCTTAAGAGAACAGTAATATCGTTAATTATTTTTTGCTTAAAGATAAAATTTTTGATGCTTGTTGGTTTTCTAAATGAGCTCTTATCTTGAACAGGAAGCTTAAAGTCTTAATTTCACAGATGGCTTCATGTTTGTTGTATTACTGGTCACTTATTTCCGTTAAAAATGCAAAAAATATCAAAATGATAGGTTTACCATTGTTTGAGAACTAATGTATAAAAACTGTCACGTAGTCAAACCACTGGGCATGAATTGGTGAAAAGGTACAATCATGTTCAAAACAGACTTAACATGTTTTTTAACAGGTACAATCATATTTTTTAACAGGCTCAGTACTTTTCAATAGTTATGTTCTCAGTACTTTTCCAAGTATCCATAATTCACATTGATGTGTCATCATTGAGGAACCACAGTGCATCATTTGATTAATCAATGCATTTACAAGTTTCATATGGATATATTACATCGCATTTTTTCTCGATTTTTAATTGATTAATGTAGTTAACATCTTTTATGTCTTATACCTAGATACATTATTTATTTTAAAACAGGCTCGCGTAGTTTTTTTTTCATTTAAGGGTACATCAAAGTAGAAATTCTAGACTACTTTGGTTTATGTGTTCAAGATTCAATTTACAACAATTTTCTACAATGCGTTCATTTCGAAAAGTCAAGCCAAGGTCGCATAATGTTTTGCTGCCTCTTTGAAATTTGCTAGAAAAAAATACAATAAATAAAACAATTTTAATTTCGTTCCCTAGAAAATAAATAATATTTGACGAAAATAAGTAACTGAAATTGTAACGTAATACGTTTTCAAAAAAAAAAAAAAAAACGCTATAATTTGAATTGGTAACAGCATTAGCAGACTCACAAATCACGAAAATCGTACACAAGGTAAGAATTCTCCGAACAGTCTTATCTATTACTTTTTAACACTAGAAGGACCGGGTGGGTCAAAATGACCCATCACCATATTTTAATATTCCACTGTAAACGTACTTGAAATACTAAGTGAATAATATTTTATGAATTTGTTAATGCTATTGGCCTTAACAAATTCATAAAATATTATTCACTTAGTATTTCAAGTATGTTTACAGTAGAAAAATGAAATGAAATCTTTAAGTTTAACGTCCCGCGGTTATGCCGGTTAGGCTAAAGGAGACGGTAATGATGAGAGATGAATGAAATGGTGGAATGAAGAAAGTGGGAGGAAACGGGAGAACCCCGAGAAAACCCACGAGCACGGTGTTTGTCCACCACAAAGTCCACACGGCGCGAGCTGGGATCGAACCAGGGACCCCAAGCACCGGAGGTATGTTTACAGTAGAATATTAAAATATGTTGATGGGTCATTTTGACCCACTCGGTCCTTCTAGTGTTAAATCTATTATGATAACGCTTTACTTTTTATACATAAACCTTTTACTGTATCCATACACTTTTGTTGTTTTGCTTTCAAATTTGCATCACAAAGTGAAAGTAATAAAGAATTATGACAAATATATTATTTTAAAATGTAATATCAATGTTAGTTCGCAGCATTGCAAAATAACAGTAAAAAAACACACCAATTTATCAATACTAAAGTTACCATTTTCCTTCAAAAGAATATCATCACTCTGTTTCGAACTATACAGAAGATAACTTTTCATATAACAGTTTAACACGATTTTGGATAATGTGAAGTTGTCATATGTGCCATATTGTCATATATTGCACATATCGATTAGATAAAACACATGCATTCAATGTCGAGGATTTATTACGGTTTTTCGTTCTTATCAGGAGTGATTAGTGATGAAACTAAATAAAAATATGTTGTTTTTTCTGCTGTTAACTTTAATGCATTCACATTCCTATCAACGCTATAGAATGAATGTTTGATCACTGTGAATCCGGATTGAATAGTTTGAACATTATAAATGAAGAACTGCAAATTATGATTTATTCGTTTAGAAGTAATGGTATTAAGTTCACGAATGACTCTCAAAACACAAAAACAAATTTTGCATTGATTGTGCAACGCATTAAATTGGACTTGATGACTTGTTATGAAACTTATCTAAATTGAGCGGCTCGAGCGAATGTAATAGTATGTCACATTTTCAGACTTTCTAGTAAACTGGAAAAGAAAGTTGACCATTTTCATGCAATCCAATGCAACAATACATACCAAACAAGCTTCTGCACGTATATTTCCGAAATTAAACTACCTACATACTGTTCTGTGCTTCGTTCATAACCTTTCCACCTAATAACTCAATTTCACCGGAAATGGCGCTTACCACTATGTTCGTGTGAGCTGCTCAACTATCAACTCATAAACATATTCCTTTCGTTTTTGTTGTTTCTCTGGTACCATAAAAACTCACAGTACCCTTATATGAGAGGTATTAATGTGTAATAAAGATACAAGGCGCATATAAAAAAATGATCGGTTATTTTTTTATGTGGGAATGAGCAGTGATGAAGTTGAGCATCTGCAGGTGTATGTCCTAGTATTTTGTGCTTGCAACAGAGATAGAATCGTCCAAGTGGAGTTGTGTATATGCGAGTAGCAGTAAGGTGAAATGCCTGTCGTAATACAAAATCTCGCCAAACGTGAAGTGAGATCTGTCATATAATTTCTGAACGTCAAAGAACTGAAAGCAACTAACGTCCATACAGAATTGTGTACATTTACGAACCGACAGTAATGAGGGAAGGCAAGGTCAGACAATGGTGCAGAGGGTATTGTATCAAATTTCATGACGATGAGAGTAGCGAAAGGCCTATGTTCAGACGGATGATTTGATGGAACGTGTTAACGAGAAAGTGTGATTCAATCACCTGTTCACAATAACTGAACTCACCAAAGAATTTCCAAAAGTGGCTGCGAAAACAGTGCATCGAATTGTGACTGATAAGCTGGGTTATCACAAGTTGTGTGCGAAGTAGGTGCCAAAAATCCTGATATACAATCATAAAGAGGAAAGAATGAGAGCTGCACGTGATTTTTTTTTTTAGCCCGCTGGGGAGAGGAGGGGATGACATCTTTTCTCACATAGTGACGGGTGATAAAACCTGGATATCTTATGCCACTGAGGAATGGAAGCAGCATTCAATGCAATGGGAGCACTCTGGTTCTCCTAAAACGAAGAAATTCCAACAAATACCACCAGTTCTCAAAATCATGGCAACTGTGTTTTGGGACTAAAAGGGTGTCATTCTTGGAACTAGAACTAGAACTAGATTCTTGGAACTAGAACTAACAATGATACAGATGTGTTTTGCCAAACACTGAATAATCTGCAACGTGCCATCCAAAATCGGCGAAGAGGGATGCTATATGCTCTGGAATTCTTCTGATTCATGATAACTCCCATCCACACGCAGCTGCTCGTAATATGGAGACAATTCAAAGATTTCGATGGGAACTATTCAATCATCCTCCTTGCAGCCCCGACCTCGTCGCTAGCAATTTCTTTCTTTTTCTCCACCTACAAAGTGGTTTTCATCGAAATGATTCAACCACAGTAGAGTGTTCAAGACTTCAGTTCTAGATTGTCTGCACTCTCAAGCGACAGATTTTAAGACAGAAGATTTACGGAAGCCTGTGTCACGCTACCAGAAATGTTTGGAGATTGATGGTGACTATGTCGAAAAATAGCCAAGGTATGTACTTGTATATGAATCACAAATTTCTTCCATCATTTTCTTCCTTCTTTTTAATAGTGGCCTCTTTTTGACGTGCGCTTTGTTAATTTCTCCATATTTATCCGTGGGACGTTCAGAGTACAATGGAATCAAGTCCAGTCATGGTACCCCTAAGTACGTGGTAAAGTGAACTTTTTTTAAAAACATTATAAGAATTATTTACAATATCTAGACATGAATCTTTAAGTTCTGAAAGAAGCTTTAGATAGAGATCTGAAAGCTTAAATATGTTCAAAAGGACCAAAAAAGTGGACTTGATTCCTTTGTGCACTGAATGTGCCATATAAGATGTGATGCGCTGGCGTATACATTAGTCGATAACGCAGCTACCGAGTTCGATCTTCGTTGGAGAAGGGCATTTTTCTCGTTCTACCCTAGTTTCAGTGTGGCTCAGGAGTTTACCCAGCCTCTATAAAATGTATATCTGGAGACACCTGAGGAATAGAGGCGAATTGAGTTGATTTTGAGTTTGACGTCCTTTTCAGCAGCGAAGCTATATGAGACAGGGCCTATTGATTAACGTGGAATCCGAGCCACACGCGCTCCCGCTGGGACCTGAAGAGTAGAGACAGTCGGAGCGTACCGGAACTCGTAATATACGTATTTCCCTCTCCAACTACTTAATTTGAAGTTGAGCGGCTCGAGGGAAGACAATAGTAAGTCACATTTTCTAACTTTCGCGTAAACTGATGAAGAAAAGTTCAACATTCCCATGCAATGCAATGCAATGACTCCACACAAAGCAAGCTTCTCCTGCCATCTGCAGATATATTTCTGAAATTAAACTATCTAATGGTCCGATCGCAACCCATCACCTAATAACTCAATTTCACCGGTAGTAGCGCTTACCATCGTCTTTCCCGAGCCCGTCATGTAACATTCTAAACCTCAGAGGAAAGGAGCTAACTGACCTATCCTTACGCTACTTGTTTAGTAGTCCAACGTAACTACGTAATTTAAAAAGGTAAAACTTTTGAACACCCTTACAAGACAATATAAAAATGTATTAAATAAAAGTAGTAATTTACCAACTCAATTAATTGGCAAATGTTTCTCGCATTAACTCACTAACAAATTATTTGGAACTGAAATAAATAAATGTTACAAATCATGATGGAAACAAATATATAATTTTCTACAATACTTTAGCTCTGCACCTGTCTGTACGTCATATTTCAGTACAGCTACAACACCTGTCCCTGTCTTTAGCCCCCAGCTCGTTTCCTGTATATGGGGAAGCACACATGATGATATCCGGTAGAGTCCTCAAATTCCCTTTTTGCTTTAAGCAGTATCTAGATTATTTTTATATTCATTAGTAAATTTATCATATGAATTTATTACATTGATAAACCAAAGGTAAATTGAACGCGGGGAGCAATTATTTTCAAAAGTGCTTTTCAAAGTATTTATATTGGCAATAGTTGTGTAGGAAGGGGAGGTCCAGACGACATTCAACTGGATAATATCTGGTCAGCGCACCTCATTGTAGCTTTCAAGGTTTGAGTGCGTCACCCCTTAATTCGAGTAGTTTTTCAATTGTACCACGATGGTAAGCCAATACTGAAAATTTTGATGTCCCTACTGGTAATCAAATTGGGAATCACCACTCAGCCAAAGGTACATTGTTAGATAGTCAACATTGTTTTCTGTAACAGGCATCCAAATAATGTTGTAAGCTGCATTTATAGAATTTTGCCCATCCTGTGTGATATAATGACTCATATTGGTACATTAGGTCAGTCTTGTTCAATCTGGAGTACGTATACCATCAGAGGTACCCGACTACTTCTTAGGGAGTACGTAAAATTTAAACTACTATAGTTATGTTCTGTAACACATAGTAGTTCTATTAAACTATAACAAAATTGAGTTATTTAGTTAATAACTAATAAATACATTTTATAATTTATTTTTGATATATAGTTATCTGTAATTGGAAGTAAGGATATCACAAATCTGGGGTAAATGGAAAAGTATTGTTAGAAACACGTGAAAGGAAAGTTAAATATACCACTGTATTGAATTATAAAGAAATATTGGCAGCATGGTTAAATCATCGACTGACTTGACTAGGTTTTCCAGGGCACATTTCGTTACTCAAGGAAAATATTGGGTGGTTATTCACGATAACTTATTCTCATAGTACTTAGCTACTCCTCATTCATAAGAAATATCATTTTCTTCAGTGAGGGACTTGTTCTTCAAAGTTAAATAGATCTGGAGATGATGCTTGTGGTGGTAGTACTGATATAAAATAGAAATAAGTGTTCAGTTAATACAATCTCATATCTGGGGAATTTCAGTTATATCTCATACGTTCTAGACCAAATGTAATACAAAAGTTTATAAATTACATCAAAATTGTCAACCTTTTCCGGTTTTGAACTTGACAAATAAATATAGTATTACGATTAACGAAGTTGTAATATGTAAACAATACGCATTCATATTCATTTTTTTATGAAGTCCAAAATATCTTTTAAAATAAAGGGACATTTTTAACTCAGTCTCTACGATCGCTAAATATGTAAACATTTTTCATAACATGGAAAATCTATACATTTCATTTGTCATAATATTTAACCTTATTCTTCTTAAAGTTAATAACAACTAAAACTGCAAAACTGCAATATATGTGTCTTATATGAACTGCATACACATGTATATAACATATGTATGTATGTAACCACCCCCCTCTCACCAAACTCACGCAATTTCTGCTAATTAATAATATGTATAACGTATGTATTTATGTATATTTCTGTATTTATGTGTGTGTGTGTGTGTATGTGTGTGTGTGTGTGTATTACGTCTGTGTCTGCGCATATATAAATTTAAAATATATTTTGTACTAATTATATGTATTAGATTTTGTGCTAAGTTTGCATTTGTGCATCTGTAACTTCTGCTGTTTAAGATGCTACTAGTTTTCAGGTAAAGTTTTAACTCCAATGTTATAACAAAAGTGTGAATTCCGTTTCCAGCATTTTGGGTAAAACCAATTAGTTCCTATCTATGATAATAAAATCCTACAATAAATGCGCTTTGCAATATTCATAGCAAACAATCGTAAAAATGTCTTACAAAGTGATGGTTCATCAGCTCTAAGTATTATAAATCTGAATGAATTAGAAATAGTAAATTTGTTACTTTTCCTGGGGGCGCGGTGGCTCAGTGGTAGAGCGCTTACTTCTGGTGCATGGAGTCCCTTGTTCGATCACCGACAAAGTAAGTTTTTGATGGATAACATCGTGTTCATGGGTTTTCTTGGGCTACTCCCATTTCCTCCCATATTCTCATTACACCGATTCATCATCATTCACTTGCCTCTCCCTTAGCCTAAAGTAGTGGTTCTCAACCAAATTCCTATCACGACCCCCATTTTATCACATCCTCTTCCTAGCGAGCCCCTTATAATTTCTGGTTTGTAATAAACTTGTGTGGAATTTTTAATATAACTATTGCGGAAATCTCATGATATCCATCTATTTGTATAGTAGTAGAATCTATTTTATGTATATAGTGGATACAGTAACTTCCCCAAAACTGAATGGATTAAAACCAAATTTCGTCAGTTCATTCATATTAAAAATATCGAATCCGATCCGTCATACTGTTTCAAAATGAATACTGTTGGCCGAAGTGGTTTTTCTTCCATGGTAAGCATTAAATCATGGACAAGAAATCGGTTGTCAGTTGGAAATGACTTGATAATGTGCGTCACGAAGATTGAACCGAACATTATTGCACTAGTGAAATCACACCATGCTCAGGTATGCCATTAGCTTTCAATTTTAATTGTATTTCAATATGCAAGATTTGTTGCATTTGTATTTTTTTCTGGTATTTCAATATGCAGTTCTCATTACTTTCATATCGTACCTCTTTCATTTAAATTGATTTTTAAATAACTCTGCACCTGTTTGGTACACTTATTTTTTGTTGTCCTAGTAAGCATAAAAATAAAAATAGGCTATAGAACAAAACAACAAAATTCAAAATAATATTTAAAAATATTTTTCGGTATTAGATTCTAATAATATTTATCTCTTCCGTTTATCTTCGATATCCTCATGAAACCCTCTCGCGATCCCCAGGTTGAGAAACCCGGGCCTAAAGGCATAATCGTGAGATTTCAAACTAACAGATTTAATTTCATTTTTTGTTACTTTTCTTGAAGAGCCTGATTCTTTCTTCCTACTCATGACGGGCACAAACATAGGCGCCGACTTTAAGGGGGGGGGGGGCAGGACACTTTTGTCACCCCCAATATTTAAAGGTGGGGTCCTCGCCCCCTCAATATAATCCAGTTGAGGAAAAATTAACAAAGAGGGCCAAGGATTTCTGTCGTGCACTTTGTCGTGTCTTTAATTCAATATTAGAAACTGCCTTCTTATTTGACACAAAACGCAGTTGAACGAAACTGTGTTCAACAGAGCACTGAAGCTTCAACCAACACTCTGACAGCACTTATATGACAAGGGATGATAAATGTGGTACGCAATCTTGCAGTGAAGTTCCCAAATTTTGAACTTGAATTTGTTTTAATGCCTTTAGGCAAATTTGACTTAGGTAGTGAATTTCCCAGCAGAGCGGATGCAGCGAACCGAGATCTTGGGGGAAGGAAGGGGGCCTTCATCAAGCAATGGATAGAAAAGGACTGATATATTTATTCTTTGTTTGCCCCCGCCCCTTATCTTCTCAAGTCGGCGCCTATGGGCACAAATACAGTAGCACCGGCGCTGACGTCCTCATTATAACCCTCGATTCAATCTTTTTTCCTATGGCGCGCGGCCTGGAGCAACCGCGCAACTTGCTCCAGTCAGGGAACAGTCCTCATTTGAAATATGAATTTTTAGAGTTAGGAAAAACATACGTGGATTGCTAGTGACTGCAGAAACTGTAAATTAATAAATAGAATTATTTAATTTTTAAGATATGAAACCACTTTTAAACATGAGTGTGTTGTTTACTCTTACATCCTTTCTATTTTAACCAGTAGTTTAACAAAGTTTAATAAAAGGTCTTTGTGATATAATTAAGGCACTTCCTATCTTCCTTTTTAGATAATGGACGTAGAATCTCTTTTAATACTGTAAATAAAATTTTCTCATTTGCTCACTCGTGAAATAAACAGGTGAAGGATAATAACGAACTTGAACCATATACAAAAACACTATCATATTACAACAAATGCATATCAGTCATGGGAATATGATTTCTGTGACTTTATATTAATTTTTGACACACATATAATAAAATAGCATAGATTCAACAAGTAATGTGTGGGTTAGAAGGTAAATCAACAGGAAACAAGGAAAGGCAGAAGGGTAAAAAGCCGGAAAGGCAGCCTTGAAAACAACTGAAGCAAATCTCAAGTTGTTGTAGATTAAAGTCACTTCCAACAGGAGTAACACATACATCCTTCAAAAAGAGAAAAAAAAAAGCACATAACAACTTCCGTTTATAATTCTAATCCATTATTAACACATCATTATTATAGGTTCATTGTCCTTTATTTACAAGATCAAACGTATGTCTTTTCGAAAGTTTTCAAAATGGGATAGTAGGTTCCTTAACGGACTTGTTTGCCTATTTCTTTCTTCCCAATAGGTAAACATATTGAATCAAGTAGATCCCCAGACCAGCAAAAATTACGAAGCTGAGACAATATTGAAAATTCTGTGTCCTTTTCGCAAATTCTGCATAATATACCATTTAACTCTGTACGATACCTTTTAAGAATGTATTTTTAACAAAGCAATAACCAAAACAAAACAAAGAAAATAAATAAAAGAGACACCATTCACACAGCAAGTACAGTTTTACTGCACCTGCACTCTCACATTTATTTAATTTAGATACATTATCAGAATCACATGAGTGGTTTTGTGATATATGAGCGAAACCGTAAAAAAAAAAAAAAAATCTCAAACTACTTTTTATAATGGTTTTCAACAACTAAATTTTACCATTGATTTAAGAAATACGAGAAAAATCAGTAGAGTTATTATCAAAATAATTTCCATTTTCGTTCATGACTATCCTATCCTTAGTTGAAGTAGAGGAGATTTTTTTTTTAAAAAATTGAGAATTGTTCTAAAAGTATATATAGTGTAAAATGTTGTTCCTTTCTGTTGAATTGTGTAACAGCTAAGTCTATCTACATTTTGCCAAACTGGCTTTCAAGAATTGCTTTCAGGATGGAAAGATTGCGTAACCTACAAATTGTCGAAATGTCTAATTCCTGTACAAGACTTTCTACACTCATATGACTCTCTAAAAAAATAATAATAATAAAAATAAGAAGTAAATTATGAAGTGAAAATCTTTTAAATTTTACGTCCCTCAGATATGCCATTTAAGTTCAAGAAGCGAATAATTAACAAAAATAAATGAAGCGAATAATTAAAAAAATGAATGATGAAAAATATAGTGAGGTTAGGAAACGAAAGAACTTCGGCACGAACACACTGACGTTCACCACAAACCGTACATATATATACCGTATATCAACCGATCATAACCCTTACTCAATTGGGAACGAGCATGAGTACATACAAATCGAGAATAGTTATAAACGTCCATGATCTTCAGTGAGACACAAGCCGACGTTGAATTGTCAGCCGCTGGACCACATGGCATTGGCATAACTGAGCTATCGTTGTCCAATAAATAATGTAATGAAATTTTGAGTTTAAAATTATTCGGGTACTCAGCAAGCGAAAGGAGACGAATGAGAAATGCCATTAAGTAATCGTGGAAGAATTGGTGGAATGATTAAGAGGAAACGAGGAAATCCATATGAACCTATTTTGTCCACCAGAAACTCACGATCCGGAGATCGATGTAGGAACCCTTCATCCCAAGAATTTAAGCTTTTCAACTGAGCCAGTACACGCATGTGTTTAAAAATAAATTAGCCAAAGCTATAACAGCATTGGAATACTGCTTCCGGTGAGATCAGTGAAGTCAAGTAGTGCCAGCCCTGGTCAGAGGAAAGATGGGTGAACGCCCGTCCTCATCAGATGATGTTGACATTCTGGGACCCACTCAGGATCGTGAGGACAACTGGGGAGAAACTTGAAAGTAAGAATTAGTTAGTACTAAGATCTAGAAAACCAACATTAATGGCGAGGGAAACTGATTTGCTGACCACACATTACCCCAAAGTCATGAGTGGCACAAGCCGGTTAGTCGGCCCTGGCTTGTAAAGGCTGTTACGCCAGGAGCTCTATTATTATTATTATTATTATTATTATTATTATTATCCATAAATTATATTCA
Source organism: Thermobia domestica (assembly GCF_964235325.1). Lineage (NCBI taxonomy): Eukaryota > Metazoa > Arthropoda > Insecta > Zygentoma > Lepismatidae > Thermobia > Thermobia domestica. The sequence continues at coordinate 250,259,420 of NC_137454.1, forward strand.
AGATAGTTTTTATTATGCTTAATCAAGAACTACCGCCCGGGACCAAACGCTATACTTTTGTGCATAACTGTAAAGGTAACCAAGAAAGTTCTGTCCCTTTTCGTGGAAGTCTGTGTTCAATTGGACCTCACACCGTGAGTTGAATGCGAGTGTAGATAAGGCGAACGTCAGTTGTTGGTGTGGGTATATCCAACATACTACCTGGTTGTGGCAATTCAGACACACCGTGAACTTGCGTAAAGACAGAGGGAACATGGGACATCCACAGAACGTCATAAGAGCATGTATGCTGAACGAGTTCAAATGGAGGTCAAACGCCGCTGTAGCGGGACAGACGATATGCCAGGCCTTTGGTGAGGGTGTCGTGACGACGCGGACATTGCAGCGATGGTTTAACAAGTTTAAGGACGATGACGAAACACCCGAAAACACCACGTGCCAGAAGACCAACACATGTACGAAGAGGAACTGGGACTACAATTCAGTGTGTGGAGAAACCATTCGGCAGCACATCCATCAACTTGTGAAGCACTACAAGTTGGGTCAATGGGTCTCACATATTTTGACTCCGGGCCAGAGGGCAACGCGGCAGTCGCCTGTGTTTATTTACTGTTTCGGAGCCATTTCTGGACAGGGCGTTGACATGTGATAAAAACTGTGTCCTATACGAAGTTCCACGGAGCCGTCATCATTGGTTAGCATCCCATGAACCGATTTCAAAACAGCCGAAACCAGCACTGTACCAGAATAAGGTCCTTCTGTGTGTTTGGTGCATCGTGCATCGGAAACTACTACCAGTTGGTCAGAGTATCAATGCAACTGTGTAGTGTCAGCAGTTGAGCTGTGCTCAACAAAAACTCAAAACTCTGGAGCCATCGCTTCTGAATTGCAAATGCGTCCTCGTTTACGGGACAACGCTAAGTCCCACGTGGCTAAGATGACTTAGGACACCATTTTCCGCCTTGGATGGAAAACAATATTGCAACCACTATATTCCCCGGGTATTGCACCGTCCAATCATCGCCTGTTCCATTCTTTGGACAATCACCTTAGAGGACGCCAGTTCAAATCCCTAGTAAAAGTCCAAAATGCACCTGACACTTTCTTCGTTTCACGGCCCACCAAGTTCTACCGCGATGGATTCCATGGTCTTCCAGAACGTTTTCAGAAGGTCGTCGATGCTGATGGGGACTATTTTTGATCTTCCAGGTTAGGTGACATATCAATGTTCGAAGGTGGTGGGTGAAAAAGCAACAAAACTTTTCTTGGTTACCTTTATATTTAAATTTAGTACCTTGTATACAGAACCTATCTACACAAGATTGATTTTCTTTGAAATTTCACTTAATTTCTTTACAGTTTCCTGACAAAAATATTTATTATTGATGACTAAAAAAACATAATTATTTTATTACACTGAATAGAAATAAAAGAGAGAGCGAATGAAATCCAAATTGAATAAAAGCATTGTTTCTCGCCAAATTTTCCATCCTCTATGTCTTTTAAAACACTTGTTAAAGCTTATAAAAATATACTGTACTTACAAATCAGTTTAATACCTTTGTTTTATGGCTTTTTTTTGTAGTACCTTGTTAAAACGTTTGTCTTCAAACTGTCAAATATAAATCGCAGTAAATTGTGTAATCTGCTGTCACGAAAAAAAAAGTATCCTATTTTTCGATCGGTATAAGGAAGAGATACTATATTATTTTTCGATCGGTATGGAAAAAAAAAAACAATATTTCTCCTTACTATTTTACCATAAATTATTATTTGTCAATGAACTTTGTTACTTTTAAATGAATAAAGCGAGATAATTTTACTATGATGTTTTAAAAGCTGGTCGTTTGGGGGGGCCAGGAAACCATTTGGGGGGGCCCGGCCCCGGTGGGCCCCCCCTTGGCTACACCCCTGATTCTACAGCACTTTACTATTTTTCTTTTATTACCAATAAATAATATAATAAAAAGACTTGTTAATTGATTAATTAACTGGAACTTAACGTTTCCTTTCAGCACCAAGACTATACAGAACGATATTATTGCTAAAATGGGATTCCTATAACACTGAAGGCAAGCACCAAAGAATCAAACTAGGCGGTTACGAATTAAAATAAACATTGAATTTGGGAAATTCATTTGGTTGGTTGATGTGAAGCATACGTCTCCTTCAGCACCGAGGTTATATGGGATGTGGACCTATATTTAAACATGAAATTCAACTCACACGAATTCCCACTGGGAATCAAACACGAGACTCCCACACCGAAGACGCGTTCGCAAACAATATAGCCATGAGGAGTTGGAGAAATCCCTTTCTTGCCTCTGCATGAGCACGAAGAAATCTATTTAGTGAAATTATGTACCTCATGTGATTTTTTTTTTTTTTTTTTTTAAAGTAAAGATTCAGTTCTTTTTTGAGAAACTAAACCCAGTTGGCCAAAATGTGGCATATGACCTGCTGAGTTCAGTATTCTCAAAATAGAAAACAGTCATTTGGACTAAACGTAGTGTCATGTAATGTACAAACTTGTGTAACCCCGAGGTGATGAAGGAGAGAGTTTATTTTTGAAGTAGAATCGAGCGGCGTAGACCGATAATTTCCTTGAGCTGTTGATATTTCGAATTTTGCATAATGTAATATTGCAATATTTCTTTCCACATAATTTGAACTTTAACATAAACGTACCTTTTATACATTGAAAGGTTATTGAGCCTGAAGTTTAGTTATTTAAGTAATGCACCACGCAAGTAGCATGTCTTATTTAAATTTTTAAGTAAGTGTAGACAGGATGCGATATGAAATTATAACTTTTAATTACCTGAGTTTTTAGTTCGTTTTATGTCACTTTGTCGGTACTTAATTTAAAAGTATGTGAGACAAGAGAGACAGTCGATTAACAGACTGTAACTAGTGGGATATCTTGCGCCCTCGCTTCTGTCAGCCTGAGGTAGAGATGGTTATTTTGCAACCTAGGCGCTAAAATTCCCATCCTCATTGAGTGAGGGTAATCTTACTAATCTCAATGAGGCACTCGTTCGAGCTTGGATTCACTATCCTTTTTAAAGGAACCAGGATTCATATTTCTGGGTTTGCGGCAGCTTTAGGCATTTTAGGGCCCCATTTTACGTCCCTTGGCGATCATACTACCCGGAGAAGTAGGGAAGCAAAAAAGCGGCCTGAGATGTTTATGTTAAGTACCCTACCGGCATTTGCCTGGTGTGAATGAAGAAAACCTAGGAAAAACCTTACTCAGAATGGCTGCCCTGAAAAGGCTTTTACACCTTTCCGACCGAGTGTTCTTACTGAGAATCGAACCTTGGACAGCTCGCACCAAAGGCGAGAGCGTTAGCCACTATGCTACCCGGGGCCAGTTGCGCTATCCTCAATGATAGCGTTACCATGTTCTCAAATGCCAAAACACAGTCACACTTCCACCTGACTGAAGTCTAATTAGAATGTACCGCTCTTCTTACCTGGCTGATATGCTGAAAGCATATAATAAACATGATAGAATCATGGTGTGCCTAGATTTAACCATTTAAATATTTAAAGATGACAATATGTACACAGAACAACATGACAGTATGTGGACGGAATTTTTTTTCTCTCAAAATGTGGGCATATGTGCTGGAGTATGGTAACTCTACTCAGTGAGGCTTGCGTTCACTACTCTCATTGCGTTCTGGCTCATTATCTTCAATGGAGTTCGCGTTACGTCGGACTACGGCTCTGACTCGCTACCCACTTACAGGGCTTACACTCACACGGACTCACTTTCAATTATTGAGCTCAGTGAACCAAAGAACTAGACTCATGAATTTGGGCATCTCTGTTCTGAGGAGTCTTATCTTCATATGAACTACTCAGAGTAAAGAATATGATATATAGTGAAAACGTTCCTGCTTCGTAGTAGACTCTACGTACTAGAGGGTTCGAGAGACAGCGAGGCTCCATACGAGATCAACCTAAACTAAATCACAATGTAATGTTGTTAAAAAGCCACTTGTTTCAATTCAAGGTTAAAAACCTCAATGTGCTTTCGGTAGGAAAAGAAGTGCTCAAAAGGAAAAAAAAAAGCCACACAACACAACATTCCACCGCGCGCATGGACCAACATACAGTGCACAGGTTTTTACCTGCAGGGTAATCGTGAGAGCGACTTTTTTTTTTTTTTTTTTTTTTTTTGCACGTGAAGGTCATAGAAATGTATTATGAAGGAACACCTTCTTCTCCCGTCATTGGTGAGGGGAAGTTGGGTGGAGAAAAGGGCCAATCGAGATACTTCCGGTTTCTGATCTTACTCCTGTGTAATATTAAAAAGTTCTCCCTCTTCAATTCACATACTGTTATTATATGTTACGGAGACTGGTAATCACGAAACAAAACTCGTCCATGAAGAATACTTACTGTACATATATATACAGTATATCCAGTCAATGCTATACAGAGGAAGCCAATGCTTATTTATGTACGGCACCAATTCTGGTTTTAGATACTATTCGTGATTTCATTTTTACCATCAAAATATTTCAGCAAAATCGTCTCTGGAAACCAACAATGCATAATACAGATAATATCGTTTCCCGTTTAATCTAGCTTATTTCTTCCCTCAACATATCTCCACAAACATTTTACAGTTTAAGTATTCTCTATGTAGAGCTTCCATATTTCTAGACTAAGAAATCGAAACACTTACGAAAATTTACAATATTTTAATAGATATCCATTTGCTACTTGCTGACTTTTTTTTTAATGCAGTTTCATTTCCATCAATAGATAGGCGGCCTACAGAAGGTAACATCTTCTCTTGGACCAGTGATATCAATTTAAGTGTGGTAAGAAAGTACTAGGATTTTCTTTTTATTTGTTGATTTATTATTAATACATAAGAATGCGGTAAGAGGTGAGACGATGGTAGCAATGAAGTGCTGTTTACATAACATAAGGTCACACGATGTTATCTGAGATGAGACTTAATCTTCTGCTCTGGGGATATAAGGAACAGGTTGAGACAATGGGAGCTCTGTTAGTGAGAACAAAAGAGTGCAATAGTGAAATTATGAGCGATAGATGTGCGGATGATGATGGTAAATTGGATGAGGTGGTTCGTAGAGAGGAGCGGCCGGATCACGTTCATGGAGTGCAAGAAGATGATCGACTGGTGACACATAACACTGGAGTCTGATCCATTGGCACGGCTGGAGTCTGATCTAATAGCTCATGAAAGATCGGGTGATCAGCATTGATACGGTGTTGAATGTAGCGACAGCAGAGGAGGTAGAGATCCTGTAAAAGATTAGGAATAGTTATATGGCGATAGACTTCGTGTTGGAGTTCGTGCAGTTAGTGAGTAAGGGTGATATCAATAAAAATAAGTAACTACTCCTGAGAAGTCCTGCTCGAGAATCGGAGTAACTACACCTGGAGTAATCTCCTCCCTCAATTTCGTATCAATAAAACAAGCCACTACTCAGGTCTAGTCTGCTCCAGATTTATGAACGTTTACTCGCGCTTCCTGTGCACGTAGCACTGAGTCGTATCAATAAAAGAAGTGATTACTAATTTCTCCCATTCATCGCGCAGTCATTTCGTTGTTTTTAACCTATGGCGTGTATCTTAAAAGCCATGAAACGGGCAAGTAGCAACGATAGCTTCAATCAAAGTGCATTTGTGGATATTCTAAAAGAGTTTCCAGTGGTACTTTCAAAGTCACAGCTACCAGAAAGTAAACGAAGGAAAGCCGAAAGTTTGAAGGTAATTACAGTGAAATGCAACGAAATATCAAATACATCTACGACTGAGACACAAATTCAAAAGAGAATCTTTAATATTCGAGCGAGAATAAAACAAAAATAAAAAAGAAGAAAAAAAAATAAAAAAAAACGGGAAAGAAGAAAGTAATATTGAAACCATGGGAATGAACCTATTTGAGCTGACGGATGTTGATTGGAATCCAGCAATATTAAGATTAACACGACAAGCGCATATCACGTGTTGTCCAAGGTCTTTGTAGATTGTTTGGCTTTAAGAACGAAATCAGACACTTGGCTCCTTTGTTTTCTTTTTAATAAAGTCCAGCCACCCACGTCATAAATCATGTCCATCTGATTGCGTTTTCCACACCGTACGTGTCCCATTCTCATGTATACACCCTTTCTATCAACGTTGAGTTGAGTTGATTATTAGTTTAACGTCCTTTTCAGTAGCGTGCCTATATGAGACAGAACCCACTGATTAACGTGGAATCCAAACCACATGAGCTCCTGCCGGGAATCGAACGCGGGTCTCCTATGCCAAAGGCATGTACGCTAACCGCTTAGCCACGAAATAGCTCTTCCTATTAACGTATTACTCTCCAAAATACTAGGTTTCTTTAATGCCACTTGTGTATAGTCAAGTGCTCCGATAGCACCCGGAAATGTATATTGTTCTTGCCACTCTGCCTTTGCTGTTTGTATATTACACACACTTCCGGAAACAATCCATTTTCAGGTAGTCATAGACAGTACTTTGAGCCACACCAGAATCCCCTGACATTCCGACCTTGAATCCCGGATCACTCACGTAACGCAAGAAAACCAAGGGCACCGATTTCTCTGTAAATTGGGGAGGGCATTCAGATGTAGAAGGTATATATATCAGGATTTTAAGACAAATTGCACTCTAATTATGCCAAATATTGTATATTCATAAATACAATAGGGGGCCCACATGAGCTTTGGGGGGCCCGGGTCCCCTGGCCCCCACAGGATCGGCGCCCTTGAAGAAAACCCGCATCTTTTCATCATTACGTAGTCCACCACCCCGAATTTCGGTTGATTCTCCTTAAAAAATGTTGTGCTAATCACAACATTTTCTTTCATAAACTTATAATGCTTTTTGTAATCTCCATTTCCAATATTTCTATGTAGTTTATAAGTTTTTCTACGTAGTAAAACAATCATATACTCTGCCATATTTTGCACGGAGTCACCTATTTAGCTTGCTCCACAAATTTGGAGAAGTTACTAGCATCACAGAGGAGTCTTTGATTTTTATTGATATCAAACGCGTAGTAGTTACTCGGCTCGAGAACAGAGGTGTGGTTGCTTCAAAAGGGCGGGGCTTCTCCGAGGTCAGCCGAGACGACTAGTGCTCAGTTCTCTTTTTATTGATACCAATGCGAGTAACTACTTCAAAATTGGGCGTAATGAGTAACTTCTCCGTTTTATTGATATCACCCAATGTTCGAGGACCTGTAATCTGCCATAGAACTTTGGGCGGAGCAGAATTAACTAAGTAATAGGTCAATATTCACGAAAAATTAATGACAGAGGGTAGGTTATTCCTGTCAATTGAGTATTTGCTAATAAAAGCAAGATTTTTTAAATGTCGCACGAATTATATTAATTCATGTTTTTGGAGAGAAATCGGGACATTTGGAGTTTCAATTTCTGGCGGATAAATGACAAAAATCCTCCCTGGGGGATATATGACAAAAATTCGATACTATTCTGCCTAAATCGGGACGTTTGGGGACCCTATATATATGTCCCATCGACGAAAGTAAACAGCATGTATTTTACGTATTAAATTATTCATATCGTATAGTGTGTTGTTGCATGTTGTACAAAGATATAAATATTTTCCAACAAAAGTAGGGAGTTTGAAAACAGTTTCTTTGATATAGGACAAACCTAAATCTATTCCTCAAACCTGCATTGAAGGAATGTTCTATGGCTAAATGGTTAGAATTAAACCCTTTAGTGCGGGAGATCCGAGAGCTCATGCATTGAGAGCTTATGTAGTTCGGATCCTAAGATAGTCCTCTAGCCTTATACTGATACCATAGACAACCTCATCTACCAAATTACGATTATCTCCAAATTTACCATTCTGCCCCTTAAATTTACTGTTATGCCCCCAAACGTACATTTATCTCCCAAATATATCGTTCGTCTCTAAATCTACCATTTCAACTCCAAAATTGACCATTTTCCTCAAAAAATTTATCTTTCGTCCCTCAAATTTATCATTTTCCAGTTTGGTTGCGACATTTTTAATTAAAAATTACGTCCCGCAAATATTCTCATGGGCGACCCCTGTTGCTTGATGATATGACATGTGTGAGAGAGAGATGGGATATATATATATATATATATATATATATATATATATATATATATATATATATATATATATATATATATATATACTAGCAGCGTTCACCCCGCTTCGCTGCGGTCACCCCGGAACGCAATAAACTTTGTTACTTAGATAATTTTTACTTTTTCGCTTTCAAGTGATATGATAAAAACCATAGAAGATTGCACTAATGTTAACATTATATCGCCTGTCATTTATGTTAACCCGCCCCGCTTCGCTGCGGTCACCCCAACCCGCCCCGCTTCGCTGCGGTCATCCCGGAACGCAATAAACTTTGTTACTTAGATAATTTTTACTTTTTCGCTTTCAAGTGATTTATAGCGCCTGTCATTTATGTTAACCCGCCGAGTCACAGGGTCATGCGGGTTGCATATAAGTACGTTTATTTTTATACCTATGATGAACTAATAACAAAGGATTTGTACGTATGGACACCTGAATGGTCAATTATCTCAAGACACTGGTAATTGAAAATTAAAGTGATATGATAAAAACCATCTAGGGTCCAAATCCTAACAACCCCCCAAAAATGAAAGAAATCGGTTCAGCCGTATTAGCGTGATGAGCGGACAAAGGATTTTTTGTACGTATGGACACCTGATTGGTCAATTATCTCAAGACACTGCTAATTGAAAATTAAAGTGATATGATAAAAACCATCTAGGGTCCAAATCCTAACAACCCCCCAAAAATGAAAGAAATCGGTTCAGCCGTATTAGCGTGATGAGCGGACAAAGGATTTTGTGCGTTCTCTTTTATATATATAGAAGATATATTTATCAGCTAAAACCCAGACGTAACTTACCTCCCAATACATGATGCTGCAATTCCCATTCGAAACAAATTATTGAACGTCGACGAAGATAAAACAAATGGATTTATTCTGTCTATGGTGTTACTTTCCTCCATGTTAATTCATCGCCAACAATACCACATTGTATTCAAATAGAGGCATAAATTAAAAAAGCGACTTAGTAAATGTAAAAGAAGACAACACTCACACCAATGTTTGTGTATGGAGTTAGTCATTATGTTAAGTAGCCATTGGGATTTTTTCCAACTTCATAAGAAATTTTCTTTTTTTAAAAGTTTCTCTACCACACACAGTACATTGGAGCAGAGAGCAGGTATACAATGTAAAAAGAAGCAGCATGAAAAAACGAAAGCAATTCATTTTTTCTTAATTAATTAAGCATATGCGATTATAGAAGCAATTTACACGCGTGGCCCAGATTTGACTTGTGCAATGGAGATCCATGCATTTTTCATTACGTGCTGTGAGTGTTTAATGAGTTAAATTAACAACTGTTGCTCTTACACATGCTTCAGTTGCGAAAGTACTTTTGGATATTTATTTACTGCATTTACTCATTATATTTTGATATTTTATTTGTTTGTATACAAACAGCGCATCAAACAGAGTTTTGAAGTACAAGTGGTATGCGTTATATGATATACTATTTTCTGTGTAAAATATTTAGGCTTTTTAACTGAACGGTTGGTTTATATAAATCAACGACACAACACACTAAAATGTGTCAGATTAAAATATGACGCCAGCAAAGGTAATAAGTGAGATACGTAACTGTGCGAATCTATCAAATAACGCGCTTCTCCTGCCTAAAGAAGTATCCTCTTTTCATGGGCGCCCGAAGAAAATTTTCTAGGGGGCTCATCTCCCTGGTTGCTATATTACGTTTGGTATTTTTTTTATTTGTATTAAGAAACTCTTAAGAAATTTAATCCATTTTCGTGAGCCAGGGAGGGGATCGAGCCCATCCTGCCACCTTTCGGGCGCCCATGCCTCCTTTTTTTCTTTTCTTTTTTTTTTAAAATTAAGTAAACTGTACGTTTAATGAACTACTAAGTGGCACGGATGCGGATATTTTGATATATTTTCAGTGGATTTTCTCTTCACTTTATGCATATTAATCAGTCACAAGGTTCAGAAATGATGCATGTTCGTTTCCAGCTTATTTTGAAACGAGAATTGTGATTTTTACTAACAAGTTCAATCTTGTCTAAAGAAAATATGGTGGATTTTGTATAGATATATCATATGGAATAATAGCATTTACCTATAAGTAAGGTTTGGAAGCAGAATTTAAGCTGTACGACCTTTCCTTTAGTGAAATACACAATACACTGTACTTATAAATGCATAATAATAATAATAATAATAATAATAATAATAATAATAATAATAATAATAATAATAATAATATGTCCAAAAATACTCAGAAACACAAGTACCTTGGCGATCTAAAGAAAACCCTTTTCAGTAGCTTATCATTTCAACTGATATGTTGTTAAGTGACAATCTGATTTGTTGATAATAAAATGCCAAATATTGCTTTTTTTTTTCTTCTTCAGAAAATGTATAATTGAGGCGCGCAAGAGGTTGTCAGTGTAATCACTATTACTCAATTCTTATGTATGTGGTATCCCGAAGACTAATTCTCAATTTATCAATTTATTCCAAATCACAGAGGATATAAACTAGTCGCCCTACCTCTACTAGCCTAAGAAAGACGAGAAGACTCAAAATAAAATGAAAGGACAAGATATAAGATGATTTGAGGGAGAGGGGATGAAAAATAGAGAACGCCCAGCATAGAGGGTAGTGGAGGAAAAGAATAAGTATGGAATGCTGTCTCCGTATAAATATGGAAAAGGCAGATTAATAATAATAATAATAATAATAATAATAATAATAATAATAATAATAATAATAATAATAATAATAATAATAATAATAATAATAATAATAATAATAATAATTAATATGCAAGTATAATTTTAAAATTTGAGCTTCAATACATAAACTAGTTGAAATACTTTACATTGCGCTTGACAGAGGAGGTGGCGTCTGAAATTGAATTCGGACAACGACATCATTTTTTTTTCTTTCTTAGATTTATGTAGGGAATAAGTTTTCTTTCTTTTTAAAATGAATTGAAATTTTAATTGTTTGACTTTCAGATTTTTTCCTGAAGTCTATTTAAATGTCTCATACTTCGCGAAAATTAAATTTTGATATGGTATATTTATATAATTTTAACATGTATAAATTAAATCTGATTTAAGTAATATTAAATTTACTTATAATACAAAATTCGTTTTGACCAAGCAATGGTTATTTAACTAGCCCTGAAGAAGAAATTAATAAAATTGCATAATTAAAATTTCCAAGAAAACAGAGAAATAATTATCTATATAAATCAAAGGGTTAAATAATAATTATTATTCATATAAATCAAACGGCTAAATAATAATTATTGTTCATATACATCAAAGGGCTAAATAATGAAGATGGCGCAGATAATCAAAACTGATAACACTAACGACTGTTCAAAATTTAATCCCTTTATCTTAAAAACTCCGTTCCCAGCAACACTAGTCAATGCACGCAATATTATGCTTGGGCATGGTCTGGCCTGGACACCGGCCATCCACGTCTCCCAATCGAACGTAGACTAGACTCGACGCGCCTGTGATCGTGTGTTGGATGTAGAATTGAAACGACTTAACGTGTTGTGTCAACTATGTAAGACTAACTCGTGACCACAGAAAAAAAAGTTCAATTTAGACTAATTCTAATGTTTGTATGTGTAATGAAAATTTTTATTGACACTTTGATGTATAGTACATTTATGAATGTGATAGAAAGAAAGAGAAGAAATTAGAATATTAAGTATGAACATAAACCAATCACCTACATTGTTCCGTCATATTCAGTGATAGAACTGGACGTTGTGCGTGCAGTGCAACTGCAACCACTCGTATTCGTGCATTATGCCAGAACTTCCTTGTCTGGTTCGCAGCCAATTTACAATTGAATAAAACAAAACGTGATTCTTTTGACACATGTTTACAAATATTAATGATGAAAAGAGTGCACAACAATACAGACGTGCACCCAGAAATTTTTGTTGGGAGAGATCCAAGCTTTGGGGGGCGAGGTCCAATACTACAAGCAACTACATCTATATAGTATTTATTGCACGGGTATTATTCTGCATCCGAAAAGACGATAAATAATTGTAAAATACTACACTGAGAAAAAAAGGACTAGAATTTCCGTGTGGATACATCGTATTTACGCGGGTTCACTCCTTAAATAATGTAATTTCATGTATAAAAGTACAGCGGGTGGGAACACCATGCCAAGTCTGGAGTTCGGTGTCAAACTAGACTCTCTGTGATTGAATAATTTTATTCACATGATTGATTTCGTGTTAAAAACTATTACTCTCGTAAGGTAGGGAGTCACAGATTTAGAAAGAACCAAGAGGGGACAATCGTAGGAAGGTGGTAACAACATTATATACGTAAGTTACCACCGTCGCAATGGGTATGGCGTTAATTCTAGATTTGAAATGGTGGTCCCACAATACAAAAGTTTCGCTGGACGGTCGTGTAGATTGTACTACGGATGAAACAACATTACTTAATGTGGTGACGCTGACTGAATTTTGCATTTTTCTCCGTGCACCAATATTCAGAAAATAAAAGATAGAACTAGATTGCTTTTATAAGAGAAAGAGTACAGATGAAGTGTAAGATCAAAGTTTCATACTACATCAATCATATTCCAATTAAACAAGTATAGTTTTATTGAGAAGGTGTACAAATGTATGTTTGAATTACGGAGTTTTGGGGGAATGTCCAGACCAGCTGGATACCCCGTGAATGCGCCCCTGCAACAATAACTATTTTGGTGGCTATAAACGCCATGTAATCTTAACAAGCTCAAAGAAGAAATGCACTAAAGAAAGTAATAAATTCAAAGTCAAGAACCATATTATTAATAAACTTTCTAAAGACATTAAAGAAGATCACGCGGAATGAAATATCTATCCTGGTAGTTGAGGTGATCAGTATTCCATATATTGAGATATCCGTGAGAATCTTAATGGATTGAGTCCACTAACGAACTCAATCGAGATAATCGCTGTACTGTCTAATGACAAATAAATAAATAAATAAATAAAGCAAAAAAAAAAACTTTCCCCACCGTGACCCACTCTGACACACCACCCACCAAAACTCATCATCATCAACTCTGACCCATGATCCACTTCCTCCTCTCCACTAACTAAAGAGTTTACACCTGTAATAAAACAAAGCTGTGAAATTATCACTAATATAAGTTTGAATTTCTAGTGTCATTCGCTCAAGCACCGCTCTGTTACAATACCGGTGGATCTGACTACGATATAAGATGGTAAAGCGTTTGTCATGGGTCAAATTACGATTAATTTCAATTTAATTATCATATATAATTATTTCCTCGTTGAATTACAGATTCTTTTATTTTAAGTGGAAAATAGGATGAAATTTGTAAGTCTCAAATCAAGGTAAAGTAGTCCAATGTAACAGAAAAAAAATTAAGAAGTGTAAAATTTGACTGTTTCTCGAAAACCAAATTATTAGTCCTATTGCTATTATTACCGTTACAAATGTCAATATCCAAAAGTGCCTGAAGTTCTTTCTCCACTTAGATGTACTCATCTCAAGTTAATAGAAACAAATGAAAAAGGAAGAAAAAAGTTGGTCTTGAAAGTAAAGCGTAGATAAATTCACCAGAGTTCAGAAGATGCTATATACAATGCACTGAGCAGCGTCGGTCAGTGGATCGTGGGTGGTACTACGCCGCAGTGGGTTACGTTCTGCTGACCCACTCTATCTCTCCAACTATGGATTTCTATCCAAATCCTGTTTTAAATCCTATATATTTCAATTTCCACAGTCCTATATATATATATATATATATATTTATAGCCTGCAATTTCTACACTCCTTAACGATACCGTTGAATACTGAGAAGTATACAAAGACAAAACTACAATGGAAAACACTACCAAATTAATTATTATTTAATTTCTTCGTACTCTGTTTTCCTCATCAAATCACAAATTATATATCCATCTGCTTAAAAAATTGCGAAATATCGAGAAACAAACTATTTTGTATACGTATTTATTAAGTATTTCGGATACAGTTACTAAAGCACACTTTTACATTCAAAACATTAACATTAAAATAGGGGAAAGAATTTTGAAGGTAATCCGTCAGGACATGTACACTCATGGCCAAAATGATTGTCGCATATCGATAACTGTCTTCTTGTAAAGATATAATTTGGTAATGATGATGCAGGGTACTTTTAATACTGACATTAGAATGAGTAAAACGAAATGTTACTAAATGGAGAAGAAAGATTTGTTTTCGTTTTATTGTTCTTATTTACTGCTCTTTTTACATGAAATTTGCCACATACATGTCTCTACCGACTATACACATACTTAACATTATAAGAAATACCGGGCGAATTCGTTATCAAATTATATTCGTAAAAAAACATATTTATAGACATGCGACAATAATTTTGGACATAAGTGTACATCATATATGAAATTACAGTAAGTGATGTTCATATTGAATTAGTAACTTCCGCAACATTAAGTGACACACAATAGTACTGAAATTGGATGACGGAAGAAATGAAGGCGTGGAATAGTAGAACGTAAAGCAAGTAGAAAAGGCCTCTCTTTACTGTCATATTGAATTTGAGATAGTCCAGAAGTAACTCGCAACTCGTTTTGAAAGAACTTTATAATACTACATAAACCACGCCAAATAGTAGGTAAATCATATTATTTGATTTGGTTTTGAGTTTAGAGTCGCTTTCAGTACTGAGGCATGTGTACCTACAGCTTAATATGGGATCCGAACCACATGAGCTCAGACCGAGAATCGAACTCGGGTCTCCCACGTCAAAGGTACGTTACGCTAACCGCTTAGCCTCGAGGGAGCTCCTAAATCATATTATTAAAATTATTACAGAAATGTAAAGATTCATGCAAGGATGATGCAAGTTTACACCACATAATCATAAAAATAAATACAAAGAATTATTATTACCTACGGAAATTCCCAAAGTTACGAGCATGAAGTTCAAGGGGAAAGCATATTACTTATATTTTTTTTTTCTGTTTCTGTCTACTAAGCAATATTTCCTCAATTTCACAGTACATTACATTTAATTCTCACTCACACTTTTATGTGGGAAGGATACGACCTTGCCCGAGTTGTCTTCTATCATTTTTTTTTATTAGTAGTATGTTCTCCTGGGAAATTGCGTATATATTGTTTTTACAATGGTCAACAGGAAAACATAATCTTTGGTTCAGTGCTTGAGTGTATTCTCTAAATTATGTTTAGAGGATTCTTCTTGGTTAGAACAAAAAAATAAAAAAAGATAGTTGAGTTTGCAGAGATTTTTTTGTACTTTTAACTTTTATTTCTGTTAATTCTTTTTTCACTTTATTTTGTTTTTTTACACATTTTGCGTTTGCTCGAAATTACAGGAAATCCAGAAATTACCGTGAACCATAAAGTGTATTCAGTGGGAAATTGCAAAACCTGTTTCATGGTTTTATTTATTAATGTTTCAACTTGGACTCTTCCTTGGTTGAATGAAAGGCAAATGACAACTAATGTGTTTTCCCTTCTTGCTAGGCGAACAGTGACTGATTTTAATTTTTTTTTTTAATTTATTATTATTGCCCTTCCTTCCTCTCTGTCTCAGAGGTCTAGCTTATTTAAATTTTTGGTGAAGAAGAATAGCCTGTGGGACTATTAAAATGTTTTAAGGTTGAATGTAAAAAGGAAATTAAACATTTATCGTGAAACCAACATTTTATTTTTATTTTTAAAAATATTTTAGAAATCCAACTTTAAATTAACGTTATTCTAGAATAACAGCAAGAACATCAGAATTGAAGAGGAAATATCAGTATAGAAGCTAACTGAAAACGGAAAGAAAGCCATACAAGTGGCACTCATTATAACAGAAATATGTCAGGTCATTCAAAAATAGTCTGTAAAGTTTCAATACACTTCATATCGCTAAAAAGAAAGAACAAAACACCTTGGGTTTGAGGAGAGAGAGAGAACTGATACTCTATTCTCAAACAGGTAAAACACAGGTAGATATGTCGAATAACATTATTCCATTGGTAACTGAAACTATAGTAGCAAAATGCAGAATTTTCTGGCGAATAACGTCACTCAAAATAACGTTATTCAGAGCAATCCGTTTTAAAACTTATGCTGACTAATAATGTTATTAGCTGTGTGTAGAAATTGGTTAGAAGGAAGGAACGGAAACAAATAACGAATTGCCAATATTGCACATTTATTTAAGTTATCCACCTTTGATTTTAATATAATAATTTCTCAGTCTGATATTTTAGTAAGTAGATATAAATATTGAGCTGAAATACCTGTTTTTCATACAGGAAGAATAAGTTTATAGAAAATAGTTGAAAGATACATTAAAACCCCTTTACTCCATTATAATTAGAATCAGTTATCTTTAAACTGAACACAATACCTTCTATTTAGACATAATCAAAATTCTTGAATTGCTTAAATAGGCTATCTTCACAGCGACAAAGATAACATAGCATTTGTCATTTTTTACACTTTCCACTTGAACTATCCTGCACCAACCACCGACCATTATCACTTCCGTATCTTGTAGTTGCGTATTTAAAGAAGAAACATAATTTTAGTCGCTTATAATGAATACCGTGAAAATCCTAGAAATAAAGTTTAAGTATGTTGGGAAAAAATGAAAAACTAGTTGCTATACAATTCAAATAAACAAAATAAACCCACTGTCACTAAATGTTGCCCCCTATTGACCGTTTGGACGCCAAGTGGTGTAACTTGAAAATGGATTCCTTTTATTTCTGAAGAGAACCTTGAAGTTCAATGTATCATGAGAAGTTACTATTTATTTCATGGCTACATTCAAAAAGATAAAGTTTCTTTTCTAATGCTGATAGTGAATAACATTTTCTTCGTGCGATCTATATGAGATTTTGTTGTTTCTTTTCAAATGCTGATTTTGATAATATTCTCTTCGTGTGATTTATATGAGATTTTGAAGTTTCTTTTTAAGTACTGGTAGTGAATAACATTTTCTTTATGTGATTTACATGAAATTTTGATGTTTCTTTTCTAATGCTCATAGTAATAACATTTTCTTCATGTGATTTGCATGAGATTTTGAAGTTTCTTTACTAATACTGATGGTAATAACATTCTTTTCATGTGATTTACATGGAATTTTAAAGTCTCTTTACTAATGCTGATAGTAATAACACGTGATTTACATGAAATTTTGATGTTTCTTTTCTAATGCTCATAGTAATAACATTTTCTTCATGTGATTTACGAGATTTTGAAGTTTCTTTTTTAATACTGATACTAATAACATTTTCTTCGTGTGATTTACATGAGATTTTGATGTTTCTTTTCTAATACTGATAGTAATAACATTTTCTTCATGTGATTTACATGAGATTTTAATGTTTCTTTCCTAATGCTGATAGTGAATAACATTTTCTTCGTGTGATCTATATGAGATTTTGATGTTTCTTTTCTAATGCTGATCTTGACAATATTCTCCTCATGTGATTTACATGAGATTTTGAAGTTTATTTTTAAGTACTGGTAGTGAATAACATTTTCTTTATGTGATTTACATGAAATTTTGATGTTTCTTTTCTAATGCTGATAGTAATAACATTCTCTTCATGTGATTTACATGAGATTTTGAAGTTTATTTTTAAATACTGGTGGTGAACAGCATTCTCTTCATGAGATTCACATGAAATTTTGAAGTTTCTTTTCTAATGCTGATAGTAATAACATTTTCTTCATGTAATTTACGAGATTTTGAAGTTTATTTTTAAATACCGGTAGTGAATAGCATTCTCTTCATGTGATTTACATGAAATTTTGATGTTTCTTTTCTAATGCTGATAGTAACATTTTCTTCGTGTGATTTACATGAGATCTTAAAGTTTCTTTTCCAATGCTGATAGTAATAATACGTGATTTACATGAAATTTTGATGTTTCTTTTCTAATGCTGATAGTAATAACATTTTCTTCATGCGATTTACATGAAATTTTGAAGTTTCTTTTTTAATACTGATACTAATAACATTTTCTTCGTGTGATTTACATGAGATTTTGATGTTTCTATTCTAATACTGATAGTAATAACATTTTCTTCATGTGATTTACATGAGATTTTAATGTTTCTTTCCTAATGCTGATAGTGAATAACATTTTCTTCGTGTGATCTATATGAGATTTAGATGTTTCTTTTCTAATGCTGATCTTGATAATATTCTCCTCATGTGATTTACATGAGATTTTGAAGTTTATTTTTAAGTACTGGTAGTGAATAACATTTTCTTTATGTGATTTACATGAAATTTTGATGTTTCTTTTCTAATGCTGATAGTAATAACATTCTCTTCATGTGATTTACATGAGATTTTGAAGTTTATTTTTAAATACTGGTGGTGAACAGCATTCTCTTCATGAGATTCACATGAAATTTTGATGTTTCTTTCTAATGCTGATAGTAATAACATTTTCTTCATGTGATTTACGAGGGCCATCCGGAAAGTGGTACCCATTTGTGCAATAAAGACACAGTAGTACATATTAACAAATATACACATTTTTATTGGAAAGAGCATACTTTACACTACTTCTCCACATAATCACCAAGCAAATTGAGGTATTTGTCATACCGTGTGACGAGTTTTTGTATTCCAGCGTCATAGTCCTCCACCACCAGCGTATTGAGATACGTAGTGACGCCTCGTTTAAATCCTTCATCGCTGTCAAATCTTTTCCCCGCCAGAAAGTCGAGACACATTAGGAAAATGTTCACAGAGTTCATCAATTGTGACGCGCCGATCGTTCCTCAAGCATTCGTCTACTGATCTCAGCAGTTCGTCTGTAATGACAGATGGTCTCCCTGAACGCTGCTCGTCGTGTGTACTCCCCCTCCCCAGGTTGAAGTTGCGATACCAGCGCCGAACAGACGACTAGTCCATCACATTGTCTCCATACATCTCCTTTAATTAGCGATGAATTTCGCAAGGTCGAACGTTTCATGCATTAAGAAATTTAATCACGGCCATCACTTCACAACTGGCGGGGTTCTCAATTCGTTTAATCATTATAAAGAGCACAGACACAACACAGGCACTGCTAGCGTCACGCAACCTCGCACAAAGCAGGCAGACAACCAAGCCATTGACGCGGTCTTACCTTGCCCAGCGGCTCCCCGAGTCGTCAGCGCTTCAAGCGGCGCAAACGGGTACCACTTTCCGGATGGCCCTCATACATGAGATTTTGAAGTTTCTTTTCTAATGCTGATAGTAATAACATTTTCTTCATGTGATTTACATGAGATTTTGAAGTTTATTTTTAAATACTGCTAGTGAATAGCATTCTCTTCACGTGATTTACATGAAATTTGATGTTTCCATTCTAATGCTGATAATAATAACATTTTTTTCATGTGATTTACATGAGATTTTGAAGTTTCTTTTCTAATGCTGATAGTAATAACACTTTCTTCATGTTATTTACATGAGAGTTTGAAGTTTCTTTTTAAATACTGGTAGTGAATAGAATTCTCTTCACGTCATTTACATGAAATTTTGATGTTTCCATTCTAATTCTGATAGTAATAACATTTTTTCATGTGATTTGTATGAGATTTTAAAGTTTCTTTTCTAATGCTGATAGTAATAACATTTTTTCCATGTGATTTACATGATATTTTGATGTTCCTTTTCTAATTCTGATAGTAATAACATTTTCTTCACGTGATTTACACAAGATTTCAATGTTTCTTTTCTAATACTGATGGTAATAACATTCTCTTCATGTGATTTACATGAGATTTTTTACTTTCTTTTCTAATGCTAATAGTAATAACATGTGATTTTCATGAAATGTTCATGTTTCTTTTCTAATGCTGATAGTAATAACATTTTCTTCATGTGATTTACAGGAAATTTGGCAGTTTCTTTTTTCTTGCTGATAGTAATAACATTTTCTTCATGCGATTTACACGGGATTTTGAAGTTTAGTTTTAAATACTGGTAGTGAATAGCATTCTCTTCACGTGATTTACATGAAATTTTGATGTTTCCATTCTAATGCTGATAGTAATAACATTCTCTTCATGTGATTGGCATGAGATTTTGAACACAAACTACACACGCTTTCTTACTAGGCTGTCTATAATCTTTATTACAAATTAGCTAGAAATGTTACAGTTTCGGAAGTATATCACTTCCTTCTTCAGACTGATTTTCCAACAGCTTTTTTACATAATTTTTATCTCTACCAATCAGGAATCACTTTTCATTAAAATTCAATATATATGTCCATTGTTGTGATAATTTTAAATTCTTAACCGACATAATACATTGTTAATAAAGCCTTGATAAAAAAAAAAGAAGGATACCGAAGATGAAAGGTTTTCCTAAAATTCATAAGATGGAAGTAAAACTGAGATTGGTTTTAGACTGTAGGAGTAACTTCATGGAAGCATTGGAGAAAAAGATTAAAAAGATTGCAGAAGTTCTCAGAGGAATTCTGGATAGCAAGTGGGTAGTTAATTCAGCAGAAGTGAAAGAATTGATAAAAGGTTTAGGAACCAGAAAAGAAAGGACTGTTATGTTTAGTGTGGACGTAAAAAGTATATTTCCCAGCATCAAGAGAGAAGAAGTTCTAACAGTAGTGGACAAGGTGATGAAGGACAGAAAAATTTAAAACTGGGGTAAGGAGAAAATGAAAAAAAAAACTTTAAGGTCTGTATGGGACAATAGTTTCTGCAAGATAAGTGATAAGATAGTGAAAATGAAAGATGGGTTGAGCATTGGATCATATATAAGCCCAGTAATAGCAGATTTGGTAATGAATGGATGGGAGAAGTCAGTAATGGAAAAAGGTGGTGATAAATTAATATTGTTTTGTAGGTATGTGGATGATTGTTTTGGAGTATAGAAAGGAACTAGAAGGTAATTAGAAAATTTTATTGGAGATTTGAATGATGAAATGAAAGGTATCATCTTAGAGAAGGAGATAGAAAAAAGAAGGTATAATAAATTTCTTAGATATGAAAGTAATGAGAACAAAAGAAGGAAATTTTATAACATCGTGGTTCCAAAAAGAATGTACAGCAGGAGTTTACTGCAATAAAAGAAGTGATGTTGACGAAGGGACAAAAATGAATTTCATTAGGAATATGGAAGAGAGGATCAGAATGATAAATATGAAAGAAGATCAAAAGGAGAAAGATATAGAAAGACTATGGGAACAGCTGAAAGAGATTGGTTACAATGAAAAGGACAAGAAAAAGAGCAGGAAGAGCAGAAAGAGAAGGAAGAAAAGTGATAAAGAAGAAGAATAGAAAAAAGAAGAGGATAAGAAGAAAAAATGGCATGGTATTAAAAGTGCACGAGTGATATCAGAGAAGATAAGAAGAATTCTTAAGAGAGAAGGTATTAAGACGTACAGGAAAGGAGGAATGAAGATAATAGATATCATCAAGAAAAAGAGGATGAGAACGTAAGCAGAATTATGTAAAGAAAAAAAAGAGTGATATATGAAGTATCGTGTGGGATGTGTGATAAAGTATATGTAGGGGAAACCAAGAAAAGAATGCAAGAACGTTTAAAACAACATAAAGATGATGTAAGATTGAAGAGAGACACTAATGCAATTTACAAGCACGTTGATGAAACAGGTCATGAAGTAAACTGGGAAGGAGCGAAAATATTGGAATATGAAGGGAGACAACTGGTTAGAAAGTGGAAAGAAGCGAAGAGGATAAAAGAAGTTTACGATAAAGCTATGAACTGGAATAGTGGTGTGAGTATTAATGAAGAGTGGGAGGACATTTTGAAAAGCGAAGAAAGAAGAACGGTAGAATATAAGGACAATATAGGGTTAAAGTTTATTTATGTGTTTTTTTAATATTCAGATAGTCAATTAGTAGTCAATATTTAAGTAGAAAATTTCAATATTTAGGTAGTTGATTAGTATTTATGTTAATTAGTAGAGGATAAAAGAAATATTAAGATTTATTAACAATGTATTATGTTAACAATGTATTATGTCTTAAGAATTTAAAATTATCACAACAATGGACATATATATTGAATTTTAATGAAAAGTGATTCCTGATTGGTAGAGATAAAAATTATGTAAAAAAGCTGTTGGAAAATCAGTCTGAAGAAGGAAGTGATATACTTCCGAAACTGTAACATTTCTAATTAATTTATAATAAAGATTATAGACAGCCTTGTAAGAAAGTGTGTGTAGTTTGTGTTCAAGATGGACACAAGGCCTTTTTGTCATGAGATTTCGAAGTTTCTTTTTTAATGCTGGTAGTAATAACATTCTCTTCACGTGATTTACATGAAATTTTGATGTTTCTTTTCTAATGCTGATAGTAATAACATTTTCTTTATGCGATTTACATGAGATTTTGAAGCTCGAAGTTCTCTTCTTGAAAATTTCAATTTTGGAAATACACCACTGGGCATCCGAATGGCCTACATGTTAGAATTGGAATTGTGTTGTTAGGGGCGTTTTCTCCTCTAGAGAACCCTCTCGGAAATCCAATGTGATGAAAACCTAAGTTAGGCCCGGCGGAGTGATCTAGGAGAAGTAATGCATCAAACATTATTGCATTTACATTTATGTCTATAGATTACCATGATTTCCAAGTAGATTCTCTGACGTCACAGTTTGCTGTTCGGATTCTCAGTAAACCATACAGAAAGAGAAAGAGAAGATAGTAAACCTCGTGTTGATAGAATACAATGATAGCAGAAAAACAGGGCATAGTCGATGGTTTTGCAGATACCATTACTCCTGGATTAATGACTAAACGCACACTGCTAATACTTGTTTCACTCCATTTTATCTCCCATTCTTTGCTCAGTCTATTCTCTCTGTTCCGGCCCTGATCAGAGAAGCCCGGTTCTACATCAGATATTGGCCAATTGGAAATTACTGTTATTATTCACTAAACTTAGTCAATGTTTTCTTTCGGTGGTCTAAACTAATTCTACGATGTAATAATTGATCTCAAGATGTTGGCATTGGGGTACCAAGTGACAACACAAACTATTACATTAAGTAGTCTATTTTAATAAATACCAGATAAATGAATAGTCCAGGCGCATTTGTAAGTCCGTGGGATTTTGAATGAAGGGATGTTGCGGGTAGGTGGAATATCTTCATTAGGAGGTACCTAATCATGTGGTACCAGGTGGCAAGCCGAATACCGTGGCAGGGGACCGGGAGGGGAGAAACAAAATGGCCGCCAGTGACAGTTGTCTCTCTGGCTTTAAAGTGCTATAACTTCTACAACTTTTATACTAAAACCTTGAAAGTTGTGCAAATATGTAAATAACACATCAAACATTCCATTTTAGAACAATTTGCTGCAATAGCAACGCCATATTTTAAATATGGCGCCCTTAAATCCCAAAATTCGGTATTATTTATTTCTTTTCTTTATATTCAAACGAAAATAACTCGTAAACTGCCACAGATACGCGAAATCACCTTGAAACAAATGTTGTGGGTCCATGTAAGAGCTTTCCAACAAGGTATATGCCATTTCTGTATCTTTAAAATTAACGGAGCTAGACTTGTTTATGTTACAGTATGTGTATACTTTATAGCTTTTAATATATGGCTAGTAAAATTAGGCGAAACCTGCATTTGTAAGTTCGTGAGTTTTGTGTGAAGGATCTCTACGGGTTGAGGGAATGCATTCACTAGAAGGTATCTAATCATATGGTACCAGGTGGCAAACCGAATACCGTGGCAGGGGACCGGGAGGGGGAAAACAATATGGCCGCCGCTCTCTCCCTCTCTCTCTCTCTCTCTCTCTCTCTGTGTGTGTGTGTGTGTGTGTGTGTGAAGCTTTATAATAGTTTTTTTTGTTTTTATTATTATTAGTTCTTTGGCATTGAAAGATTTTTTCTTTGTTGGACGCATGAACAGTATAGTAGAATGAAATAGGAAAATGGAAGAGCATGAGAAAAATATCAAAAGTCATCTGCAAGTGCAGCTACCTCCTTCGGCGAAGAAAATAAAATTAAGTACAAACTATTCCATGTGTATTTTTTGTCAAGAGGAAACACAGAAACCACTTGTGAAATCCTCCAATTATGAAAAAGCGCTACAATGTATAAAATTGAGAGCAGAATAGATGGACAAAGAATACATTGAACTGCATAGACGTTTGGGTGAAGTAACAAGTGAAGATCTAAGAAATGAAAATGCATCATAACATGCTGATTGCTTGATAAGAACTGCACACACAAGGAGATGATGGAATGAACTAGAAGATCGTTTGAAAAAGAGCAACAGGAAATCCCCATTTCACATTATGAAGACTCGGAGGGTTCAAACTCATATATTACAAGATCACAAACACCAACTTATGAGAAAACAAAATGTTTCTTCTGTGACGAAGAAGGAAAACGATGAAACCCGCTGTATGTCATTGCCTACGATCGATCCGGCAGTTGTTTGAAAGAAGCAGTAAGTTTGTCAAAGAATGAAGTGTTCAAAATAACTGCATTGATCCTGAAGGTGCTCATGCACAGGATCACACAAGTCTTGCTGGAATACTCATGTTGTTAACGTGTTGCGGAAAAGCGAAGGCAAGAGGGATTCTGGTCTTAGCTCTGTGAGTGAAGGGGCTACCAAAACAGAATTTATTTATTCACTAAGCAAATTCCTTCATGAAGGTCGTGTTACGTCAATGGGTGAGGTAGAGAAACTTTATAATTCCATTGCTAAAAGCAATAATTTGAGTGACGATAAACTTCTGACTAGAAAACAATTGAAAGCCTTGATAGAGGAAGAATTGGAAAATGTTGGTGTTGCTTTTTTTTCATCTGAAGAGGAAGAACGAGCCTCAAAGAATTTCTTTAAAGATTACAAACGATATTGCTCCAGCTAACACTGAACAGGATTCTGATGATGTTGGAAGAAATATGAAGATTCTTTTTACGTAGCAGACGTTTTGAGAAAATATGCTTTCCAAAGTGAAAAGTGGTCGTTTACTGGGGCTGTGGGTGAAAGTGATGTAAAGAAGTCTATTCCAGAGGAGATCTCTCATTTGTTCAAATGGTGTTGCAAAGGAGAGAATAAAATCGGATGTGAAAACTCAGATTTTGCAATCAATGAAAGAAGTCAAAGACTATCACAGACGTTCATGTATGAAATATTGTCTCCTCATCAAGCAGCATATACAAAAGAAAGCTCTAGGAGGCAATGTACGCCACACTCATGATCTACTATTACAAGTGGCAGTTGGGCTCACTCTGCACTCAGCAACACGAAGTAAATTTATTGTACAGTTTTTACATCACGCAGGTGTGTCTATCGAATATAACAAAATTCTTCGTATCGAGACTCAAATAGCAAATGAAATTATCAAGAGTATGGATTCCTCAGGTGGACATTATATACCATCAGAACTTGTTCCAGGAAGGTTTGTGTATTGCGCGGCAGATAATATTGACTTCCAAGAATACTTGCCATATGGTAAAGGGACTCTACATGGTACTGTTATGGTTATTCATCAAGAGAAACAGGAGGAAGATGTATCTTCTCAAATCAGTTTGTCAGGAAAACCTACGACTAGATCACTCGAGAAGATACTCGAATCAATGTCTAAAATGCTACCTTGCGTCATCTCAGGATCATTAAGACCGTCAAATCCCTCTCTGGTAAGTTCAGCAAAGTCTCCAGAGGAAAGTTCTGAGTTAATTCAAAGATACGAACGAGATGACATAGTCTGGATGATGGCAAGTTTGCAATTTCTCCTATCGCACACTGATGATTTTGAAGATTCAGAAGAACAGTATAAGAAATCTTCTAGAAGAACTACAACAAACTCTGAATCTCCTGTGGTGCCGACATGGTCGGCTTACAATTCGATTCTTAACAAGACCATGCCCAAAACGAGAGTTTGTCGACTACCTTTGATTGATAGCAGTCCTACCAATGCTTCAACTCTGCTTACGTTTATGAAAAGACTTGACCAAAGAATAGAACTGGAAGAAAGAGATACAACATCACCCGTAATTACTTGCACTGAAGCTTCAATCACAAATCAAGTACTTCTTACTCTGTTGCTGATCTTGATAGCATGGCGGAACTCCAAGCGTTGCAAAAGCCAGCGCATGCTAACACATGTCTCGATTTGTCTACAGAATTCTGCAAAAGAATAAACTCAACAATGTTGAAATACGATGAAACTCACCTTGTTTTCGATACGTATGGAAATAAGTCATTAAAGATGTCAATGTGGAAGAAAAGAGCAAGAGACAGCCCAATAATCGAATATAAGATATCTGACTCTGCCAATATAAAAAATGTCACTATGAAAAATCTTTTATCTCATCCAAAAACCAAAGATGCATTTACTGCTTATCTTTCAGAAAAAATTCTTCATGCGAGTAAATTGGGAAAACGCTTAGTTGCCAGCTGGAGGACAGAAGCAAAACCTTCAGAATTGAAGGACATCAATGAGTTAAAAGTATTCATGAAGAAGCAGATACAAAAATAATACTTCTCAGTCTTTATGCAGCGTCTCAAGGGGCACAGACCATCCACATAATGTCCCAAGATACTGATATACTTGTTCTTTGTGTGTGGTGGTCTAGACACTTACCTGCCAGTACGAAGTTTGTCACTGGAGTTGGAGTTAATAAGAGAATGATAGATATTCATACTATCCGTATCTCTCTTGGATCTTCTAGATTAGAAGTCTTACTTGGATTCCATGCTATTTCAGGGTGTGATATTACTGGGGCATTTTCAAGGAAGTCAAAGAAGATGTTTTGGAAAACATTCCACAATGCTGTAGTTGACATACTTGCATCTCTTGGAAACCTCGGTTCTAGTAAGTTCAATGACGATGATGAAAGGCTAATTGAGAAGTTAATTTGCAATGTTTATGTGCCGAACACTAAAATTCAAGATATTGGGAAACTACGATGGCGGCTATTCACGAAAAGGGACATTCAAGGCTCAGGTCTTCCTCCAACCAGAGCGGCTCTTACACCTTTCATTAAAGGGTGAACTTCCAAGTACTATTGTGGAAAATCACATCCAAATCTCCTAAGCACACTAGATTGTGGATGGGAAGAAGAAACCAGTGACGAAAATAATATTGTTCCTGTGATGTGCACACCACCTTGCGCTCCAGAGACTGTATTGCAGTTGATTCGCTGCGGTTGCAGAGTAAGTAAATGTTCTTTGACATGCAAATGTCGATCTCGGACCATGCGATGTACAGAACTGTGTCTTTGTGGAGGAGATGAAGATCAGTGTGGAAACCATGACTTACGATGGAAAGATTCAGAAGATGACAGTGATGAGACTCTCGATGACTAGTGAGAAACCATACGAGTTACATCGTAAGGGAGAAACCTTAGAAATAGTATATAAGGAATGCTCAGGTGAAAAACTATCGGTGTGACATCATAGGAGAGAAATCTTAAAAGTATAGTGTAAGGAATGCTGAGGTGAGAAACCATAAGTGTGACATCGTAGGGGAGAAACCTTAAAAATATGATGTAAGGAATGCTCAGGTGTAAAAACATCAGTGTTACATCATAGGGTAGAAATCTTTAAAATATTGTGTAAGGAATGCTCAGGTGAGAAATCATAGGTGTGACATCTTAGGGGAGAGACCTTAGAAATACAGTGTAAGGAATGCTAAGGTGAGAAACCAAGTAGTAAAAACCCACTAACGAACTGAGTGTTTTTTATAGTACCGATTGGGTCAGATAGAAAGTGGATTCTCTAAACAATAGATAAATGAAGTAAATCAAACCCCAAGGTTAATTTAAATGAAGTAAATCATCTATATTATAAACAATAGTATATACTTATTAGTTATAAAAAATTCTCACAAGAATAAATATTTTCTGTAGGTGTAACTCTTTTACATCCCAAACTGTGTAATTGAAGGATATATTTCTAAACTAATTGTATCACAGAGCATCATATTATAGATATTAGATATAAGTACGTAAAGCCAAGGTTAATTATGTTGCATTTCTTTTCAGTTTATGTTCGTGTTATGCTTTCGCTATTAAAATCCACAAATTCTGACACCTACCATTACATTAACTAGTTATTTTGTGTTAGTTTTAGATACGACATCAATCTCTCTTTTCAAAGCCACCGATCTGGCCTACAAGTTTATTTCATGCCGATTCCGGCTACCTGTGACGGTTTACAAGTTGTTTACCTTTGAATATAAAGAAATGGACAAATAATAATAATCTAATTTTGATACTGAAACACGCCAATATTTAAAATATGGAGTCGCTATGGCACCAAATTGTTCTAAAATAAAATTTATAATG
This sequence comes from Thermobia domestica, assembly GCF_964235325.1. Lineage (NCBI taxonomy): Eukaryota > Metazoa > Arthropoda > Insecta > Zygentoma > Lepismatidae > Thermobia > Thermobia domestica. Next base: position 250,287,879 of record NC_137454.1, read on the forward strand.
TATTATTTACATTTTTGCACAATCACGAAAATTTTAATATATAATTTGTAGAAGTTATAGCACTCTAAAACTAGAGAGACGAATTTCACCGGCGGCCATATTCTTTCCCCCTCTCGGTCCCCTGCCTCGTTTTTCGACTTGCCACCTGGTACCACATGATTAGGTACCTTCTAGTGAAGGCATTCCCTCAACCCGTAAAGATCCTTCACACAAAACTCACAAACTTACAATTGCAGGTTTCGCCTAATTTTACTAGCCATATATTAAAAGCTATAAGGTATACACATACTGTAACATAAACTAGTCTAGCTCCGTTAGTTTTAAAGATACAGAAATGGCATATACCTTGTTGGAAAGCTCTTACATGGACCCACAACATTTGTTTCAAAGTGATTTCGCGTATCTGTGGCAGTTTACGAGTTATTTTCGTTTGAATATAAAGAAAAGAAATAAATAATACCGAATTTTGGGATTTAAGGGCGCCATATTTAAAATATGGCGTTGCTATTGCAACAAATTGTTCTAAAATGGAATGTTTGATGTGTTATTTACATATTTGCACAACTTTCAAGGTTTTAGTATAAAAGTTGTAGAAGTTATAGCACTTTAAAGCCAGAGAGACAACTGTCACTGGCGGCCATTTTGTTTCTCCCCTCCCGGTCCCCTGCCACGGTTTTCGGCTTGCCACCTGGTACCACATGATTAGGTACCTCCTAATGAAGATATTCCACCTACCCGCAACATCCCTTCATTCAAAATCCCACGGACTAGGAAATATTGACATATGCTCCTGGACTAGAAGAAATATTTTAATATTATAGTTTGATATTTCAAAGATGGGTGTGCGTGGGACGGGAGTAGTAATGGAGCTGACGAAAGAATATAACGTCTAGAACAGAAGTAAAGACGTAGAATTAAAAAGTAAATTGAATAATAAAATAATTTATGAGAGATGATGGGAGCATCCTGACAAGCATCCTTAGGATTTAGGATTAGGATTTCTGGGCTCTTGGCATCTAAGGCCATTTAGCCCGTCACATTTTGAGGGATGACGTCCCTCGGCGAGCACACTATTCGGGACAAAGGGAAGGAAGGAAGCGGCCTTGGACCTATAAGTTAGGCACCATCCCGGCATTTGCCTGGTGTGAATAAGGAAAACCCAGGAAAACCTCATTCAGCGTGGCTGGCCTGAAAAAGCGTTTTACACTTTTTTGACCGAGTGCCCCCACTGGGACAAGCATTCTTCATACATACATATATACACACAAGTGCGATATTGTACATTACAAGCTAATGGATTGCATAGGATTACATATCTTTCAGTTTAACGTCTCACGATTATCCTTTTAGGCTAAGAGAAATGGATGAGTAAGGCAAGTGAATGATGATGGAAGAATTGATGGTATGAGAATTTGGGAGGAAACGAGAGTACTCTGAGAAAACCCACGGACAAGATGTCCACCACAAGCTTACTTGGCCGGGAATCGAAACAGGGACTCCACACATCAGAGGTAAGCGCTCTACCACTAAGCCACCGTGCTACCCTGCATAGGATCAAACCAAGATCTTTTCGAGATGAATATACTACTAGTCTGACATTTTCGTCTTCATACAGAACATTGTTTTCAATTTGTCGTATATTCTTATTTTGCTTGAATTCTTGTTATTGAATCAGCAACATAAACAATCTGGCCCAGCCAAGAGTTGAGTTATGAGCGAGTAGACGGACCATAAACACTTTTTAGTACACATATCCAGTCTATGAGGCTTTTTTAAAATGTCAAAATTCAATGTAAACGGTAGATTCATTAATGCAGCTGTACCGGTGAAAGCATCACAGACATAATTTTAATTAAATATTAATAATTAAAAACACTATAAGGAAATCGATTACTAGTATAATAAGATTCAACTTTAATATTTAATATGTTTCATGAAACTTGCATCGTTACACTTGCATATATATATATATATACAGAACCCAGACCTCACACAACAAAGATGAAAATGCTGACCACTACACCACAAAAAAACTCAACAGCTAACTGGTGATACCCCAGAGGTAATAGGAAACAAGTAAATCGAAACATTATCATGTGACTTCGAAAGTTGCCATCATCATCGTCATAATATAATAGCATAAGTATTGCGTGTTTGAAATGAGAAGATATACTTATATGAAATATACATATATTTCAAGCCCTATAAAGAAATGCAACATTCCATATTTTGTTTGCATGGTTATGTGAGTGTTGTAAGTACTCTTGACCGTCGTCTACTGTACACAGAAGCTGATTCTGACTAATCCTTTTTAATTACTCTGCAGGGACATGCTATAAGTGTCTACCTTGTGGGTCATTTTCATATGTGCATGATAATTAAGAATGTAACTGTTTCCTCTGCAAAGATTTATATAAAAATGCGTACGGTACCAATGATGACAAGGCTATTTCCTCGTGCAGGAATAACTTTAGCAGCCTTGCTGTATTATGGTGTTCAGGAGTACGACAACACATAGGACAAGCTAAACATAGTAAGAAGATAGCATAGTTTTTAACACTATCAAGAACAATACAAGATACAACAATATGATAAATATGAGAAGTTTGTTTTCTTTTGTTCATAAATCACGTTCGACAACATTGCACTGTATTGTATTTCTAAGTTTTAAGTTCCACAGTTCTATCCTTTAGGCTAAAGGAAGCGATGAGAAATGAATGTCGATAACGAAATAAATGTGAAAGAACAATGCATGAATCTCATGACCTAAGCGGGATTCGAATCTACGACCGTCAGGTCGTATCGTTGTCAGATACTTCCAATAAGAGAAATGTTATATATAAGTTAAGTGTCATTTTTTCATTTTCCATTACTTCAATACTACTTCCTTATATGTAGTGAGTGAAAACAAATTTGTCAAAACGCGCGCAAACATGATGAAAAATCGAGGGTATCACGTTACATAACTGAAAATAATGATTAACAAGTGAGTTCATTTCACAATGAGAAACTACGGCAGACTTTCAAACTAAACGAATTTAATACCGAACTCAGAACCTGAATTACTGTACTTCCGGTTGCAGTAGAGGGATAAGGTCAGAGATGAAACCTGTTTTTACGATACTAAATTCGGCTATTTCCGGATTCACTCTATAGAGATTAATACTGAAACCGGAAGTGTTACTAGATTTCTACTACTTCTTGTTGCAATAGTAGAACAAAGACGGACATGAAACTTGTTCTTGAAATACTAAATTTATATTTTTAAAAAACTACTTCTCGTTATATATTATAGTTTTTTTTTTCACTATGGTAATCAGTGTTAAAAAAGGAAATTGCAGTTTTTCATCACTTCAGGCTTAAATAGAGATATAACGATGAAGATAAAAGTTATCCATGGGGCGCGGAATTCATATAAATAAATTGTTTCTCGCTATGTCTTACTGTTCTTGTTCTGATACCTGTCGACAGACAGACAGAGCCGTTCTATAAAATTTCCAGACTTATAGTATATAAGATGGATATAGCATACGAGTTTGAAAGTCTAGTTATATAGTTGTTCATTATTCCAGTGTCTATTGCTCTTACATGTATATCTTGAAGTTTGATAAATAAATAAATAAGTAATTATCATTCTGCTTCTTTCTTATTCTTTATAGAGTTCCATGTTCCTTCTTAGATATTTTCGAAGTAATCATAGCTGTAGTAATTGAAACAACAAGATCATTCCCAGAATAATAATAATAATAATAATAATAATAATAATAATAATAATAATAATAATAATAATAATAATAATAATAATAATAATAATAAAAACAGAGGAGATGTAAAGAAAGGAAAGAAGAACATTATTGGAGAGAGAAAGAAGCTTCTTAAAATGTCCATTTACACCACGTTAACTTAGTAATTTCGAGAGGATAATCGATTCTGGCTATTAAATCTTCTGAGTAGGACAATGCAATACGTGAAATATAGTTTTACGAATTTTCATATTATTAACTTCAACATGTCTCACAGCTAGTTAACAAACTAGGCTTCTCGATATATAACTGCATCACAAAGAGAAACTTAATTCTCTACACGCATTCTTACGAAAAAAGAATGCAGAAATATTAAGCAGATAAAACAAAGGAAAAATATAGCTAAAAATTCTATCTTGGTAAAGATGACAGATACCCAAAAACTAATCATTCTCTAATTTCCCCGTTTCTTACTAGATTACAATACTGCCTTTTTCTGTAAAGTGAAGAAGGTTTAATGGTAGTTTCACACAGAAAAAAAGAAAAAAACTTCGATAGCCCATATGGATAGAAATTTATAGCAATTCCCGTATATATCATATGAAATTTCACACGATGTCACATGAAGGACGCATGATATCTTTTATATCACATGGTGTCCTTCAATTGCAAAACGATTTGCATGGAGAAGAAAATGACCATGAGAAATTTTAATTTGGGAATTTTTGCAAAACATTGTCCCAAGGTTTTATTTAACTCATAAAATCTACTAGTAACTTAGTGGAACTCTGCTAAGGATCTGGCTTCTTGAAATATGATCCTTATGTGTCTAGTCTCAGGTAGATTCCAAGTGATGGAACAACCTACATCAGTCTACATGGATAAAATAAAGACTTAATACAAGAACCCAAATAAGGATGCTTTCGAGTCGAGTCGAGACAGAATTTTCCAGACAAAATTCGAGTCGAGACACAGCTCTTCCAATAGAAAAATATATATTTTTCGAGTCGAGACATCACTTTTACAGCACATTTTCGAGTTGAGACAGTCTCAAATCTTGTCTCGTGCGCATCCCTAAACCCAAAAATATAATTATATACTAAGATCTGAATAAAATTTATTGGACCTATTACATGTATACCTTGCTAAACGTGTATGTTCATAAACCGTGAAACACATTGTTTATGTTTACCGTAAATCACGTACAAATTTCACGCTTGTATACAAACGCCATGATGGTATTTACTGATTAATACTAAAGTTATATTAGGAGGATTTTTCTAAATTGAACAATATAGGTATTGTAAGGTTTGGCGAAATAAGAACTGAAATTGAATCGATAACCATTTTTAAAAGAAAAAAATAATAAGAAAATTAATTTAATGAAAAATAAGTTTTTAAAAAATATTCCCATTTATTCAAAACTATTATCAGATACTATTATTCCGAGAAACAGCGTATAATTGGGTATTATATGCATGCTCACGACTTTAACATTTTAGATAAACAATCCCTGAAACACATCAAGCATTGTTTCGTTTAAGTACCTTTTCCCGAATAATACCTGATTATACTTTTTGTGTTTAATATGTTTATAGTTCGTAAATAATAATAATAATAATAATAATAATAATAATGGGAAATATCATTCAGTGTAATTACTGCTCCTAAATTGAAAGAATAGAAGTTCATTATCTACATAAAGTTCATTATCTACTTAAAAATAACACTAGTACGAAATGTTTTGTTCTTCGGCAAGCAAATAGGTGATTCTGAAGCAGTTGACACCGCTGAATGCGAAACTAAGGTTTGGTTTATGCTAACATGAATGTCTCAATAAGGTAGCGTTTAGTCAGTTTTACATAGAGAGATGGATTAAATGGTATAGTGCATCCAATAAACCACAGTAGGGGAGCTTGCCCCAGTACCGTACACCTAAGCATTTTTTTATATTTGCTTAAAAACCAATCAACGAATATGATATAAGAAAACACGCTGACAATAATTACAGCATTGATAATAATATAGTATAACAACAACATTTTTGTTATAAGATTTTTGAACATGAAATTTTTCGATTTTGAAAATTTCTCAAAATGGCGTTGTTCTAAAAGCTGTTCCCAGTACCGGACAGATTTTTATAAATATCAGTAAATATGCAGTAAATATTATGTTGTAGTTGTCAAATACAATTTATTTGCTATGTTAATAGGTATTATATTATCCAGTTCTTACAATGTTAGCTGACAAGATGAGCTATATTAGAATTTCACTTCAAATTGTTCACCAGCTCTCCGAACACTACAGTTTCCCTCTAACAGACTATCCAAAGCTTTCTTCTTACTTTCTTCATCCCATTTCCCTTTCTTGTATGCAGCCGTCCTTGTACCAAGTCCTAGGGGGCGCAGTGCGTTCACCTCCGGTGCTTGGGGTCCCTGGTTCGATTCCAGTTCGCGCCGTGTGGACTTTGTAGTGGACAAACACTGTTCTTTTGCGTTTTCTCGGGATTCTCCGGTTTCCTCCCACTTCCTTCCTTCCACCATTTCATTCATTTCTCATGATCACCGTCTCCGTTAGCCTAACCGGCATAACCATGGGACGTCAAACTGAAAGATTTCATTTCATTTTTGTACCAAGTACCTGAAAATAAATTTCACCCTAAATATCTTCTCAACTAAGACTAATTAGGTAATTTCTTCTATCCGGTACTGAGAACATACGGAGTGTCCGGTACTGGCATCACACGATTTATTATAAAACATTATCAACTAAAGACTATGGAAATTTTAGTTAATGCTTCCACAATGTACGCTTCTTTAATTATTAAGAAATATTTTGAGAGTAAAATAAATTTACTTCTCTTACGTAAAGAGGGTGAAAATCTTCTGTAAAAGTTATATGCGTAATGCAAAACAGCAGAGACGATTAGTTTTTTTTTTTTTTTTTTTTTTTTTTTGCGATTTACTTGAGACTGGCGCGCACAACAGACAAGTGGCGCCAAACACTTACCCCCGTTGATAAATGCTACAGATGCATATAGAACAGCTACTGCTCACTAGCACCGGAATGCTAAAACTATTACTGTCCGGCACTGGGAACAGTCCGGTATTGGGGCAAGCTCCCCCTACAATATTGTTACTTTTGTTTGAACATCTGTAAGAAAATTCCACCTCGAAATTTCAGTTTATTTTTTGGAAAATTGCTCATTTGTATGGTAATTTAAATATACTTACCAGTGATTAGTGTATCAGCTGCAAAGTGTAAGTTCGATGTGGTAATAATAATTTTCAAAGTTCACTTTCTGTTGATTTCTTCACGTTTCCACTACTACCGTTCTAAGTGGTTCATTATAATCTGTTTTAATTAATCACTCCCAGTCTTAGTCAAATTTGTTCATTTTATCCCACCAAAATTATTTTCTCATTTGTTGTGTGATTTGTAAAGGCATTGTTTTTTAAAGTTGTTTTATCATTATTATTATTAGTTATATTATTATTTTACTTTATTTACAGTATTATGTTTTCACATACAACCAGCTGGCATTTTTGGGGATCCCAAGAGTTTCAGATATCCTTTGATCTTATTGGCCGATACAGATAGGACATCAAGAGTCATGACCTCTTATAGCGGAAAGTAAAGGAAAACTGCTGTCGGCCCTCGTAGCCGAGTGTGCTAGCGCAACGTGCTAGTAAGGAAAATTGTTTTTGGCGTGGGTTCAAACTCTGCCCAAGGATTTTTTAAAAAAATATTTTTAAATTTTCATAACACTTTTTTCATTAAAATAGGATTGAAAATAATACTCAAAAAAGTGATTTACCGATTATCTTTTACATTTTCGTAACACTTTCTTTCATTAAAATATGCTTGCAGTTTACTATACGAATCCATAGTAAAAGTAGTAGTAGTAATATTAAAAGTAGTAGTAGTGGTAATAGTAATAGTAGTGGTAATAGTAATAGTAGTAGTAGTAGTAGTAGTAATAGTAGTAATAGTACCAGTAGTAGTAGTAGTAGTAGTAGTAGTAGGAACGGGTTAGAAGTTCCGCAGGGGTTGGTTAGATTCTGTTCTCTTGCCAAATTTTTCTGTACATTTTACATGATCAACTTCAAACAGCAACTCTGTACAACTAAACTTTACTGTTTTGTTTAGTGATAATAGTGCATTTTAAAGCTATGCACTCTTGTATATGGTGCTATTTCAAACAAAATATTTTATGCTGAGTTGGCAACACTGCTTCACCTATGGCAACACGTTTATGGTTTTCAATAGAGCATTTTGTTCTCATTATATTGTGCAACTTTTGTTTTCATTGTTTTAACAGTTTCCAAGATATTTAATTTAAACGTACATAATTCCATGATATAATTTTTTGGATATTCAAATTTTGAAGCTCCTATCCTTCTGGTCCATAGCACCTTAAATTTTGCTCATGTTCATTTCTCATGATGTTCTATCAGATGTGCTATGTGGCAATCAGATTTTAGCGACAACTTGTGGGACCCTCCCGTGTAAGTAATGAATATCACCTGAATGTTACACTGTAAATACCAACTCTGGAGAGTTTTCAGTTGCATAATGAAGTAGGATATACCAAACCAATAAATTACAGCAAGAATTTAATGAAAATGTATTGCCATTGGGTAACTTGCCTGTGTAAAATTTCAATGTTCTAGTTCGTAGAGAAGTGCATGAAATTACAGTTATGAGATTTGAATCTAGCAAAAACTGAACAGACTACTGACCTACGAGATATAGCGACATTCATAAAATAGGTAAATATAACGTTTTCAAATGAAAGAAAGCGGTTTGGTTACGACTGTCCTCCCTCTCTCCGTCACGGACTGAAACTCAAGTCACTCAAAAATTAATTAAGTAATGTGAAATCTCAACTTCATATGAGTTTTATATTCCTTACAAAAGATACGTATTTTCTAAATAGTATTTCCGTATTACTTGACTTGTCTATACTAAAAATTATAACTGTATCTTTTTACTTCTACTGTACATATTTAAAATCAAGTTTTCTTTTACGTAACAAGAACACAATAGTGGAATTTACTAGTCAAATAATTTGCAAAGTCGTGAAGTCAAGATTATTTAATACAATACTCTTCTTGTTCATTTTATTTAAATAAATCCATATGTTTCAATGCCAGCGTGTTAATTAGTTATTGAAATATTCATACAACACACATAATAATGCGCAAGGTTCATCTATAAACAATGAACTTCTTTGTGTAGTTACCGACGATGCATATCTAATTAGATTTGTTTCCTTCTTAGAATATTATTTATTTAATTTAAAGAAAGAAAATTAACAGTGATTTCAGAGAGTTTTCAAAACGGTTCATTCACTATTGCGTATACACACCCAGTTGTTCAAATAACGGAATTGATTTCAGTCCAAGGTTGGTATCTTCACTTGCCATACATGCATATACATTTTTTTAAAGCAAGATTGCATAGCCCACTTATATGTTTCCCTATATTATTCTTTTGTGAATAACTTGAATGCAGAATTTCTTCACGTGGAAAGGAGCTACCCAAATAACAAACAACATACTAACATTTGGGTCCCTCCGTTTATTTTCAACATTTTCCTAATGACTATACAGCGTATGGATGGTTCTTTTCGTGAATTACAATTAAGATCTCTAAATAAACAACAATAACCAAGAAGCAGGCGGCCTGGTGGCTCAGTGGTAGAGCGGTCACCCCTGGTGCGTGGGGTCCTTGGTTCGATCCCAGCTCGCACCAATTGGACTTTGTGGTGGGCAAACACCGTGTTCGTGAGTTTCCTCTGGGTTCTCCCGTTTCCACCACTTTCTTCATTCCACCATTGCATTCATTTTTCATCATCCCCGTCTCTTTTAGCCTAGCCGGCATAATTATGGGACATTCATTTCATTTTATTTTTCTCCAAAAATCTGCTATGGTAAATTAATTTATTTAGTTAGCACAAAGATATTGCCGCTACACACCGGTTACATATTTATTTTATATGCAGTAATCGTTGAAGCAGTGAGAATAATCACAATCAATGACTGTGGAAGGAAAATGTATCTTTATTATAGTTAGTAAACATAAATAGTCAAGAGTTGCGTCGTATGGTATAGTTCGGTAGTGTAAGTAGTAAATGAAATGATCCTGAGTTAAAGTTTCCATTGTTTGTTCTTTGCTTGTTTATTGAAATTTAATGTGCTTTTGCACCAGCGAGACTATATGAGACGGTCCCTGAACATTCAGAAGCATTGTAGGAGCAAGTACGAAAGTGATTACATTTGCTCGTATAATTACAAATACTACGAAGGCTGTAACAAAGAACCGTTAAATTAAACACCATTCAAACATAAAATATTAAGAATTGGCATTTTATGTACGTATTTAGAACAAAGCTGGTAAAATAAAAAATAACAATGCACTAAAATGGTAGGCAGAAATTTTTCTGGAAATATAAATTGGTGTACATTATTATTATTATTATTATTATTATTATTATTATTATTATTATTATTAATAATAATAATAATAATAATAATAATAATAATAATAATAATAATAATAATAATAATAATAATAATAATAATAATAATAATAATAATAATACAATCCTGCACCTGAAATCGCAAAAGAGGTAGACCAACAAACGACAAGGATGAGGGGGGAGGTAGAGTTGTGAAGTATGTTCACGAAGGGAGACAAAGTATGCAGGTTACACTACGGTACGACAGGTAAACAAGGTTGGAAATCATCATCTTAGAGGAATATTTAATTCGCCTTTTTAAGCAATCTTCTGATTTGCTGGGGCTGGACAAAATTCTTGTTGTTGACTGTACTCAAACATTTCAAATTAAGTATGCTGTCAGTGAAGAAACAAGAAAAAAATTTGCTAATTTCAAACTGTTTTGTGGTTTGTCATCCATTTCGTACCGACTCATGACTGGCGGAAAGTAATATAATTTGTGTGTGTATGCTTTTTTTCTTCCTTTATAGACACAAAATGAAAAAGGGTGGAAGCAGAACAGTAGTGCGGAGCGACGACACGTCATCGACATCATCAGAGAACCAGACACCAACGCCGGAAATAGGTGCAGTGGTACCTTGGCCGGAAGTATGCTTGCCATCTGCTTAGTAAAGTGCTTCAAACAACGCAAAATAAAGAGGAAGAAGGGTTAATAGAACACAAGGAAAGTCTCTACACTCCAGGTGTTTCCCCTCTTCTCCCCCTCGCCAGCTTTTCATTTTAACATACTGCGTACCAAAACCTCACGAAAGCTCATCTCACATTAATACACTGCAGTATATTGAAACCTTAACAAATATCGCGAGTGAAACAAAAATTAAAAACGGGTTCGTTCTTCATTGAGCAAAATTTCAACAAGTAATGCATAAGTTGTTGCAGAGATATTTTTATTTTCGTTCACAAATTACAGTTTAGGTAATCCGACGATCCACGGGTTCCTGTTATGTATGAATTTATTTATTTATACACTGCAAGAAATAAGTGAGTATTTGGACATTTTTTAAGAAACTTTTCGTTATTGTTTATCATGTTCAGAAACGTTCTAAAGTTTGCTACTAGTGAATAAAAAATGTCTAGAATACATTCGAACAGTGGTTAATAGCAACTGCTCCACGAGTGTTCAAAGTGTACCTGAACTTTTGATGTGTTCAATGAATATACGGGCACAGAAGCTGCTTTTAGAAGTATTAGGACAGCATTTGCAAGTCCTTTTATATGTATACAAGTACAGAAACTACTGTTAGCAGTATTAGGACACTTTACACAGTATTATATATACATTTGCAAGTCGTTTTTATCTGTATACTCATTGGACACTTGAAATTCAGATACTTTTTGAACACTTTTAGAGCAGTTCCCATTAAACACTGTTAGTATACATTCTAGACATTTTGTTCACTGATAACACTTCAGGATACTTTTGGACATATTAAACAATGACAAAAGTAGTCGCTGAAAATATCCAAATCACATTATATCATATGATAATATCATGATATATATTTGAACACTGATATAGTTTTTGCAATGTATATTTATTCGAATACAAATATATGGATTCAAGTACGATAAAATACGAAAGTAGGTTGAAGCTAATAACACGTTAATGTAAATATAATCAATAAAACATATATATTAAACAATTGACGGCTAGCTGATATAGTGACGTGTCTCATGTCTTCCGAAATTGAGTTATTGTCACTTTAAGATAGTTTATGATCAGCTTTATCACCTCATAAAATGACACACTTTAACACTTAATAGCAATAGACTTAGAGGACTTCAAAAGTTTTGGTGTATCTCAAAATATATTTCCAATTAAATCGACATAGCGATGTATCTCGAGATATCACCTATCTAAAAAGCCAGAAATAATAGAGTTAAGAGTCGATACGCTAAGGCCAAGATTTGATTTTACAATACTAAACTATTACTAAAACATAAGCGTATTTCCACCTACCCCATTCCCGACGTTTCTTGGTGGTTATTTACAGTTTTTTTTCTTTTTTCACTGTCTGAAATAATTAACTTCGTTTTATATAGCACTTCGTATTCCAACAGAAATTCTAACTTGTAAATTTTAATTCTTATGATACTAAAAAGCTTACTCCTTATCTCTTTGAGCAATGCATAACATCGCGTTACCAGTATTTCATGTATCGGTAACATTTTATAGTTTGGATTTATTACACATGTATTAGCTATCACTATAGAGAAAGTAATTATATTACTAATAAGCACCTTTTTCCTTTACGCCAGTTACGTGCTATCAGATTAATTAATTTTTTTAATTGATCCATCAAGCATGTAGCGCAGATAAGTAACAATGGAAAATTTCTTTTGTAATTTTTTTTCACGTTTCATTAGCTATTTCCTCAAGGACTATTTTTGCTTTCTGTATAATATCTTTCTGGTCTTAGGTTGTAAATTGCTTCATTACTTTTCTTACGGCGCCAAGTATTATTACGTATCACAGTATTAGATACTAATTCAGCCGCATGATTCTTATTGACATTTAACGGTTTTATTTTTCAAGCTTAGGTATGAGATTATTTGGTTATTAACACGTTCGCTGCTGAGGACACCCATCGGCGTCCAGTACTGAATTTGGGATATGCGCCGGACGCCTCTCGGCGCTTGTCCCTGCAGCTGATTCACTTTACCACCAGCGCTAGTGCAGGTATTGACGGGAAAGTGAATTAGCTGCAGGGACAAGGCAGGGACAAGCGCCGAACGGCGTCCGGCGCATATGCCAAATTCAGTACTGGACGCCGATGGGCGTCCTCAGCAGCGAACGTGTTAAAAAAAAGAAAGAAAATATGACTCTTTAATAAACGTTCAGTAAAGTCTTATACAAGATTAAGCAAGTAAGAGTGACTATCGTACAGTTTCATTCAAAAGTCGACTAACATTTAAGTTAGGGCCCCTGAATGTTCCGGATTTACATCACCTGTATTCCTCAAAATTTTTCAAAACCTAAATGCCCGGTTTTTCACCCAAAAAAATATAGGTTAATAACATTTGTGTGATTAAAAAATATTTTATTAGTCATCGAAGGAACATGGTGGTTTAGTGGTAAAGCGCTTACTTCTGATGAGTGCGGTCCGTGATTCGATCCCAAGATAAGTAAGTTTGTAGTGGATAACATCGTACCTCCGTTTCGGGGTACCCCCACATTCTCATTCCACCGATTCTTCCATCATCTTTCATTTGTCTTAATTATTCGTCTTCCATAGCTTGAAAGGCATAATCGTTTGACGTTAAACTAAAAGATTTCATTTCATTTCGTTTTATTAGTTATCGATACTCAATAGGAATAATCGATTCTCTGTCATTCAGTTTAGTTGAGTGTTGACCTATTTAATTAGTTCTGAATTTAATTTTAAAAAAAATATTTCGAGAGGGATCAAAATTCAATATGATGATAAATTATTTAGGATTTAGATTTTAGTGGCTTTCGGTATCTATGGACATGGTAGCCCACCATGTTTGAGGGATGACGACATATCTCGGCGAGCACAAGATCCGGGGGAAAAGGAAGTGATAAGCGGCCTGGGACCTATAAGTTAAGGTACCACCCCTGCATTTGCCTGGTGTGAATGAGGAAAACCCAGGAAAACCTCATTCAGTATGGTTGACCTGAAAAAGCTGTTTACACTTTTTCGACAGAGTGCCCCACCGGGACCGAAGGCGAGAGTTTTAGCGACTACGCAATGCAGAGCCACTCATGATAAATTATACCAAAATTTATAAAAATCGGCCCTAAAATCAGATTAAATTTACAGAAAATTCGGGGTTTTGAAAGGTTCGTACCCCCAGGACCCATCCCCTGCGAATGTCCCTTCAAGATATACTAAACATCATCTCATAGTAATGTTTTTCTTATAGATAGGATTGATAGGAGCCAAAAGTTAAAGCTGTCTCTTGTCAAAAAAAAAAAAAAAAAATATATCGTGAACATTATGTTTTGTCTCTTCAAAGTGTATTTGTTTATATTGGAAAGCTATGTCTTGTTTCGTATCTCGTCAAGAAAATTACGCCTTGTCTCGTCTTCTCTGCGCAACACTACTTATATTTAGGTAAAGGATTTGCTGTTCATGAAAAGTAGGAAACAAATATGTTACTTTCGCTGTCACGCCTGCTAACAATACGAATGTATTGCAAATAATATTTCGATTAGTTTTAGCAAAATGTATTGATTCTTTTCTTCCTCTTTTTCCTTCTGCACTATCTTCTAACATTTTTTCGACAGCACAATTTACTCTAGAGCAGTTTTGTAATAGTTTTTCATCTTCTCAAATATCTATTATAGTAGTTTTTAACTTCTTAATTCTTGAAAACAGGCAAAAGATTTTTAAAAATCGGACAGAAAATGTATTAAATGTTTATTTTTGTATTTTACTTAAATTGTACGTGCAATTGAAACAATATACTATATATTAAAGGTATACAGTATATTGTTTATACATAATCCACAAAACACGTCATTAAGCGAATTAGCTAAATTATTTCATAAACTGGGGATCGGAAAACAGTGATCTGTGTTACAAATATTGAGCGTGGTGGCTCAATGGCAGAGCGTTTACTTCGGGTAGGAGGGTCCCTGGTTCGATCGACCAAGTAAGTTTGTGGTAGACAATATCGTGTCTGTGGGTTTTCTCGGGGTACTCCTGTTTCCTCCCACATTTTATTCCACCAATTCTTCCATCATCATTCACTTGCCTTAATCATCCGTCTCCCTTAGCCTAATGGGTATAATCGTGCTACGTTATGCAGAAAAAATTCATTTCATTAATTCCTTTGCACTTGTTTTTAACACTTCTTTTATTGCCATTTTATGATGTTCAGTTAATTGTCTCAATTTTTCTCTGCATCAGCATTGCCAAAACTTTTTTCTTCTTAATTTTCTCACCATATTCATAAGGTTCTGTCTCTACAGTAACATAACACTAAGTTTCTATCATTCCATTTTTTCGAACTTATAACATACTTATATATAGGGTTTTATTTTGTATCTTCATCTTGGCACCGAAAAGTAGTAATATATTCTACTTTAAAATAAATAAATCAACAAATTTTAATTTCTATAGATATTTGATAAGACGATAGTAATAGCAAATCCACTTTAAACAATTATTGTACAATTTTCCTAAGAAAAAAAAGACGATTATGAAGTGTTAATTAGGGAGAGAGATAAGAAAGAAATTTTAATAAGATAATTAAGAAAATAAAAAGTAACAGACATTATATAAGAAAATATTGGGATTCATGATAGGTATAGTAGCAAAGTGAATAATTTCTCCGTTAAGACTAAAATTTTAGCGTCATTTTCGTTTTATGCAAATGGTATTTCTGTAAATTTACAATTTAAAAAAATAATAATAAAAGACACAGAAAGTGTTAAGTGTATATTTAAAGTGATTTCAATTACAATTAGATTCAAGCAAGAAAGACAGAATCAGATAAATGTCCAAGCAAGAAATTCATGCATGAAATATATATCCAGAAAATTTACTACTAGAGAACGTTAAGCAAGAAAACAATTAAGTGACTTTCAAAAAACAAAAGAAAGTGCTTTGGAAATGCTACAAGGCTATGACCTACGAGAAAATGATTTATAGTTTGTAGTCAAGCAATAGACCTACTTTTTATTTTTTGCTTTGTAGATAACAATGAGAAAAAATTCAATTGATCTTAATGGTTTCCATTTGTGGAATTCTATCTATTGTTTGATAACCATGAATTCCCTCAATTGTATAGTTTACATAGTAAGATCGCTTGCCGACCATTTTGTTGCAGGAAAAATAAGAAATGTATCTTGATTTATAGATAAGTTGATTTGGTTAACTTATCGTACAAGAGCCACGCATAAAAGACGAAAAAGTTCAGAGAATAACCGAAGGAAATTGTAAATATAGGAGGGGTTCGATAAGTAGCAGTGTCACGTGTATACCACCCTCCTTAGCACCAAGGCTATACGATCTACAGCTTAAGCAGTACCTTATGTTTGTCTGGTTGTTTCCAGTTTAATATTCCTTCTTAGTACCATGATCTGCAGTTTAAAGTAAGACCAAAACCAAATGTACACCCACTGGGAAACAAATCTGAACCTTCCGTACTAAAGTCGTACACTTGTCATTTAGCCAAGAAGAAACTACCAGTTTTTCGTGAATCAGTCCTGACTATCGTGATCTAGGTTCTACGGTTTGTTAGATGGTATTTTCTCGTATCGAAATTCGTGATTCGTCACACCTTTATGATGTATATTGCTTCAATAAAAATTCTTAACGACTTCTTATAATATGAATACACGTGTTAATAAAATGTACTGATAAAAACACGTTTTTCACGCTCCTTGTCACTTTTCTGGTAGCATAATGTTTACCGTAATCGCTTTTAGAGTATATAGTTCAGAGGCTCGATTCCCCATATGGTTCATATGTAAGGAAGCGTTATTAAAATATACATTGAAGAAGGGAAAATAAGGATATTGAAATATCAGAATTGCAGAAGTGCTTAAATAGATCTTAACTCACCTGCAGAGAACCTTGTGATAAAGAGGCAAAACCTGAAAATCGGTACCCTCTGTTTTATAATTGTTTTAATATATTATCCCGTTGTGGAGCTAACAGGAAAGTATTTTGAAATGTGTCACAAACTTTTTTCTTTCTTTTTTTTTTAATTCTCTAGTCCTCAAATTGATCTTTTTTCTATTTTATTTTGTCAGTAGAACGCTTTTTCCAGTATGGCCAGGTGATTGACCTTCTTTCTACTTAAAAAAAAAAAAGACAGAAAATGTGAAAGAACTGGACAGGACCATCCATGTCGGTTCGTGCATGCTTAAAAGAAAAACTTGCTACCACACCCACGCAAAATAACACTCCACACGAGGAGGAACCGAGTGCTACATAATAATTGTTCGCTTCGCATGAATTCGCTAACAAATGCAAGATGCTTATCATCCTATCATACGAGTACTATCCCGTTCGAATCTCTCAGCACTTTCAATGCAGTTATTCAACAATATAGAATTCTGTTAAAGTATGGCTTAACAACGGAACATAACACTTCCCCTTTAATTGGTTTTAGATCTTTAATATCCTTTGAAAAAGGTGAAAACGATCAATATAGAGATAAACATAATGCATATCTTTTTAATACATTTCACTTTCTCTTACAGTCAATCTCTCAGCTTGTTTCCATGGACATCTATTCCGAGGGCTCTACTAAAGTTTGTTTGAGCCTGTGTATTTGTATTAAAATTCTCATTGATGTCTTGTTAGATTATATCTGCGAAACCAGAATGCTCTCCTCCTTCCCCTTCCTAGGTTAACAGAAATCAGCACCACTGTTTATTTCTATTTCTATTTATTTATTTTAACAAAATAGAAATGCTGTAACGTCCATTCGTGTCCAAGTGATTAAGGCATCTACTTTCTGCGCGAGCGATTACCGGTGGAGGTGCTTGCTTTGCAAATAAACTCCAACAGCAGTTTAGATCCTGCTCTAAGCAAATGGCCCGCTTCGCATGACCGATGCTGGAAAGGGAATTTTAACTTCAATCAACCAATATATTTTGAAATATCTCAATAGTAAACGTGTAATATTCAACTGCCCTAGAAGCACAAACAGAAGAAAACTGTGGTAAGCGGTAGGCTAGCCAAAATTAGCCCTACGTTATAACATGCCACTTTTGAAGAGAAGAGCATTTGGGTCGGAGACGGGTTACAGGACTTTTGATATTTTGACTTCAAAATTCATGTTATTCGATTCTACACGTCTTAATTAATCTGCACACTAAATTTCAACTTGCGCAAATGAAAGGATCCAAAGTTATGTAGGGGTCAAAATTCCCCCCTCCCCTCGATGGCTGAAACTGATTAATCCATGAATATTGTGCATTTATCTTCGTATTTGTTATTGCTGAAATACAATGCAGCAAGTCGGGCAGAAAGCCACGGCTCTTGAATCCCTTCGTTTGCGCAATTTGGAACTTAGTTAGTACACTATATAAGACGTGTAGAATCGAATAACATCAATTTTGAATTGAAAAAATAAAAAATCCTAAAATACCTATTTTAGGAAAAAATTGACCCCCCATAACTTTGGATCCCTTCGTTTGCACAAGTTGAAATTTAGTGTGTAGACTAAGTAAGACATGTGGAATCGAATAACATCAATTTTGAAGTCAAAAAATCAAAAGTCCTATAACCCATCTCCGACTGAGCATTGGTTTATTACCTCAGTTGACAACGTTAATCTCGTACGAAACAAGTAAAATTTCGAATGGGAGTACAACGTCGAAACTGTTGCATAAATGACGTCAAATTGTTGTTTGGCTAACATAAACTGTTGGATAGATGATGACAAATTGTTGGTTGGCCAACATACACTTAAACTACATAGGACCAATATATTTTTCAGCTTTATTTTTGTAATTCCCAGTTCCCAATTATGCTCTGACTATTAGTTTGTTGGGTCTACTAAGTGTGCCGTTACGCTGGACTATGTAGTATAAGAAAGTCTGTGCAAAGTTGAGCTACACAATATTCTATTAGTAAAAGTAAGTTTCTCATTGTCAGAATGGCGTAGTCAGTAAGGCAAATACCTATCAACCGGACACCTCGGATTCGGAGGGGACAGGATTTATTTCTTGTTTTACCTTCGTTCTCATGTGAGCCAGGGGTTCACCCAACCTTTCTAAAATGAGTAGGGCCTACCTGGTGAAGGGGAGCGGCGGAGCGTGGTACCAACTACGTCATCCTCTATACATGTCGAAGTTAAGTAAGTGTGGAGCCTCACTTCCACATTGCCATGTCCCGAATTCGAGGCGTGCCTTTACATGGTACTTTACAATGAATTCAGAACGTATATTTTAAAACTTTTTCTTCTTAGCTTCACTTGGAATATACCGCGTTAAGCTGTAAGTCCAAGTCTCATAGCTTCGGTGCTGAACGGGACTTTAAATTTCAAATCAACCAATCCAATTTTTTTTTATGAACACCTTTGATTCTGCTCGTGTTTATATGTGAAAATTGAGCTCACGAAGAGATTCGAGCTCACATAAGATCAGTGGTGAATCATTGGCGAGATTCCGTGCTCTCACCCTGATTGCGTTATGTGTTTTTCTTTGTGAACGAGCACCAATTGTTTATCTCAAGATAGATAGTAGTTACCATCTCTCAAGAATCGGGATTTAAATGTTATAAAAAGTTTAGAGTGCTTTCATATTCGAGGAATATGAACTGTAATATATAAGAAACTATGAATATAAAGTGACTATGAAGATATACCACGTAATTATTCAATTTTTGTGCACATGATATACCTAATCACAATTTTCAGTATATTCTTTCATTCCACTTCTTAATTTTCATTTTATACATAAATCTCTGAACCACAGGGAAAAGTAAGGATAAGTTAGCTACGTTAGGATAAGTAAGCAAGAACCATTGAACACTCAGACTACACACATTTGCATTTATTTTTCTTCTTTAGCTTGAAGAACAGAGAGATGTGTATCAGGATTAGGGATGGGCAAAACCGGCTTTTGTAAAAACCGGAAACCAGTTTCAAGAAAAACCGAAATCCGAAAAACCGACATTTCGGTCTTCTTAAACACCAGCTCGTTTTTCACAGAAACCGATTTCGGTTTTCTCCAAAATCGGTTCGGTTTTTCACCGAAACCGGTTTCGGTTTCTACCGAACACAAAACTACTTCTGTGAAAACGGAATCTGTTTTCGGAGAACGAAACATTATTCTGGTCAGAAATAGAACCAGTTTTGGAAAAACTGAAACCAGTTTCGATGAAAAATTGAACCGGCTTTGGAGAAAACCGAAACCAGTTTCGGTAAAAAAATGAGCCGGTTTTAGAGAAAACCGATAACCTGTCTCGGTGAAAACCTATAACCGGTTTCGGCGAAAACCGGTTTTGCAGAAAAATCGTTTTTTTTAAATGTTCAAAAACCGGTTTCGATTTTCCTAAATACTGGAAACCCAAAAACCGATTTTTGTGCCCACCACTAATCAGGATATTTCAATCATTCTAAAAGCTATTAATTTCAAGGAATATTGTAAATGATTTTCCTCTTTTCCAATAGGAATATACAATCAACGTAGTATCAAAATAGTTTATTATGTACGATGTAATATCTAATTATACTGACTTATTAAAATAACACGTGAATTAAGACTAATTATTACTAAGAATTATGTAAATGAATTCTATACCTTCTTACATCTAACAACCGCATATCCTGCAAAATTTTCCGCTATGCTCGCCATAATTGAGAAACTGCTATTATTTAAGCAAATAAGTATAATGACTGTAAAAGATTTATTAGAAGGAAGTACAAATTATACTCATACTATATATATATATTTCTGGCTGTTAAATGGTTCCCGCGCATAGCTTTACCGTGTGAGAGACTGGATTGATTTTACCAAAGTTTCTGTGTGTGGAAACATGTTTGAAAATACATCACTGGATACGGAATTAAAATTTTTGATTGAATTCATTTAACACAAAATAGCTTATGTGATGAATTCCAGATTTTGTAAACTACGCAAGGAATATTTTAAGAATTTCATACTTTTGGTTAGAAAATTTACACACACACACACACACACACACACACACACATATATATATATATATATATATATATATATATATATATATATATATATAAACACACACATTTTTACACATACATACATGCACACACTCAGGCATACAGAAATGGAAGTTTAACCTAATCGGGAGGAACGGTGCCATAGCCTCAATTTGTTGCAGTTACACCTTGATAACTTTGTACATTTGTAGCACTGCACTACTTTCCAATATTACAATTACATATCGAAAGTGAAGACATGTTTATGGGAACTAGCAGCGAAGCCACACCCTTTGAAACTACTTCTAATATTTTAAATCAACGTAAACCTTAGTGCTTTAGTTATCTTGGTCGCCTTTGGTATGGAAGATCCGAATTCGATCCCACGGTCGAGTATAAGTGGCTCGCACCCAAATCACTACATTGTGAATACACATCTCGGTGCAACAGTCAAACTGAGTAAACTATGACACGATAATATTTCACAAGCAAGCTATCGTGGCAGATCCACTAATTACTTCAGATTGATGAGAGAGAGACTGAAATCGCTTGCTGTAACCATACAGTAAATCTGAGTAAACTTAGCTGTCCGTTTGAGAAAAATATTAACGAAATCAAGACATTCACAAATTCTAGACACTGAAGTTTCATATGGTTTTAAATGCTTCCATCCATGTGGTTCCAAATTCAATTTTCGGTAAATACATCGTCATCAACAATTGGGTACTTAGTTGATTTAAGGTATAAAAAACTCAATCTAGAAAGCTAAGAATTTGATGATGAAAACAAATATCACACGCAAGTAAAAACACGTATAGCAGGTCGTAGTTCTTAGTGATGATAGGATATAATGTTATTAAGTTCAACTTTAGGTTTAGCTTCGTTTAAGTTCATGATATTGATATTTTTGCAGTATGTTTTTTACTGACGCTTATATCACCAGAATAGTGTAATGACCACAAAACCAGATAGCACAGTAAGCATGCAGTTACATAAACACATCTTCCAAAACTGCTAAATCAGTAATATTTTTCTGTACATTGGAAAATATGAATTAACTTATCATCAGCAAATTGTAGTATTTACTGATAGATATTTTATAAATGATTAACTGTTATTCTTTCTTACTCTCATGGATGCGGCAGTAAGCCAACTTGAGACGTTTACTGCAAACAGGAGATATCTTACTTCCACTAAAATTTTAGAAAGCAAGATCTTTCCCCCACTTGTACCAAACTTTAACAAAGGATAGTAGACATGACCAGCAGGAAACGATTTGAGTTTAATAGAATCACATCATATTAAAATAATTTACGCAGCAACTAGCAGGAGCGCTGTCTACTGTTTAATCTTGCGCTTTCAGCCATCTATGCAAAAAATTATTATTTTGATTAAATTTCTTTAAACCTCACTAGACTGCTCTTGTCTTATTAGTTCTTACCTTCTTTGACTCAGTTTATCTGGCAGGTTTGTGAGTAGATTTCTTCTATTGTCTATTACCAGACAAATATTACGAAGACAAATAAATTCGCTCTTGGCTTGGTCTCAGAAACTCCAACCATAGCACAACATGCTGGAAATCACTTTGAATTTTTAAGGTTCTTGGTTTGATTTCGAAGAGCGGACTTCTAATGATAAAACACTGTTGTTATAGTTAAAGTAACACCATTTAATGAATTATTAGACAATACCAATTATAAAGGTTCTCGAGAAAGAAAAGTAGGACATAACCTAATTTTTATCTAACAAGAGGTGTGAATCCGTTCTGATCGAACAAACTATCCTGTCAATACGTAAAACTATTCAAACTAAAGACTAGAATTTAGAATTACCCCAAATTTATCCTGTCAGATCTCTCACAAAATTATCTCACGAATTGATAAATTAAAATTCGACCAAATAACGTTGAATTTTACATATTTGGACACATTGCAGATATTTCTTGCTGTTGCGAAGGTATTTTCAGTTTAACATGCTTAATTTCAATTATTTGACAATGCATTCAGATATGCAATTTCATGCAACATGTCCTGTTTTATGTGCTATTCAGACTGATATAGCATAAAAAAATACCATGCAACTTAAATAGTAACTACATATAAACTTACTTGTTGCCAGCATGTATTATTATTATTATCTGAAAAAATCCCGACACCACTACTCAAGTCCTTTCAAATGTATCATATTTAACAGGATATCCTTTATGCGAACAGAAAGTACGTACCTAAAACAAAAAAGAAAGCATATATTAGTAAGAAACTAATAGAATGTACCTTTGAACATCTTAAATATACCTTTATATTTAATTAAGACTTTTAAAGTGGCTTGAAACACACAATAATTCAATTGTTACCAAAACTTTGGCTCAAGCAATTTTGTTCATGCATATCTTAAATATTACAACATGGCATTAGCCATTCTTCTTGAAAGAAATCCAAAAGATTCATTGATGGGGTGAATTCGATCGGGCGATTCTTCAAAAATAGCACAGGTAATTGTGTTCATATTTAGTAAATAAATGTTTCATTAACAACCCCGCAATAGGAGCTATTCATTTCTCTTGAAAAAATTATGAATGCATAGTTTACTTGTGGGAATAACTTTTATTTCAGAATTCCTCCCTGCCTCGGAAATCCTCTGAAGATTTAGTACATTTTTCGTAAATAAATGTTTCATCATGAGCCCTAGAATATGACATCAGAAATTTCTTTCAAAATTCCACAGGGGTTGTTTGTGTTCGGTGATTTAGTGTTGTGGGGGCAATAAGTATTGCTAGTGACCTAACACTTTAGCAGAACTGAACTTTATCCAAAAGTTTTTTTTTATCGCACGATTAATAGCTGTAACGAGGTGTTTTTAACTGATAAGTCTTGTACTAGCGATTCCATGTCAGAAGGGCCCGGACAAAAGGGCGAGGACAGAAAGGCCCGAGTCAAAACGGCCCCGCGTCAAAAGGGCCCGGGTCAAAAGGGCCCCGCGTCAAAAAGGCCCCGGTCAAAAGGGCCCGGGTCAGAAGGGCCCCCCGTCAAAAGGGCCCGGGTCAAAAGGGCCCCGCGTCAAAAGGGCCCGGGTCAAAAGGGCCCCGCGTCAAAAGAGCCCGGGTCAAAAGTGCCCCGCGTCAAAAGGGCCCGGGTCAAAAGGGCCCCGCGTCAAAAGGGCCCCGGTCAAAAGGGCCCCGCGTCAAAAGGGCCTTGCGTCAAAAGGGCCCCGGTCAAAGGGCCCTGCGACCAAAGGGCCCAGGTCAAAAGGGCACCGCAACAAAAGGACCTGAGTCTAAAGGGCCTCTCCCTCAAAACGGCCCCGCGAGAAAAGGGCCCGAGTCAAAAGGGTCCCGCGAAAAAGTTCTTGAGTGGAAAGAGCCCGGGTAGAAATAGTCCTACGGCCAGAAAGCCTGAAATCAAAACAGAAGTGGAAATCAAAGATGCACGAGTGGATACTGCCACCTTAGTAAGTAGAAGTGATTGTCTAATAGAAGGAAGAATATCAGTGGTTATTAGAGACAAAAAGGAAACTTGAATGGTGATCTTAATTTTGTTTGGTTGCTGTTTGTTCTGCAACAATCCCTATCGCTTAAGTCGTTTCTCGATGAAAGTTTGCTTTCAACCGTGTCTCTCTGAGTTTGTAGACGTGGAAGACCCGGGTTCGATTCCCGGCGGGATCTCATGTGGTTCGAATTCCACGTTAATCAGTAGGTCCACATCTCATACAGCCTCGCTGCTGAAAGAGATGTTAAAGTGAAAATCATATCATATCATATCTCTAAGTTTGTATTCTCGAGACCTAGTCTAATCAGACTATCTATTAATGACTGTTCCCTTAGTTCTAAAGTTCAATTTCTGCCCCTGAATCAAAGTAGAATAATATTATCTTGAAAAAGTTTCTTTAATTTTGGTGTAAGAACATACATGTGGATCTCCATACAGGGTTAGTCAAAAGTATTGGGACAGAACAATAATAACGACACGCGTGGACGGGGGAAAATCAAATGTTGCAATTGGTGTTATTGCAAAAACTGCATTGGCTTGGAGTGTGGTCACCGTGGAAGCCATTTTGAATTACACTATATTGCGGATCGTACATTTTTTAATGGAAATGGCTATGATCTTACACTTCAGTTTAGGCTTTATATTTCCACAAATGTGAAGGTGAACTCATTTTTGACACATTACCATTTGTTTATGAGACAGGGTGTTTGACATATGTATCTAATAGAAAAAAAATATCATGACAGGGCAGTAACAAAGAGACAAATGGACAAAGGAAAAGTAAATGTTAGAGGTTGGTATTGGTGTTAAAACTGCGTTAAATGATCATGGCACCCAAGTTGAATTCCGCATTTATATACCATAAAATATTTTCAAATAGACAAAGGTACTTGTATCACATAAATTTAGGCTAGAATCTTGCTACAAACGATAATCTGAATTAGGGATGCGCACAAGACAAGATTTGAGGCTGTCTCGTCTCAAAAATGTACTGTAAATGTGATGTCTCGACTCGAAAAATGTGCATTTTTCTATTGGAAGAGCTGTCTCGACTCGGATATTTTCAGGAAAATTCTGTCTCGACTCGTCTCGTGCGCATCCCTTACCGAGTCGACTTTTGACCGATCTCTATTCATTTACGCGATAGTGTGCTAAGTTTGACATTTGTTTCTAGTAGAAGAAAGTATTTAGACAGGTAACTAATAAATAGTACTTCATTGTGTTCTTAACGTTTCTGTTCGTTTGCTTACGTTTGTAAAATATTGAGAAGTTACCACGTATGTATAACATATTTTAATAGTAAGTATATTTGTGATTAATTGTTACTTTACGACTATAAAGCAATAGAATGCTTTTAATGTGCAGTTTCGAATATTTGGTAGAGCTCAACAACGTCGTTCAAATAGTAGTGGGTGATAACGATGTTTCTTCTGGTCAGTGTATTGTACCATGCAGAGTTAATACGGGAAGGATATAATGGTAGAATTGCTAGAAAGAAACCATGTATTACCCAAATTAAGAAATATAAGATACTTAAATTTTCTACAGCTTTTGAAAATAAACCCAGAAACTGGTGCGAATGTTTCTATCGGCGAATTTAAGTTAAACCTGCATGAATATGATGGTAGAATAATAGTGTTTCGACAAGTAAATACAGAAATAAATGTCAAGAACTTCCGGCCTGCTTTAAAATACAGAAGAAATATATCTTAACGTTCTTAGAAGGACTTCTAATTTTATCAAGATATTGATCCCAAACAAAGTATATGTTGTAAAGAAAAGATTGCTTTAAAACTGCCCAAAAGTTCGCTAAACCCCACCACACAGTACCGGCTCTAATCCCATTGAGAATCTTTGGAGGGAATTGCAACGTAAGGTCAATATATACGAGTTACGGTGAAAGAAGGTTTGAGAAAAGCATTACATACAGATTGGAACAATATTTCCCCACACTACACCAGGAAAATTGTAACAACGATGCAGAAATGCTTAAAGAAAGTTATAAATCATTGTGTGTTTGCTATTAAATACTAACTGTATTAACTTGGAGGAATAAAATAATTTTAGAGGACATTTTATAGTAGTTTTTTAATAATATCTGAATATTTATGTGATCAACAGTGTCCACATCCCCATTCAATGTAGTTTTTGCAACAATACACACTTGCAACATTTGCTTTTCCTCCGCCACATTATTATTTTATTGTCCTGATACTTTTGTCTACTACACACTAATGTCAAACATAGCACACTTTCCTCGTAAAAGAATGAGGGTTGGTAAAGAATGAATCATATTCTCGTTTGTAGGAAAATTTAATCCTAAATTGATGTGCTAAACATACTCCTTTCCATTTAAAAATATTATGTGATATCCAATATGGCGAATCTAGGATGGCTGTCATTATGTCCACGCCCTCACTCAGTGTAGTTTTCGCATCAACCTGCAACCTTTTACTTTTCTACGTCTACGTGTCTCTTTGCCTGTCCAGATACTTTGGTCTACTAGATACAAATGTCAAACGTAGCACCCTATCTCGCAAACGAATAAAGATAGATTTAAAAAAATGAGTTCTTCTTCTCATCCGTGGGAACATTCTAGCCTAAATTGATGTGTCAAACCCACCTCTTTCCATTCAAAAGATATTGTGTGATATCAAATATCGCATAATCCACCATCTGCAATATTTACTTTACCTCCGTCCACGCGTATCGTTATTACTGGTCTGTCGTAACATTTTTACTAACCCTATATTTTTTCCACATGTATGTTCTTTCAACACAAATAAACAGGTATGTCCACGTAATATTTTTCATTTAATAAGTATTTTTATACTTCTGAAGTTTTGCAGGCTATATCTCAGATTTCTTGACATGGGGCCTTTTTGTTAGGGGGCCCTTTTGACCAGGGTCCTTTTGACTCAGGCCCTTATGACTGGAGCCCTTTTGACTAAGGCCTTTCTGTCCTCGCCCTTTTGTTCGGGCCCTTCTGACGTGACACCGGTTATAGAATAGGAAGATATCATATACAGAGGTACAACAGTTATTTAATGCTACATTTTCCGACCATAACCCAATTTCGAAGTCAACTGCCTAAGAGACCATTAAATGTTTTGCAGAAAGGTACCGCATGCGATCAGGAAGGCCGAAACAATGTAGCAATTTGGCAGTTTCTTTTAATTTACAATCTTTTGTGGAAATTCCGCATTCATTGATAACCAGAGTTGCTAACAAGCTAGGTGTTTCCCAGAGTTCAGCGCAATGAATTTTTGTACACTATGCTCTTTATGTAAAGTCATTCTGAAGTATGATTAGTACCATACTAAAGAGTTCGATTAACATGTTAATTGCAGTAGTCAAACCTTTAGTATGATGCTAATCATACGTCAAAACGACTCTGCATAAGGCGGTATAAATTGAAACCCTAGGAGAATGCGTTTAGTGCATGAAATAACGGAAGACGACTTTGATCACCGCATTGAGTTTTGCGAAGTAATGATATGAAATATCGATGACAGCAATATTGTCGTAAATGACATGGTATTCTCTGGGTACTTTCAGACTGTCAGTTTAACGTCCCACATTATGCCCTTTAGGATGACGATGATTAAAGCAAGTGAATGATGATGAAAGAACGGGTGAAATCAAAAGGAAACGAGGGTACCGCGGGAAAACTCACCTATACAATATTGTCAACCACAATCTTACTTGGCCGGGAATCGAACCAGTAGTCCTACACACCAGAGCTAAGCGTTCTACCACTGAACCACCGTGACCCTCCCTCCGGTATTCTTTGATGAAGTGATATTTACCTTATATGGTCTGGTGAACCGAAAAAAATATCACTATTGGAGCGATGAAAACCCACATTGATGGGATGTTATTTCGAAGAACAGAAGTGCAGAAGCTACTGACAGAAATAAACTACATTCTTAATTAGAAATATTACGAATGATATAAGAGATATGTAAATTAAAAGTAGGAATGCAAAATATTTTTTGAATACGAACTGTGGTTTAATTAGGAATACAGCTGGTAAATAATAATATTGGACTACAAAGGTATTCAGAAGTCTTGCTAGAGGAAATATAAATATATTGAGATTATTATTATTATTATTATTATTATTATTATTATTATTATTATTATTATTATTATTATTATTATTATTATTATTATTATTATTATTATTATTATTATCGAATTGAAAATTCAATGGTGTATCTAAAATCAGGTAAAAGATCAGAAAAAGTACGTGTAGCCAACAAGCGGTAAGAAATGTGTGAAGTATTAAGGGCTTGCATTGAGGGTGCCAGGTAAACATGATTGGGAGCCACTGATATACGATATTGCAT
This sequence comes from Thermobia domestica, assembly GCF_964235325.1. Taxonomy (NCBI): domain Eukaryota; kingdom Metazoa; phylum Arthropoda; class Insecta; order Zygentoma; family Lepismatidae; genus Thermobia; species Thermobia domestica. Next base: position 250,316,596 of record NC_137454.1, read on the forward strand.
TGAGGACGACCCCTTCTGTACACGTCGTTCTTTGTCTAGGCCTTACTGACATGGAATCAAATAAAAAATAATGAAACAAGAAGTATATTATAAACAAAAAATCCTTACTAAAACTATTATATATATTTTCTCCACTAAATCTCATCAAATTATATATATAGATATATATAATATTAACAACCTGACTTCGGTGAACATTACATTATTCTTATTATATATTAACGGTGCTAACCTAACACGAAGCATTATAATAAGGATTTAAAAACAGCTGAAAGACAAATGACAAACATTACAAACAAATAGCATTTGTTTGTATTTTCTGTTGCATCTGATCAAATTTTATACGTATATAATTATTTTACATTACAGTATATTTTTTTAACAACTTGACTTTGATTAACATTACACTATGATCATTATATTTTAGAAGTACCAATCTTGCATAACGCCTTACAGTAAGATAAAAAGAGTGAAAAAAGACATTACTAACAAAAAGTATTTTTGAGATAAACATATTACATTTATTATATTTGAAAAGTACTTACTTAACATGAATCCTTAGAAAGAAAATTCATATCTTGTCGATTAAATTGGGTCTAAAAGAGCCAGTGTCACTTTTTGGCAAAAAATGAGATGTTCGTCAAATTTTAACGCCTATAAATGGATATTTTCTTTTGCAAGAAAAGCAAATATTAATATGAATAGTATATATACTCCAAACTAGTTCGTGTTGACATTAGCCCTTTTAGTCCCAAGTCGCAGATATATAAAGTATGTGAACTTACATTGAAAAATTCTGGCTACTTTAATCTGTTTTGAAATTCTTCCAACTTATATTGGACATAAGTTCATTATCATTTTTGCTTAACTTTCCAAATGACAAATACGATTGACATTTGTCTCAAACTGCTTGTGTGGATTGCAAATTAAAATTGTGAACCAAGCCACGAAGATAGTTCTCTAAAGGTCTTTGAGTATACTCCTGTACAATAGTACGTACTCGACTTGCAGTTACTCTGTATTTTTTTTCTGCCGGTGGTCAATACTTGTCTAGCAACTTCTATTAATTTGATCAACAGAGTGCTCCTTTAACCGTGTATATTCGACGATAACCGTTTACTATAAGATAAAATTCGTTGCGCCATATAAATTTATGCTAAAATTACGCGCATCTCTTTACTTTATTTCATAGTTCTACCATATTCACTTTTTAATATTCGGCGACAGTTGCCATCAAAATTCATACAGTTATACGCAAAATAATAATAATAATTAATAATAATAATAACAGAATTACAATATCAATTACATAAACAATACTTTCGAATAAAGAAAAAAATAACTGTCACGATGGGATTCGAACCCGAGTCACTGAAACGGCAGTTTTCTGCTTTCACACTTGATACAAAGATAAGAAAATAAACTAGTAGCTATGTTACATAAACATAGCACACACTATTTCTACACGTGTTGATGCAATTCAAAGAATGCAAAAATAATGTCTGCCAGCTTTTCTTCTTTAGAAATTAGAAGTCACGGTGAGGAAGAATTGCAGTAATATAAATCGGGACCAGTTAAAAACAATGAGGTAGCCTCATCTTGAAGAACGCTTCGCGATATTTTCCTCATTGACGAAGGTCTATATCACTTGTTTTTGAGTTAAAGAAGGAAACCTCGAGTAAGTCATTGTGACACTCATAAGGAACACCTCCTTATACGAGTATTAGTACGGGTATTTTGTGTATAGTCTCACATGCAATGCTTTTAACTAGCTAATAGTTTAGGCGGAAGATGAAGTGACGAGGTGGGTAAGTTTTTAGCGCATTGAACTTATATTCGGCGGACCCGCGTTCAAATCCCGGTCATTTTCTGACTTTTTCAAATGTTTCAATTTCAATTTCAATACTGTGATCTCAGTGAGACAACCAAGATTTTCTCTCCTCCAGAAAGAAAAAAATGTTGGAATGAGGAGAATTGAAGAAGGTCTCTCAATGAAGGCAATCATTTACTAACTTATTTCCAGCAGTTGTTCTAGATTTGATATTTTCGTCTACTTTCAAGCATTTTTTGATTTATGTGTGATCAGTGTTTTTATTTCTTTGAATATACAGTATATAGTGAAATAATACATTACATGCACAATAATATTGAGATTAACATATGATGTTCATTGAACAACACGCTCTAAACCAGAGAGGTTCATCTCAGAATGGAGAAATGTTTCGTGCGTCATCTACTCACAATTTTACTTGCATAAAGACTGGATTCAGTGCTACCAACTGTTGTCAGTGCCGAGAAAAGTTACGTGTAAATTGGGTTGCATCTGTCCAGGCGTTCTATCAACTGCAAATTACCTGGACCCCAGGTTATGGAATTAGAGCACTTAGGGTGGAGAGACTTTTGTTGGATGTACATAGATTTTCCTAACACGAGTAACACTATCTGCTATTGATCTAAAATATTCCAAGTAATTTTTCTTCTTTCTCTTTCTTTCCTTCTTTCCTTTTATTTCTTACTCCGGAATTTTGCGCCACCTTACTTCCGCAGCCAGGGTTGTTGCCCCGCTCACCCGCACCATGACACGGCACTGATCAATACCTACCTGCAACACTTTTCTCTGTTCACATGAATCGTAACTGGGCTGTTGTAATAACTTTGACTAACACTGTATAGAGATCCATATGTACGTTCTTTCAACACAAAGCAGGTGGTGTCCACTGAATACTTTTAATCTAATAAGCATTTTTATATTTCTCATGCCTTTCACGCTATATCTCAGGCTTTTTTGATGTGAGGCCCTTTGATCGCGGGGTCCTTTTGACTCGGGGCCCCTTTTGGCTCAGGGCGTTTTTGACTCGCGCCCTTTTGCCGGGGACCCTTTTGACCCGGCATCTTTGAACGCAGGGCCCTTTTGACGTGGGGCCCTTTTGTCGTGGGGCCCTTTTGACTCGGGCCCTTATGACCGGGGCCCTTTTGACGCGGGGCCCTTTTGACTCGGGCCCTTATGACCGGGCCCTTTTGACTCGGGCGCTTTTGTCAAGGGGGCCCTTTTGACTCGGGCCCTTATGACCCGGGCCCTTTTGGCGCGGGGCCCTTATGACCGGGGCCCTTTTGACGCGGGGCCCTTTTGACCCGGGCCCTTTTGACGCGGGGCCCTTTTGACGTGGGGCCCTTATGACCGGGGCCCTTTTGACCCGGGCCCTTTTGACGCGGGGCCCTTTTGTCGTGGGGCCCTTTTGACTCGGGCCCTTATGACCGGGGCCCTTTTGACGCGGGGCCGTTTTGACTCGGGCCTTTTTGTCCTCGCCCTTTTGTCCGGGCCCTTCTGACGTGACACCGTACTAGCAGACCACACTCCGTTAAGTTAGGATACCAGTAGTTGTTCGTACAGTGAAGATCAGAATTTCCGCAATCTTGTCCGAAAGTACGGCTATCCAAATGAATTTTGTCAATAGAATCGTTTAAAAGAGTAATGAATAAAGACCAGTATTGCATACCTATCGAAGAAAAAACAGACCATCATTTTAATCAACATCTGATTAAAATGCGACATGAAAGACCAAAGTTATTCCAGCAGCAGTATGCGGGTAGTAAGTATTGTCAAATTTTGTTCACGGAAGAGGAACTTTCACAGTTGAACAACATCTAAACTAGCAGAATGATCAAGTGTAAGCTACGATCAGTTCTGCAGCGCGTGAACATGTTTCTCGAGTACGGCGAGGCCATTACCCGGCATCTGTTATGATTTCGTTAGGTGTTCTTATTTATATTTCATTCAAATTCATTTTTGCCAAAATAAAAAAAGTCAAAATTTAGGCTAAGTTACACCAAGAGGACGTTCTCAAAAAGGTAAGTAAACCAATTGGTGACTCAATACAGCTCACAAGGCAAAGACGACTCAAGAACGGTTTCGTCGCAGTCACTGCATTCATTACACCAAAAAGTGTAGCTCTCGTTAAGCCCAGATTTGAATAGTCTGGATTGTAAGATTTCCTGGTTATAATTGCGGGAAAAGATGTGCTATACTTTACATGAATTTGGAGCCCATTGAAATCTACGTTGGTGAAAGCAGTTGCTGAAATAGACATGACGTGGTGCATGCTTCCATTGATGACTGGCAGCGTCGTTTTAGAGCCTGTGTCTAAGCAAGAGACCACCATGTTGAATAGATGCTATATGTTGTATCCCATTCGTTGTCATTTGTTAATTATCGTTATCGTTAATACTATTTAGTCTAAAGATACAAAGATGACAGTTGATAGGTGAGGTGAGCTTTTTCTCGGAAAATTTCCCCCAAAACAGCTCAAGCTATTTTCTTCGTACTTCACAAACATATTTTTTTAACAAACCCCACAATACGTTCTATCTCAAAATCACCACAAATTTCTACTGGTGAATTACTCCAATAGATAATTGCTGGAAACTATCCACTTATAGATATGGTCCAAGGGAAAAATATATGAACACGAAGAAGTGATGGAAGGTAAGTAGCATAACGAATTCTCCCGGTACACGGAAAATCGGGATTCGGCTCCTCTTCATCCCTGCATCTCATATTTAGTGCATTTTTAAAATATAATATTTATCTTTTTCTCATTGATATTAACCATGTATTTTTTTTTAAATCACTGTGCTGGTTGATGTGAAATGGCATGAGTCAGTGTATCATGCCAACTTTCGTATTTCAAACAATAAGCATGTTGTGAACTGTAAAACCAGCATTGAAAACTACGTAAATGTAAGGTTGAACTACTTAGACCTTTATTTTTTCAAGTTTTGATTACTACTACGAAAAGGCAAGAACTTAGAACAATATATTAATTCACTTTCTTCTCTACTTACAGTTGGGACACAATTTTGCTGTAAATATTTTAAGTGTATCCAGCATGAATGCATAGAGTAAGAAAATAAAATATCAGGAAACTATGTTATTTGAAGTTCTATCACATTTTCTGCAGACAAAATTAAATATAGAAAGGTACGAGCATTTTCCACAGAATTAATATTAGGCCATTAAACAAAGCAGTTAAAATCTTATTTTATGTATCTGGACCACGCAGAAGATCTAACTAAGAGGCAGACACGATCTTGCCTCTGGGAAGCCTCTTTTGTTCCAGTGTAAACTGTCTCTCTTGCATCACTTAATTCCTCTGCCTCCTCCCCCTATCTCAATCTATTTTCTTGAAACCTTAATAGCACTCCCTCATGTACGTAGTTAGCTAACGAGGCACTGCGGCGGCACCTGTGATCACTTTCTAAGCGGACGGCTTTTTAATCCAACCTGGCACTGCTTTGCTACATTGCTCATGTATATACAATAGAAAAGGAAGAAAAAGTGACCCAGTGCCTTTCACCAAACAAATAGCGTTCCCTCTCATTCTTCCTTTTCTTTCTTTATATTTATAAAAGCTTTTTACCTAGTAGTATGTACACTTCTCTTATTTAATTCTTCAACCGCATCTTACGCGAATAGATTTTTGCAGTGTCTATACTCTCTTTGTTTCTTTTTTTGCTTGTTTTGCGAAAACGACATATATATTTACTAAAACAATTAACACAAAAGCAAGAGTTAAAAAGAAAACAATAATAACATACGGTAAAGGCCACAAAATCTAGGTGATGTAAATTTGTTACGAAAAAACAGTTTAAGAGGAAAGGAGAGGGAACTAAGGTCAATAGCACATACATGCAATGAAGAAAGTTCGTTTAAATATTCTCTTAATCGTAGTGCTAAGTACAAAGAAGGAACGATATTAGAAGCTAGATACTAAAAAATCAAAAATATTCTTCATATCAATGCTCTATTTCCATCATGCAATACGGTGACTCAGTATCGATATATTTATAATTTCGCTCGAGGCTAGCGCTGAGTCCTTTTCGATCCTGTATGGAGAGAAGAGGGCACTTCTAGCCCCATCCTTCGTAGAAAGGCCAATTGGATTGGACACATCTTGCAAAGAAATTGCCTTCTTCACATCGCCATGGAACAAAAGATGGAAGGGAAGAGAGGAATAGGAAGAACAAGAACACAGCTCATCGATTATTTGAAAAATAGATGAAAATATCGGTAGTTAAAAGAGGAAGCTGAAGATCGAGAAAAGTGGAAGAAACATTTCCAGGCCCAAATCTAAAATTGAAAAAGAGAATCTTCATTAGTCCTAGAACCTGCCGAAAGGCAGAATACTTAATAATAATCTAGTGGCGGGCTAAAACGTGAGTGTGTCTGTTTTCTTCACACTTCATTCTACTGATTCGCACCGCGATCGCTCAGTGGTACAGCGTTCACCTCTTGTGCGCGAGGTTCTTGGTCCAATCCCGCCAAGTGAACTTTGTGGTGGACAAACACCGTGTGCGTAGGTTTTCTCGGAGTTCTCCCGTTTCCTCCTACTTTTTTCATTCCAATATTTCATCCATTTCTTATCATCTTCGTCTCCTTTAGTCTAGCCGGCATAATCGTGGGACGTAAAACTTAAATATTTCATTTCTCTTCATTCTATTGATTCTCTTATCATCTTTCACTTGAACTTAACATCCGTCTCCTTTCGTCTACTATCCTCTCTGTTGGTTAAGTGGCTACCCTCTCCCTATTTCTCCCTTCGAGCTACAATTCTTTTTTTTTTTTTTTTTTTTTTTTTTCATCACAACATATTATCACTACATTCCGACAGAAGCGTATCAAAGCTTTCATTTCGTAAGTGGCAAAATTCTGCCTTATTGTATCATAAAAACACTATTGAGAAATATAATAATTATTAATGTATACAACTAGTTATAGGTATTGTGTCGAGATTTGGGACGGGGACTTGAGTCCTCTGAGACACTGCCCTGAATGTGCTCTGTAGCATGCACACAAAAACAAATGTGAAAATAAGTTACGTAATAAATACAGTAAACAATATTTACATACTTTGTGTACATTGCGTGTGCTCAATCCTTAATGTCGAGTATCCTCAATCATTTACATTTTAGCTCATTTACATATAAATACAAACTCTGACCGTACATGGTGACCAAAGAGTTTGACGCTGTCATGAGAAAGAATAGAAGTTACACGAGGAACTGTTACAGCTGTTTAAGGTGGAGGTAAATCTCATGAAAAATAAACGTCTATCATACACAGTTCATGACAAGGCATTTACCAACTATGACACACATGCATCGTGTACTGTATAAAAACACCTATAAACAGTACTTTTATTTAAAGTGACTTTTTTCGTCTAGCACTGTTTCATATCTTAATATTCGTGCATTAATATTATACTTAAATACATTAAATTTTTGTGATGTTTTACATTTTCTTAGACGATGCTACGTATACACTTCTAGATTTGAGTTTATGGATGGTCATTCAGAGCAAGGTTTGATTGGCAGATTGATTTCCAGCGTCTGCTGACTTTCTAGATCGCAGTTTGATACCAGGACTGCTGCTTAGTCTTAGTTCTTTAGAGTACAGTATATCTTCTGCTTCAAGGCGTATAGTACTTTTGTTTCGTTTATATTCATTTCTTTATTTAATCGGGTCATGACTCCAGAAATGAAGTGATTACATTACTTTCTTTTCTATCGATCATACGAAATAATCTGTTTTTGTTGAATTCTCTGTGACCACAAGTAAGAAAACACAGAAAGATTATGTTAGCTGTGTCCAATTGTGTTGCTTTGATCATTGAATATCACTATAAAGTTTTTCGTATTTCTACCCTACTTTACACAATTTTCCTAATTCTTTCTGGATCATCGGGAGCGATTTTCTCTATTCCTTGTTGCAGTGGGTTGGTTTCTTCTGCATATCTAATTTATCCAGTGGCGAATCTAGCCCGGGGCCGGGGGTCTAACCCCCTTTATTTTTTTGAGTGGCATAAATAATTAAAACTATTATTTATATATTTTGGAAAATTTATAGTAAGTGTTGCCTTTTCTTCTTTATTGGAAAAATTTTTGAAACATTAAATATAGATTCAGTTGCAAATTTTTAGTTATGCAATGTGTAAAACAATTCTTGAGGTCCACAATGTCAACGTCCAACTTAGCCATACTATTCATCGAGAGAGAGTTAAGTTGGAAGCTTCTGCAGAACCCATGCAAAATTGTAAACTCATGATATACCTATCATAGTCTGGGTTCTGGCTGGCCCCCTCCTCCCCAGTTTTTACCTTCTATACGCGCCACTGAATTTATCTAAGGAGTATCATCAATAAAATAACATTAAGTGCTTTTAGACTATAAAACAGTATCGTAGCCTTTATATTGTAATAAAATTAATAATACAGTACATGCGTTTTACATTATACATTTTTAAAAAATGCTTCTGCATTGTCCTTTTTTTATGTCAACCATAGAAGTTCACAAAAAAGTGTATATTCTGTGAAAATTTTAGGACTACAGCACTATTTGTTATCTTAATTCCATAAACATATACAGATCTCCGGGTTAGACAAGGAGCAAAAGTAAAACTCATATAGCACAGTAAATACATAATGTTGAATGTGTATTTACAAATGCGTGTTGTGTAATTCAGTCAAATTATAGTAGGATGTCAGTATTTACAAAGATTTAGTTGCGTACGCAAGTGAAGGTCAGGGTTTTAGCCCGCCCACACACACACCTTGAGCAAGATACTATGGAAAAATAAATATTAAGACACATAAACGAGACAAAAGAAAAAAGATAACTTTCGTCTCGGTTCTCTAAGAATTCTTTCTCGTCTCGATTTTCTGAAAAGCTTTTCTTGTCTCATCTCGAATTTCTTTTCGTCTCGTTTTGTGAATTTATGCTCTGATTTTCTTCTTAATTCCATCTATAATTTATCGCAGTGTTTCCGCATCATGAGAGATCTACGAAGGGTGTGATATGATTTATCTATGAAGGATAACATTTAAACCATATTTATTGTAATGACTTGCGTATTGTATTTAAATGTTGATAAATGCACTTCATTGTGTTCGTACAACTACTTTATTAATTTGTAATCTTTATACTATGAATCATATAATGTTAAAGCAGCGTTTGAGATATAAAATGTGGATGAACCAGTGTTCCGTACAAAATTTTACGTTTCGTCTCAGTTCTAGATTCAAAAAGTCAAGAATTGATATGTTTCTCGTCTCGACTAGAATTTTGAAAAGTATTCTCGTCTTGACTCTGGACTGATTTTCAGAATGAGATGAGAAATTTCTCGACGAGTCGCGGGTGGCTCTAGATGTGAGATTAAGTGATTTTAATACCCCTTGAAGAAATTTTACGTGCACCACTGCAAGGGTATGTTAAAGCTAGTAAGAAAGTAGTAGCTTTTTAATTGTCCCCAGAACATCCTGTGTTAGCACCAGGGATTCAAATTTAGGTTCACGCACACCGGAAACACGAAAAAGAATCATTTCACGATATTATCTTCTATATTAACTAATTATAATACCTTAAGAAAGACCCAATCTTCATCGGCACAGAAATAAAGGTCTTTCAATGCTAGCGTCGCCCATGAGAGGAGACGAGACTAATTTTGTCACGAGATAGTGCACAGCTTTTCAATAGAAACAAACCTTCTCGAGGCAAGACAACCTATCTCTTGTCTTTTTTATAAAATTTAACGTCCCATTGTTATGCACGGAAATAGACGGGTGGAATGAAGAAAATAGGAAGAAATAGAAGAATCCCGAGAAAGCCCAGAACATGGTGTTTATCCACCAAAGCCCACGTGGCTCGATCAAGGACCAAACCAGAGACCCTACACACTAAAGGTGAACGCTCTACCACTGAATCAACACTAGACTCATATTGTATTCTGCTTCATACCACGTTCTTGTTGATGTGTTTCTCAAAGGTTTAGCTATAGATTTTTTGTCCCTCATGCGTACTTTATATAAAGCGCCGTATCCCATTCATCTTATTGAATTCGTTGTCTGGATGATATATGGTGATGTTCTACCACACATAAGAAGTTAAATTTATACATTAAGACTTGTAACTGTTTCTACTGCCGATTTTCGCCAGAAGATGATAAACGAAAGCGTATGATTATGAACTAATTGGTGGAATGAGAATGTGACCGAAATCGAGAGAACCTCAAGGAATCCCACCAACTCTATGTCACATACCATGAATTTTCAGGAGCTGGGATAGAACCAGGAACCACTTGCATGAAAAGTGGGCATTATATCACATTGAGGTATCATGTCGTCTTCGCCACAAATTCGTGAAATCAACAGTGTAATCATTTGTAAGGTGAATCTATATTACGAAGTTCTGGACCCCAAAGTGCATCAGTTGATGCATATTATTGTGTCAAGTCGTGATTTGATGCACTCAAGTGTTCATATTTGCTTCTAACTGTCTACTCGTATTTCAGATTGAATAACTTGTTGGGTGTTAAAGAGCAACATTATGAAGACATTAAAATTTCAACAATATGTTCCCTTTCGTTAAGTTCCTTATATAAAGTATAACTAAATAACAAACTATGTCCCTGAGACATTCGTCTTTATCTACAGGTGTTTCATGGATAGCGAGCATACAGAAGTGACCAACGGACAAGAGTCATTACACAATTAAATGGTACACAGATGGTAAGAACACGGTTATGATTTACGTATATTTATAATTCATGCAAAGAAAGATAAGCAAAATTCATACAGTAATGAATATAGTAAATAAATACAGAATATAGTACATACTTGTTAGCAAAGAAAACATTCTCATAACATTTTGTTTTTGATTCCATTAGATTAGTGGTTATCAATATATTTAATCAAAGTGTCTCTGCGAAAATTACTTTCATCTTCCAGTATCTCCTAATTAATTCATAATGGTTAATTAATATTTATAATTTCTTTCATAACTACCTCTGCTACAGTTATACAAATCTAAAAACAAAATAATAATGCTAATAATAATAATGAAATTGAAATTTGGAAAAATAATACTTTATAAACATATAATTACCTCTACTATAGGATATGTTTTTCTTTGAAAAAGGAATAATGTTATAGCAATTATTAAAGAAGGCGTGGTGTAGTAGCTAAAACTCTCGCCTTTGGTACGAGCGGTTCCGGGTTCGATTCCCGGTGAGGACATATGGTCAAAAAAGTGTAAAAGCTCTTTTAAGTGTAAACTTTCCTGGAGTTTCCTCATTCACATCAGACATTCCCTATTCACACAAATGCCGGAATGGTACCTAACATAATAAGTTAGTCCCAAGCTACTTCCTTCCTTCCTCCCTAATTCCCCGAGTAGTGTGATTGCCGAAAGATCTCACCCCTCCTACATGATCGGCTAACATGATCATAGATGTTGAAACTCCAGAAATCTAATTTCTAATCTTAATCCTAATTATTAAAGGAATTCAAATTTAATGAACGCTAACTCGTCCAAAAATTTTCAAATAATTGACAAAAGCTTGGAAACTTATTTCCATTATTTATTTTTATTTATTTTATCGCATTCAAAGCTCAACTCGTTTAAATATCACACTTTAACCCACAATTTTAACGATTTTATTTCCGTATAAAGAGATCCATAAAATTATTATTATTAGTAGTAAATAATAATAATAATAATAATAATAATAATAATAATAATAATAATAATAATAATAATAATAATTGTTTACTGTTTCTGTTCAGACCTCAACTTGTAGAAATTTTAACGCTATATGGAAAGTGCATTTTTTTTTTACTCTCTCCATGAAATCAGTCATTGTCAAAACAAGTATGCTTTATAAGGTTTAAGTAGTAGATATTTCATTTTAGCTATTATCGATTAAGTTATTACAATAATCGGGGACGTGCACAGAAGATGGGCCCTGGCGGCAGAACCCCTCCCCACAAATTTTCACTTTTCTTTTAATTTAGTGTAATTTTTGAAGCGATTTTACAAATTTGACTATAATTTATCCTTATATTCAATTTGAAACCATTCCAAAAACTTTGAACTCCGAACTGAAATAAATTCTCGCATATGTGCCTGACAATAGTTATTATTAAACATGAAATATATCCAATTTTTTTATCCATTTAGTAACAAAAATAACCACAATTACAGATTATTCTATTAAAGAAATTACTTTTCATAATGTAATTATAAGGACTACTAGTGCAGATACAAGTTGTATTGAGGTCTGCAACAGTAGTTGAAAGGAATGTATAATATCTCAATTTGAAAATAATACTTTTTTCATACATTTTTTTTATAATTAATTGAAAGTTTTTTTTCAATATAATGTTTATGAATGTAACAATCAGATCAATATGAAAACATCAAATAATATAATTGTGGTATTTAGAAACAATGGATAACAATATAATATATATGTAAAATTTCTCTTTTTTTATTTCTGTTAAAATTTCAAATTACAATAACTATTATTCGATTTCAAATTTAACTGAGTTGTTGTTTTTTTTTTTCTTCTCTCTTTTTATACCATTTTACTCAATTAATCTTTGTTTGTTTGGCCATTTTTTGAAATAAGTTTTTTAAGCTAATTCTGTCAACTCGATTTTCAGCCCATGTTCATTACCAATGAGTAGCTTAAATCAAGTACCCCTACCTCTGTAAGTGTTAATAAATAAAATATTGAATTAGGGAACATATGGTGGGCGACATAAGCAGAAGTAAGCAAACAATATAATCTAAGTTGATAATACTGTTAACATTATTACTTCAAACAAAATAAGATGGAACAATATATATATATATATATATATATATATATATATATATATATATATATATATATATATATATATATATATATATATATACAGGGTGTTTAAGATAAAACGTCCAGTGCTTATATATCCGAAACGGCTGAGAATAAAAAGATGAAACAAAAACTGAGATAGGAAAATGTCATAGGGCGCATTACATGGTGTTGTTGTGGTGACTCCCAGGGCCCTTCTTCAAGGGGGCCCAGGGGCCAACTTCAAATTTTTAAATAGGAACATGTATTGAATCATACCTTATTCAATAGTACTTGAAAAACGAAACAACTTTTGTAGGAAACAATTTTCGATTTGGGCCACTGTTGTTAAATGGCCGCAAAAAGTGGGTCCTATATCAGATAAAACGTCCAGTGCTTATAAATCCGAAACGGCTGAGAATAAAAAGGTGAAACAAAAACTGAGATAGAAACGATGATAAAGCATATCAAGTGGTGTCGTTGTGGTGACCCACAGGGCCCTCCTTCAAGGGGGCCCAGGGGCCAACTTCAAATTTTCAAATGGGAACATGTATTGAATCATACCTCATTCAATAGTTCTTGAAATACGAAACAACTTTTGTAGGAAACAATTTTCGATTTGGGGCACCGTTTTCAAAATGGCCGCAAAAAGTTCTGTATCAGTTTGAAGTTGGCACTTGGGCCCCCTTCACGGAGTTTCCTGAGGGTCACCACAACGACACCACTTGATATGCTTTATCATCGTTTCTATCTCAGTTTTTGTTTCACCTCTCTATTCTCAGCCGTTTCTGATTTAGGCCTATAAGCATTGGACGTTTTATCTGATACAGGACCCACTTTTTGCGGCCATTTTGAAAACGGTGCCCCAAATCGAAAATTGTTTCCTACAAAAGTTGTTTCGTTTTTCAAGTACTATTGAATGAGGTATAATTCAATCCGTGTTCCCATTTAAAAATTTGAATTTGGCCCCTGGGCCCCCTTGAAGGAGGGCCCTGGGGGTCTCCATAACAACACCATGTGATGTGCGCTATGACATTTTCCTATCTCAGTTTTTGTTTCATCTTTTTATTCTCAGCCATTTCGGATTTATAAGCACTGGACGTTTTATCTGATATAGGACCTACTTTTTGCGGCCATTTAAAAACGGTGGCCCAAATCGAAAATCGTTTCCTACAAAAGTTGTTTCGTTTTTCAAATACTATTGAATGAGGTATTATTCAATAAGTGTTCCCATTTGAAAATTTGAAGTTAGCCCCTGGGCACCCTTGAAGGAGGGCCCTGGGAGTCATGTGATGCGCCCTATGACATTTTCCTATCTCAGTTTTTGTTTCATCTTTTTGTTCTCAGCTGTTTCGGATTTATAAGTACTGGACGTTTTATCTGAAACACCCTGTATATATATATATATATATATATATATATATATATATATATATATATATATATATATATATATATATAAACGTAATTTATTTTCTTAAAAAAAACAAAATAAAGCAAATAGTATTAGAAAGTAAAAATAATAACTGTTTTTTCAAGAACATTACTTTTTTTTAAGAAAAAAATCTATTTATGAATGACCTAAAATGAAAAGCACAGGAAGTACTCTCATATACAATTACAATTTGAAGATTCTTCAATTCTTATGGAATCAAATGATTGTATATGAGATCATTCCCCGTGTTTTTTCTTTTTAGTCATGTACAAACAGAAAAAAATGAAAGAAAAATATTTGAAAACAATTATTTTTTTACTTCTTAATGCGATTTGTTTTATTTTGTCTATTTTTTTCTAAAGAAAGCATGTTTTTATTATTTTATTTTTTTTTTACTTTTTAATGGAGCTTATTTTCTTTTTAACGTTTTTAAAGGAAAGCATTTTAGAAAAAATACTTTTCATTTTTTTTTCAAATGTGCTCTATGAAAAGTGAAAATCTGAAATGTTCGAAGTTGAGAATGTTAACCCCTGTGTAATAAATAACCTTGCTTTACTCAAGAGTAAAGCTGGTTGCATAAGAAAAGGCTATTAACGATCTTTAAATGACACAAGAAATCTAACTTTAATATACTCGCATATAGAAGTATATATATTCTTTTAAGAAGTATATATATATATATATATATATATATATATATATATATATATATATATATATATATATATATATATATATATATATATATATATATATAAGTAAGAATGGTATCTTGAATTGTTACCCGACTTATGTCGCTGTCCAAAGTTTAATTCTTGTATGAAACCGGGATATAAGTTTAATTGCGGTTGCACGATTTGAGGAAACGACTGAACTATTGTAACGTAAAGAAAAGTATATAAATACGCATTTTTATGTATGAATATTAGAGACCGGTAGTTTTTATTGGGACATTTGGTGGAAGGGGCCTTAATTCCTCCTATAAAATTGCTAGGGGTCTC
Source organism: Thermobia domestica (assembly GCF_964235325.1). NCBI lineage: Eukaryota > Metazoa > Arthropoda > Insecta > Zygentoma > Lepismatidae > Thermobia > Thermobia domestica. Next base: position 250,331,702 of record NC_137454.1, read on the forward strand.
AGCTCCCTCTGCTTTCCTTGAATTTAATCCCTGTGTTAGTCATAAGATTGTGGATGCCTATAAAACAGGTTAATTCAATTTAATACATTCAATTTCGACAAAATGTGAAATGTGTGTTCCACGATTTTATACCAATCATAATAATATGAAATAGAATGTATGTTTACAAATAAAAATGAAAGTGACTACGTTTGTGACTTAAAAACTCTTGAACCACCCCACTGATCTAGATCAAATTTTCAACACAGATGAGGTTCGGCCCTGGGATGGGTTGGGGGTCGTTTCGTCCAAAGGACATTTCGTCCAGAGACATTTAGTCCAAACAGATTTGGTCCAAGGACATTTGATCCAAAGGACACTTCGTCTAAAAAACAATTGGTCCAAATGACATTTCGTCCAAAAGACATTTGGTCCAAAGGACATTTCGTCCAAAAGACAATTGGTCCAAGGAACATTTCGTCCAAAAATACATTTGGTCGAAAGAAAATTTCGTCCAAAAGATAATTGGTCCAAGAAACATTTCGTTCAGGGATGTTTAGTTCAAAGCACATTTCGTCCAAAGAACATTTGGTCCCGTAACGTTTGGGTATCTGGTGTTTGTTTCTATTAGAAGAGTAAAAGTGATGCCTATAACATTATGACTCAGTAGCTTCTTATTTCTAAAGGAAATTTGAAAGAGAGATTTATTCCGCAATTTTCATTTCGATAGAACAAATATATACTGAGATATTCAGAAAAATATAAACGTCTGAAAACAAAATGACCACCTTTCTTTGCTTTCATTAATAATTTTACAAAAACACAGTTTTACCTTCGCAGAAATACAGTTGTAGCTTCGTTGGTTAAGGAATTCACCTCCTCCCGAAATGATAAACAACCCTTTGAAGAGCAAACTCCCTCTTCATTTGAGGACAACATTGCCTCCGCGTAGTGAAGTGAATCTTCTATTCGGTTTGAGACTTTGCAATGGATATCTTAAATGTACTGTACTGTACCGAGAAAATTAATATCAAAGCCAAAGAATATACTGGATTTGCATGAGTTGTAACACTGAAATAAAAATACAAGAAAAGTGAACAATTCTGGTTTATCATACAACTCACTAATTATGAAGAAACGTCTACCGAAGTTCTACACTATCAACAGTCTACGAATAGAAACCAACTAGTGGTTAACCTGAAAAGATACCTATATTCTACACGAAATGTTCCAACTTTCGTCTTATATTTGCAATCACTTATCACAATGTTGCAGCCAAGAATGTGAATGTTTAAGAGTATTATTAACGGTAAAAAGAATATATTTCACACATGTATATATTTCTGTCCACAGTACTTCTTCAAAGAAACTTGACACACATTATTTTTCACTTTTGTAATACAAGGATTTGAATAACTAATATTTAACTTACTCAAATTTAAACTCCATTAATTTTAGTTACCGGTACGTATTTTAAAACTATTTCATTCACAACATTAAAATTTTAGATGTCATGTTAGTTATTGCAGCAACATACTTCACACTCCAACCTTTCCATCATTCCTGTTGTTCGGCCATTTTGTTTTCAGGCGTTTACGTTTTTCTGAATATCTCAGCATATATTTGTTCTATCGAAATGAAAATTGTGGAATTAATCTCTATTTCAAATTTCCTTTAGAAATAAGAAGCTCTTGAGTCATAATGTTATAGGCATCACTTTTTTACTCTTCTAATAGAAACAAACCCCGGATCCCCAAGCGTTACCGGACCAAATGTCCTTTGGACGAAATGTGCTTTGAACTAAACATCCCTGGACGGAATGTCCCTTGGATCAATTGTCTTTTGGACGAAATGTCCTTTAGACCAAATGTCCTTTGGACGAAATGTGCTTTGAACTAAACATCCCTGGACGAAATTCCCTTGCATCAATTGTCTTTTGGACGAAATGTCATTTGGACCAAATGTCTTTGGACGAAATGTCCTTTGGACTAATTGTCTTTTGGACGGAATATCCTTTGGACCAAATGTATTTTGGACGAACTGTTCTTTGGACCAATTGTCTTTTCGACGAAATGTCCTTTGAAGGAATTGTCCTATGAACCAAATGTCCTTGGACCAAATGTCTTTGGACTAAATGTCTCTGGACGAAATATCTTTGGACGAAAAGGTTGGTCACACCTGGGATGATTTTCATCATTTCACTCTGACGGTGTAACTCAAGGGAGGGGGAGATATAAAAATGATAGGAAATGACGAATATTAGTGTCGAATCCACAGTTTCCGGGGTCGGTGAGACGACAATTTCGATGACGTTTAAATCCAAATTCATCCTCCATTAATATTCCTAAGGGAGGATGGTGACATGTAAAAAATAATTGAAAATGGCCGATATTAGTGTCAAATTCATAGCTTTTGGGGTTCCTAAGTTGATTAGTGATAGTTTTGGTGATCTTAATTTCCAAAATGAAACACATTCTCCCCGTGCGAAGAATGGGCATTCTGCTAGTTTAAAAAAATGTTAGAGTACCTTTGCATAAAATCTTTTGATATATTATTTCTTTTCTTACATTTTAATCAGAAATGTCAGCTCTCAGATTTTCGAATATCGTTTTAGAGCTTCATGTATTAGCAAAGCCTGAAGCAATAGTACTTTCACTTCAGTGACAATTTCCTAAGTGTATTTCTATCTGTTATTTTATGTATAATAAAGTACTGCACGCAGAGAGAAATTGTCGATGTGACCCTATCATAAAGGTCTTTTCTCCAAAGCACCTTTTTAAAACTCTTCCGCTAATATGGATGATGGCTCTACCTCCATACATGTAAGTAGAGCCACACTTTCTACATATTATTGTTCCGTTATCTCTATAGCATGATGGTCCCTAATCAACAATCACTAAGTTCCGGGCCGACATGAGACGTAGGAATAATGATTATTAACTCCTAAGGTGGTTATCTGTCTCCATATATTTAACAAGAATATTGAACCCAATTACACTCTTACACATAAAGACTGCAGTTTAGGGGAAAGAAAACAAGTACTTTCGCAACATATATTAAAACAGAAAAAGAGCACATATCTAAGGTTAACTATCTTTACTAAACTGGTACTATACTGATGCATGGTGAAAACCAGGTCAAAGTGGAAACAGAACAATGAATGAGGCACCATCACGAAAACAAACGGAATGATTGATGTATGGTCAGCAAATTGACAATCAGACCACGCCCCACCGATTTCCTAATATGTCGTCACGCAATGAATGATTAAAAGAAATCTTTTCTCATTTTTTTTTACTCCTCTCTACAAATAATAGGATGACACACGTTAGGATGAAGTGGCCACTAGAAAGATTTAAACATTTCACCCCCATTTAGGTTATTTAAAAAGAAATTAAAAAAAAAACAAGATAAAAGGCTCTCATCCAATCTTCTCTACTGTGTCATTTATTCAATTCTGTGGTTCCATTTTCATGATTAAATTGTTCTACGTCTGATTCACGTAAAGCTTTTCTTTTCACAGTTAAATACGGAAATAAGATAAAAGCTGTTGAGGGAAAAGGGCGTGGAAAGAAAGCAGCCCGTGTAACTTCAAGATTTTTTTTTTTTTTAACTAGGATCAATCTTCCATATCTGAATCAACGTTTCACGTAATGGGGTAGAAAGTGCTTATGCTTTTGGAAAATCTCTTTTAAAAGTATAGTCATCATCACGAAACTGCACTGCGGATGATCTGGCCTAGTTTCTTTTATTTTGTAAAGTTGAAGCTGCAACTGTAAATTAGAGGTCGCACAAGTTCAACGCTTTAGGTTTATAGAACAAAAAAAAAAAAAAAAAATCTAAGGTCAAATTTGTGCTTAAAATTCAAAGTCAAACTCGCAAGTTTCTTAATGGGTTCTGTTGGCTTAAAAGTTTAATTGTTTGGTTGAATTAACTGAAGAAACATTTCCAAAACTTATCTTTTTAGGACTAAAAGAGGTCTTATATAATAAAATGTGAGCTGAACAAAGTAAAAAGTACTCAATTCCAAGTTTCCCTATGGACAAGCGGAGTAGAATTCACAATGAGATGAAAGAGAAAAGTATGTCTAGGTTTTCCTTTCCTTTTTCTTTTCTTTTGCCATCGGAAAGCTGATAAGGCTTCAAAAATTTTTCTCAAACTGTGGCCAAAGAACAAAAAGTGGTACTCACGGACTGCCTTCGTGGTTCTGTTAACTTGAACATTAGTCCAAGAGAAAGAAAGAAAAGTACTGTATAGGGTGGCCCATAATTACACACATGATGTTTGAAAGATTGCAGTGAAGAAACTAGCAGCATAACTTGAACATAAAATTGATCATAAACACATTACTGCCATACTTTTCCTTAGAAGAATTATAATGTTCTCCATGGCATTGTCCACCAATGCACCATCGAAATCAGTATATACCTGGAGATGAAGAGCAACGTTGTCACAAGCATCTTGACAGATCGGTATTGGTATCCTGTGAAACTCTTCTGTAATAGCTTCCTATAGTTCGGCCAAATTGCGTATGTGATGTTGATATACTTTGTCCTTTATAACACACCTAAAGAAAAAGTCAGGTGGTATCAAATTGGGAGATTGAGCTGGCCACTCCACAGACCCACGTCAACCGATCCAGCAGTTCAGGAAATATTCAGCCCCGCCATCCTGTCTGGCATACACTAACGATTTTAAGTCCAATGATGGTTATCTCCACTCTCAGGTTACACAGTATTGCCATGTCGAAACTTTTTGTCCAGAATTACAAATACTACAGTCAAACATCATACACATAATTATGGGCCGCCCTGTATAATAGAGCGAATTGTGTATTACAAACTATAGTTCAGAATCTCAGATATAGATGATATAAATACAGTAAAACTTTATATTAAATAAACTAATTAAGATAACTAATTATGTTTTTTTTCTATCACAGTCTTAATTGCTATTATAACAATATTTCTTTATTTTCTGTCCAAGACTGACTTGTAGCTTGTGTTTAAATAATATTTCTTACATTGTTATTATACCCAATGAATTGATTTAGAAATTATATTGTGTATAACTCAGAAACCAGAAGCCTGTACACCACAACATTTTACACGCGATTACAGTCGGTCAAGGTCTACCTCCATGCTAAGTTTCATCCCGATCGAATGAGTTCGGTTGATTAAAATATGACTCAAAATTTGGTTGGTCATAACTCTGGAACCGAAAGTTTATACAATATAATGTTTCACATGCTTATATAGCACTCAAGGTCTACCGCCATGCAAAGTTTGATCCCCATCGGATGAATTCGGTGTACGACTGTTTGTTTTCGAAAATACAGCTCAAAATTTGTCCGCCTATAATTCCAGAACCGAAAACCTGAACAACATAATGGTTCACATGCTTGTCTAGCAGGTCAAGGTCTATCACTAGTGATGATTTCAGGAATCGGCACGGTGGGGCGAGATTTCCCCAGAAGCTATTAAATTCCTCCGATCGTGCTCTATAAAGCTTAACAGCAGTTTCACAGTATTACTTTAACTCCCTAAAGTATTGAACTTCCTGCCGAGGAGAAATGGTCTGAAATTATCACTGTTTAATATCATGCCAAGGTTGATCCCTATCAAAGTAGTTCGGCGTAGAATTTGTCGCTTTCGAAAATATGACTCAAAATTGAATCGCCAGCAACTCGGGAACCAAAAGCCTGCACTACATTATTTATTTATTTATTTATTTATTACCTATAGCAGGGGTTTCTCCCCAATTACAATAGGTGTACAAGGCATGTGTTTCAAAATACTATTACAAAAGAAAAAACAGAAAAGAAAAAGAAGACGTAATATGTAAGTGCTTATTACAGTATTAGCTACAATAATCAAAAGAATATTGCAATATGCACAGTTATACAAACATTTTTTCTACAATACATTATGGTTTTACAATTTATAATTACAAATAAGTTACTATCAATTTCATTTCCATCTTGCTTCTATAATTGAAACTTCTTGCTTGCACTCCAGCAAATTTTAAACATATTTACCCAGATATGTATATAAAAAAAAAGAAAAAAGAAAAAAAAGAAAATCTTTATATGCAATATCAACAGCAAGTATAAATCTAAACTACTTCTTTAATTTTTGATACATATACTTTAAATGATAAGGAAAAATCAATACTTGAGTTACATTGTAGATATCAGTTCAATATGTTTTTAACTAAGCCTTATGACAGGTAAAAATTGGTGAAAATTAATACGTGAGATACCATAATAAAAGGGTAACCTAATACGCAATACATCTTTTTTCACATTAAAACAATCCTGGATGATCGACGCATACCTGTCGTCAAATTACAAAAGATATGAATCTTTCTTTGGGAGCACTAAACACGATCATTCGTGAACAGTTCTCAAAATTTAGCGCACGATAGGTACCAACATAGCTTTTCTGTTTTTGGTCGCCCAGAAGAGTTGATGTCTACACGAGCTAATAAATATAATAATAATAATAATAATAATAATAATAATAATAATAATAATAATAATAATAATAATAATAATAATAATAATAATAATAATAATAATAATAATGAAAAATGTCCAGCTAGATTGAAAATTCTAGTAACTTTTAATTTCAACGAGTAGCAGTATCACGTGTACACCACAAAGAGTTTGGATATAAGTAACTGAATGGTATGCAACCAACATGAAATTTAGGTACAGTTGGGTTGCATACTACAAAGGACACACACATATATTATATGTGTCCCTTTGCAATACGTAATCCAACTGTACCTAAGTTTATTGTTGGTTGCATACCATTCAGTTACTGGTATATACAGGATATCTCAAAAGTCTCCTGATATAGGGTAAATCTTTTATTATCAGAGTTACAACAAAATGTAATAGGGAAAACCGTCTCCAAATATGATGTTTTCAGTCTAAAGTGAAGGATTTTTTTTTTTAAATCGGACGAGCCGTTTGGGCTGTGCACTCTTTATGTGCCCGATGCTAAATGAAAATGCAACGTTGTCATTTACCTGGACCGAGAACATAAGTGAATGAAATTACTTATGTTTGAAATGGGGAATGGCCATCGACACATTAACGTAAAATACAGTTACTTTATTCACTTATATTGTGAGTCCAGGTAAATGGCAACGTTGCATTTTCATTTAACATTGGGCGCATAAAGAGTGTGCAGCCCAAACCGCTCGTCCGATTTTTTTTAAAAAAAAATCCTTCACTTTAGATTGAAAACATCATATTGGAGACAGTTTTCTCTGCTACATTTTGTTGTAACTCTGATAATAACAGAGTTGCCCTATGTTAGGGGACTTTTGAGACACCCTGTATATATACTGGTTGAAATGTTCATTCTTCGCACAGGGAAGATAAAGTTTATGCGGTAAATTATATTTGAAGGTAAAGAACTGATTTTTTTTAAAAAAAGGAAGAGCAACACCTTTGGCATTGACCCTATCAATATGAGTGTAATAAATAAATAACGAATTAGCAACGCCTTTATGGTTAACCTTGTCAGTTCCCGGAACGGCTGCCATATCCATTCTTGCCTAAACTTGAGCTCAAATGTCATTGAGATTCTCAACAACAGCTTAGCGATCTCGAAAACTATGAATTCGACACTAATAACAATAATTTTGGACATTATTATTATTCATACTCATCCTCCCAAACCCGCCATGACTGTGGGACTTGAACAGTGTTGGGAGTGTTACTACGCACTTCAGCGACTCTGAAAATTACTAGTTTTGAAACTAATATCGACCATTTTGGACATGTTATTTTTCACGTCCCCTCAACACCTCATGAAGATGGTGGTTTAGGTTTGATGTGAACGGCGCTGGGAATGTTACTATTGCTCTCTGTTGTAACATTACTGGCATATTCAATGAAAATGATCTTAAAAACCTCCAAGTCAACCTTTGGTTCCTGCTTTTATCCCGAAACGAATTGCCTTAAGGTTCTTCACTACAACGAAATTAAACTACCGCTAAATTTAGAGTTTTTCTGTAATATCTTCAAAACAAATAAAAATATTCGAAAAGCAGAAACGTAGTGAACTAGACAATACGATTTTGCATGTGATACCTTTACCACAATTTACTTATCTGATTTTGGTATGCTGCTATTTGCAGAACCCGTAAAAAATGCTAAATCTATCTACAGTTGCAAATCAAAAGCAGATAGATGAGTTGTGATAACGGTATCATATGCAAAATCGTATTTTAGTTCACTACGTTTCTGGTTTCCGAATATGTTTATTTGTTTTGAAGATATTACAGAAAAACCTCTAAAATTAGCGGTAGTTTAATTTCGCTGTAGTGAAGAAACTTAAGTCGTAGTCAAAAAATATAAATATGTAAATAAATTACTATTGCTGTGTTAAAAACATTCATTTTTGTGCGTTGTAGGTTATCAGGTTTATCATAGTAATAAATAAATAAATAAATCAAACGGAATGCCTACTCAAATTTTGTCTTTCATTAAATGTTGTAATTGAATTAGAAATAAAAAATTAAAAAACATAGATGTTTTAAGCAATACATCAGGACGTTGAATTAAGTGGTGGATCTATAAGGTAAAAACTATGGGACAAGCAGAACCCAGGCTATGATAGGTATATCATGAGTTTACTATGAACTTTGAAAAAATATGTAAATAATAGCTTCAATTATTTTTGTCACTTAAAAAAACTGGGGACTAGGCCCCCCGACACCCGGCTTAGATCCCCCACTGGTTGAATTACATAGCAAATTAAATTATATTTCAAATTTGTATTTATATGGCATTTATAAACGAATGTTAAGTTTTCAAATAACAAAAAGAACTGTATTTAATTTTTTCATCACATCCACCCAACGTTTTGTACTTTTTCATCTTGCCTTTCTTGAATCTGTGATAGAGACAAGACACACCTTCTTATCCATCCAGATTTTTGTTTTAAGAGAAAAATCCAAGTCACGACAAAATGTACCTTTCGCTTCACTCTACCAAACAGTTGAAAAACAGATTTAAAAAAAAAGGAGGTGGGTGTTTAGGTCTGGTCACGAAAAATTCCCACTTCTCTCAGAAGACTTCTAAAAGTAGACGTGTTTGCGGCAGCCCTGTCGAGTCGGTTCTTGGTCTTTTTGCGACTTCGCAGAAAAGAAAGAAAAAGGAAAACAAATAAGTATTATATAAAAACAGGGATCCTTAATAAAGTAAAACAAAACAAGTATAAGCACGAGGAAGCATTAAAGCTTACATTGCTTGAAATGCATGAGTGGCCCCGCAAGCAAACTAGGAAAAAAAAGAAAGAAAAAAAAAGCTGAGTCTGAATTAATCTGTTGTGCGTAAATACAAATGCAAAAAACTATCACGGTAAAAGGGAGTCACGATGTATTATGAACTTTTACTTTATTACCGGTTGCAAATCCCACTGAGACTGCTTATGACATGAAATAGTGGCTCTAGAGGCATTTTTTCTTTGTTTTCACGCCTTCACGTATAATAACTTTAAAAAAGTGCTATGTTTTACTTTCGTTACAATTTTGTTTCGCCTTTACACTCAAATTTAAAATTATGCTATATTTAATCGCACTTTAACTAAAAAAAAAATTCTACCTTAGCTTAAGGAGCCCAATGGTTCAACACTGTAGAAAAATATGCACACACATTCAAAAAAAAAAAAAAAAGTTAATGAGCTCAGCCCTTTCTAGATTGATATTACTCAAAGAGAGTTGTTTAGTGGTAGAGCGCTTACGTCCCTGCTTCGATCCCCGGGCACATAAGTTTGTGGTGGACAACACTATGTCCATGGGATTTCTCGGAGTACTCCCGTTTCCTCCCACTTTCTTAGTCCACCAATTCTTCCATCATCATTCGATTTCTTTAATCATCATCTCCCTTAGCCTAAAGAGCATAATCGTGGGACGTTAAACTGAAATATTTTATTTTTCATTTTCTGATATTACTTCTTTCTCTTAAATCTGCCCTTTTATTACCCTCACATCCCTCTCAGCAGCCTACCTAGATCTTTTCCTATGTCTATTCAATTAATCTTCTATATGAATCTCAGAGCCTATTTTTATATTTTGGGGAAGGGAGAGTTCAATAATACATGTTTCATTGTCAGATAACTAAGCAAGGATTTCCCGACTCTGGGAGACCCAACAAACTTGATGGGGGAACGAACCCCTCACTCTCCTAGGATTAGATCCCATGCACATACTCCAAGTGACTTCGATAGATATTGCCTACCTTTGACATTATATTTAAGCCATCTGCCATATTCTTTTGCATCTCTGTAAAATAACGAAAAATCAAATAGAATATGGTACAGTCCTCGATACAAAGCTACTGAATCTGCAACTCACCAAGGACTCAAAGCAAAGTTACAATGAAATGTAGTAACATGTTAGTATCAGTAGAACTAAGAATATATGAACAGTAAATGTTTTACGAAACACGTGGTGACAATTGGAATGCAGAACAAGAGTTCGATACATTTTTTTATTAGTGCGTAATACTGTTCACGGTAGAAGTAGGTCATGTGATTAATTAGTGCTTTAACGTATTTCATTTCTACACATTTCTGTGCATAGTTTGTTGATTCTATCCAGATGAACTATGTCACTGAAGTCTAAACTTAAAAAAAGAAAGAAAAAGATGTTTTACTCAACATGTCAATTTACAAATATAGGCTTAGGCACGTCAGCTCTTCGAATTATGCACTTTCTGTTTTTCGTCCGATAAGAATTCAGGACGACCTTTCATCAGCATACATATATATCATTTTAAAGGTGATATATTTAAAACATATATGTACTTTGTAATCCTACCCTAACCTCACTATGTACGAGTACACAGGAGAGTAATACTTTAAGCACATAAAGACATCACTTAAAGCTGACTAAGGCAAATAGAACACCATAACCAAACCCAAGTACATATTGACAATGTTTTAAATTTCCTAAGTGCATACAGTATGGGTAACGTCTGAATAAACACAGAGAAAATATAGACACGTTATTTTCATTCAAAAACTTAGGTACTTAAGCACAGAGATAAAATTAACACAAATCTACAGAAATTGAACAAAATCTAAGAGAAGTTCTTATTTGAAAAGAGAGTTGAACATTAGATTAAAATTAGTATATCAAATCAGTATATTTTTTGTCTGTATAGTCAAGTAATAAATTTGTATGGCAATTGTTGACTAACCCCATAACCTCTTTAAGCTGAATAAAGTTCGCTCGTAAGCTTTCACTGAATGGAGATAAATATTCAAATAGCCTTGACTTATGTACTTTGACAATATTTGTTTCCGGAAAATCTTACATTCCAAGGTATACCTCAGGGCAAGGAAAGCTAATAAACATAACAGGCTATAATACTTATAGAGCAAGTAAGTCCATCGTATTATCAATGGCTTTCAACGTCACTAAAGAAATGTCTCAGTAAGCCTTAATAAAAATAACCTCAATTCTTAGCTAATATTAATTGTTTTTAATTTATAATAAATGCCACGAAAAAAGTTCTCCTGATCATTATCATCAATCAAAATCAGTTACATAGAAAAAAAAGCAAGGGAAGGAGCTCATCAGTGATAGTTTTAATATACATTATAATACTTTTTTTGTAGTCAATGCCTTAGTCACACTGATCTACGGTTTCCGTGAGATTACCCAAGAGATGCAGAACTGAATTTGGTCAGTAATTAGGCGTTTGACTGTTGAGGAAATCCATTTAGTCTTTGCTGGCGATGTGATGTACACTCAGGGTCGAGAGGGCAACTGGAGAACTATATGAATGGGAGGAATAGTGGACTTCCATAAAAAAAAAACTAGCATCTAAAGGTACTTTATCATGGTATATTTCAAGTTTTTTTTTTTCATGTATAAGCGTAAAACAAAGCATCGCAGCACGTGTTATTCCGAACATGGGGGACCAGGGTACTAGTGAATCTTAACACGTCCAAATTCCCACTGAAGTATTCTGTGTTCCCCGCTCTCAAGACTTACCTTTTGGCTACTTTGAAGTCAAAACATATCTCAGAATTCTGTTGGGAGCATCTGAAAATCAAGTGCTCTAGAGAATCCCTTCAGCACTCACTGCACATTGCTGATATATACATTTTTAGATAGCGTATGTGTGGCTTTCTTTATGCTGATATGGACCACTTTCCACGATATCTCGAATTCGAAATAATGCGTGACGAAATGTAGCTTTTCTACGATTTTGGACGGTTCTAGCTCTAAAACTATGAGCTTTCCCCGCACAGGTCCATATGAACTTTTTCTCTAATTTTGATGTGTGGAATCATCTTTTATACAACCTAGGACTGGTATACAGCATTGACAACATATGTTGAAATGTTCACGTTGCACTGATATGACCTATTATATCAAGTATTGCTTGTTTTAATTGTTCTAACCTAAGGAACCTTCATGAGAGTTATAATCAATTCCGAAAGGTATAAAATTGTATTACATATGTGTACTTAAATTTGTTTGATGTCATGTAATGACTATGTTATAACATATATCGTAAATGTAGTGTGTATTCATCTATGTATATACAAAATTAACAGGAAAAAAGAATTAAGTTATTAGCCAGATTCCCCCTTCGCATGAACTGTCGTTGTGGTTCTGCTATGCAATAACTTAGGTTCTGGTCTGCAAGCATGTATTCAGGAATTCATTTCGATAGAGGTTCAAGGCTTTTGGGAGAGTCAAAAATTCAATATGAGGATAAATTATATTAAAATTTGTGAAAATCAGCCATAAAATTAAACTAAATTTACAGAGGGATTCCGGATCCCCAGGCCCCATCCCGTGTGTACGTCTCTGTTGGTCTGAAAAAAAGAACGTACTCGATTATGAAAACGAGAAGCACAACATACTAAAACAAGGGTCATAATGAGAACAACCCATATATTTTCATGGTGCATCATGATTTTCGAGGTGGTAATAGATTGGTGCATCATGAATTAAGAATGAAGTGAAAACAATATTCCAAACTTTCTCTTGTATTTCGAGAATGGAATCTATTACTTCAATATATGCCATTTTCTATTGTCTGTCTAGAACTATCTTTCACAGTCACAGAGTCGCTTTACTGAGGCCGTATACTACTGCACACTTTCATACGGTTCAACAGATACAATAGAATTTGCCAACAAAATGCAATGCTACCACCAAGATTGCTTTGTGTATGTACTGGATAAACAAAATACTTGTATATAATACATAACATATCCAACATTCATTTAATATAACATTATTCCATCTCACAATACCTGTCCCATCTATCCTTTTGTTTGTGATTATTTATTATGTGTCCTTATTCATTTAGAATTCGTGAATGGATGTCCCTTCGATATTTTTCATTGTCTCATTTACATATGTACATCACTGCTTGCAGCACACATGATTATCTCATGCTTCCCGTCTTCCTTAAATAGTAACCATACTCCCATAAAGATCTTCGACAATCCATGTGGACCAGGTCATTACTTTTCCTTTTGTCTGTTGATGTTTTACTTCTGCAATACAGTCGGTGTACTTGCTAACCTTGTTAACCAATATAGTAGCAGATATTCTTTCTTAAAATTTATTCTTGCATTTTTTTTTCTTCTTGTCATTGAAAATTCTGACTTTTATAAGTGCACAGGAATTTCGTTTTGCATACAATGTAGACTTCAGACTAGTCTTTATAAACGAATCTGGTCTTTTAAAATTCTGAAAGTAACGTTGCACAGTCAGTAGAAGAGCCGTTTAGTTGGTAATTAAGATATTTTCAAACTAGTAAAAACAATCATAGAAATATGAAGAAAAGAAGTTGAAGGACACGCTGTGTGCATACTTCTGGCACCAAAGGTTCCTAGTTAAACCCAGGATTCCTAATCTATTTGAGCTCGTATAAGATATCGTCTGGTGGGTATTCTCAGAAATAACTTCCAAACTATGCTATGCATATTTATCAGAAGTCTTATAGAACAACTTTTACCGTCCTTTTGTAACGATATCTTTGTATTTTCAGTGTTATTCTAAATATCTTTTATTATACTTCTGGGCAATGTGTAATTTTAAAATATGTACTAACTAGTTTGAAAAAGAAGAAGAAAGTACGAAAAAGAGACAGAATCAAAAATTGATTCTAATATGTGGATTGGATGAGTTATTGTTCTTACGTTGTCATGACGACGAATAATCAATAAATTTATTATTCCAGAGTCATCTTAAGAAAGGAATATACACATCTCTTTTGAGATGTAGTTATTTTAGTGATTATGTGCCGAAATTAAAGGTAATGTTCAAAAGCAATAAACAAAATTGTTTTATGTGATTATCGTTACCTTATCGTTATAAAAATCGGGTGGGCCTTTCTCGCTAGATCACTTATCGTTACACTCTGTCTGTCTGTATGTCTGTTGACAAGTATTGGAGCAAAACGGTTAAGAGATAGCAACGAATAATTTTTTGACATGGGTTCATCGTCCTAAGAATAGATTCCATTTCCGTTCTTATCCCTCTATTGAAACCGAAGGTGGTAGAAATGTACCATTTTCAGTCAGCGTTGATCACCATATACAGCAAGAAGCTTTTTTTTTTCATATGGACAGCATCCTGAAAATATGATCCATCCTCAATCTTACTCCTCTACTAAAACCGAAGGCAGTAAAAAATTACTACCACTTGTGGTTTTAATATTGATTTCCAAAGAGAAAAACTATAATTAGGAAACGATTTTCTGATATCGATTCAACGTCTCAAAGGAGTGTTCCGTCTCCATCTATATCCCAGTATCTAAACTAGAAGTGACAGAAATGTACTATTTTCGACTTCAATGTTGATAACCATAACAGTAATAAATAGTAGGAAACGCTTTGTTTATGTCGATTCAGCACCCCAAAAATATGTTCCATGTAGGCTCTTATCTCTCTATTAAAAACAGAACTGGTAGATGTCACTTCTAGTTTTAATATTAAATACTAATAGCTTGGAAGACTGTCATAGTTTCTCAATGTAAATCGAAACTACTTGTTCTCCCATTATCATACTTTCTTCACACCAATCATTTAATCGTCATTCACTTGGATT
Source organism: Thermobia domestica (assembly GCF_964235325.1). Lineage (NCBI taxonomy): Eukaryota > Metazoa > Arthropoda > Insecta > Zygentoma > Lepismatidae > Thermobia > Thermobia domestica. The sequence goes on from NC_137454.1 coordinate 250,346,783, forward strand.
TATCATCGGAGGGGCACGGTGGCTCAGTGGTAGTGGCGCATGGGGTTCCTGGTTCGATCTCCGGCCGAGTAAGTTTGTGGTGGACAACATCCTGTCCGTTGGTTTCCTCGAGGTACTTTCGTTTCCTTCTACATTCTCATTTCATCAATTCTTCCATCATCATTCACTTGCTTTAATCATCCGTCTCCCTAATTCTAAGAGGCATAAACATAAGACGTTAAACTGAAAGATGAAAGATAGATTTATCATCAGCTCTCTTTAGACAAATAAGGCATTCAACGGATGTTTAGGATTTCATTTGATTTCCTACAAGCAGATAAAGGTCATTCTATTGCAGATAACTTACATCCAAAGACAAAGAAGATTTCATAATGTTAAATTTAATTAATACAAAATTTTGTTTTTGTAACACCCGTTCGTCTTCAATAATTATGGGAAAAGCGTGATATCCATGCTTAAAAGCTCGATTTCACATGACATCATGAGTGGTTAACACAATTTTGCGTATTTGGTGTTTGTAAATTCAAAAATGTAGAACACATATGCAGCTGATTAAAAGTGTTTAGTGTCTAGAATCACATTAGGTCCGCACAAGTACAAGAAAAGGAATGTGAAAACGAATGAATGAACAGTAGGTCAAAGACAAGAACTAGAAGAAACTAGACAGACGAGATGAAAAGAAAATAAATAAAAACGGCAACAGGAAGTAGAGAACGTTCATTCTTTGGACGTCGCCGTGTTATTTACGGACGAGAATTTTTTTCTTCGTAAAGAGAACAGAGCGCACACTAGCAAGTTCTAACATACGTGGTTACCTTTTCATCAGGTCGTTAAAATCACTTAAGTTTAAGTATCCTTTGTCTTCACAAAGGCATGTGTGGCAGGCAAAAACACGAATGAAGACAAAAACAAATCATTTTCTAACGGAATTTATAATATAGTAAATATGATTTTTCTTTCTTTTTCGTAGTCCTCTGTTTATCATTTTTCTATGTACGAGTATATGCAAAAAGAAAGAAACGAACTACAGCACTTGCTCACAAATCTTGTTACTCTGACAGTAACGCAAAATTAATCTCTTTTTTTCTTTCTGCCTTGCAGAAATATTCACAGTTCAATGCATTCACATTACAAAAACTATTTTTATAGGGGCTTGTTACAATTATGGTTTTGATGAAGGGAATGTATGAAAGAAAGAGAAAAAGAAAGAACAAACTTTGATGAATTGAAGGAAATGAGAGAAGAGGTGAGGAAAATTAGAAGTCAAGTCTACTTCAGAATCAATTTGGATCAAGTCAATTTCAAGTCAATTGTTTTGTTATATTGTTAGAGTAAGTCACATATGGGGAGCCAATGTGGGTCATACAAAAACAAATTGAAGCCTCAAATTTGCCTCTGTATAGTAATTGTATTTCAGATCTTAATATACAACTCCTGGAGATGCTTCTTAAAGGTATAGAGTGTCATAGCAAGAGAACATTGACTCAATTTTGGTCACAAATGGAGATGGATAACTCTGAGTTGCATAGTGGCCGAATTTTGATAAGAATAAAATATGAAAGTCAATGTTTTCAATAGTCAAGATTTTGAAATATCATTTGACTAATAGTTTTGGATGTTCCGATATTTGCAAAATATCAATTTATATACCGAAATATTTCTAATCCCAGTAGTATGAAGAAGAAGAAGAAGCAACAACACACAATCTGGCATATCTTCTGCTTTCAAGTCTATTTCAGAAACATCTCAGTTCGTGTGATTTAGTTTGGAGAGTTTTCAATTTCTGATAATAATCAATAACTGGAAAAGGGTGAGGAAAACATATGCGGCACTAGGTTTACATTAGATGAAATAACGTGAATGAGGATTCTTCTTCTTTTAGACAATAACTCCCTCGACTTTTTCCGGATATGGGATAAAAATTCAAATCAGTTTTCGAAACATAAAAGTCTTGATTGTTTTCCTAAATTAAATTATTTGCAAAGAATAAGTTTGAAAGGATGGATTCGATCCAATGCCAAAACCGCGAATGTGCTAAATTTGACTTTGAGTTATAAGCATTTTAATATTCAACTTACCCCGAAAAATCAGTATATAGACATAGGTACATGTTTTAGGAATTGACGATAACTTCTAATATACTCATGTATCACAAATGGGGCTTTGGTATTGGAATCTGTGCCCCAAGTAACATGAAACTGCACTTAGGTGAAAATAGCAAAATTTGCACACTCGCGGTTTTGGCATTGGACCGACGAGGTAATAAAAGATTCAACCGGATGGACAGATAAAATTAGTGTAATTGACTGTCAGTTGAAAAACAGTAATCTAGCTAACTGGCTCTTTAATCCTACTATAAGGACAAAACAGCTTGAACATGTGTTCAGGTTGCTTACGTTTTCCCACTCTGTTCACCTAGATACCTGTTTAAACCGAAGCCTAATTCTAAAATCTAAAGCTAAAGTAGGCTGCTTCTTCAGAGAACACTCAAAAAAGTAGCATTACGGGACAATGAGGACTTGCGTTCTTATTGAAGATAGATTCCGATAATCATAAACCATAAAAACAAAATACGAACATGCTAACCTTCTGGCACTCGAGAGCCTGATAATTAGACACGATTAGACATTAGAGCCAGGCTAGTCTAACACTATGACTATAAAGAAATTTCACTTCATTGTGGTTTGTTACTGAGGAAAACAGTTTGTCATTATATTCTACTATCCTGTGTCAAGCCAATCAGGATGCTTGTTACCAATTTCTGTAAAATTTCATTTTTATATTGGCCTTTCGTCGTATGGGCTTATCTTAACTGTCTTGCTCACATATTTCCTAACTAGAATTATTCGTAACTTTCATGGAAAAGTGACAACTCAAAAATGACCTTTATTATCATATAATGCTGAAAATGGTGCTAAAGGCTAAAATAGTTTTGAGTAAAAATACCGCAGGTGAAGGTAAACATCCTCTACCCCTCCCCTTCAGGAAGCTATTGTGTCATTTACAAGTTTGTAATTAAATCTGTTTTAAAAATTAACGATAAAAATAATCAGTTAAAAATTTCGTTATTTTTTAAATTTAATCAATTAAATTTTCAGGAGTTAAAATTTTTAATTGATAATCGTTCAAACAACTCGCACCGATTAAAAGAATAATCCTTAATTTCTTTCTTAGAAATCACGTGGAATCAATATTTCTGATTTTTATGATATTTTAATTTTACTATTTATTAATTATCCAGTTTTGTTTGAAAACGTTAACTTTTTCACAATAGTAAACTAATTTTCCTATACTCTTAACTTTATCCATTAAATTTTACGTACATTAATTTTTACAACTCAAGACAATTCTCATAGCACAGTAGTGGAAATTGTCATTTTCAATTTGAATTGGAACTTAATTGTAATTTTAACCGTTACGTTTCCCTGACACTAATTTTTAATTCTATCAATTAAAGGCTTAATATTTAATTTTAATAAGCTAAAATTGTTATTATTTTTTTTCGAACCGTGGTTGTCTGTCTATATTAACCTGTAGTAATGCCAATCTTTTAATTCGCTCTCCTAAAAAGTTGATGGTTTTGTGTTGTGACATCTTTCCATTAAAGAAGCGATATATATATCTTTGCATTTTCTGTATATGCTAAATGTCCCAACCAAGTTAACCTGAAAATGAAAATTATTGAAGAAAGAAAATAATGGTCTTATTCTCTATGTAGTTTCAACGCGACTATTTGAATGAATACAGAACTAATCTAGCACCAAACCATTATCACTGACATCAAACTTTTACATTTATTTCAGTATTGTACGTTTCTTCAACCGAAATGCAGTTCGTATATAAGGAATGCAGTCTTCTACGTGTAGTAGTTTGTGCCATAAATAAAAGTCATCGTCCGAGGATCTTGCGAAAATCACCCCGATAACTAAATGGCCAACCAGAAACTTCATTTCAAATAATTGACAATCGCTTGTGAATTTCACGTGGAGTTTTAGTTGTCATAGTTCCAGGTGCTGTCCTTTAAGTTAGTACTCGATTCCCTGTTTCCAAGGTCAGTTTCCTTGTTCTTACATACTTGACATATGTTTCATATTAGCCATAGTATTGGGAAGAAAGAACATATACAGTGAATGTTAAGACGTTGCAACACCGCAAATGCGGTCAAAAGACAGATGGAGGGAGGAAGGGATGTAAAAATCACCATAGGAACTTGAAAGAAAAATGCCGAACTGCACTTCTGTTGACCAAACGCACTATAGGTCTACATTACATTTATGGGAATTGTAATCGTACCCCGTCTGTTTTTATGAAGACCAAGAATGTGAAAGACTAAAACTACTACAAAAGTAGAACTCGAAACTCTTCTCTGAATTGGAGCCGCGGTGGCTCAGGGGTAGAGCGTTCACCTCTGGTACTTGGGGTCCCGGGTTCGATCCCAGCCCCTGCCAAGTGAACTTTGCGGTGGACAAACACCGTGTGCGTGGGTTTTCTCGGGGTTCTCCCGTTTCCTCCCACTTTTTTCATTCCACCATTTCATTCATTACTCATCATCACCGTCTCCTTTAGCCTAACCGGCATAACCGCGGGACGTAAAACTCAAAGATTTCATTTCATTTCTTCTCTGAATTGTCCTCATCACTAGTCTAATGACTAGCGTGAGCGTCTTTAGTGTCCGAGGTCTCGGGTTAGATTCCCGGTGGAAGAATATTTGAACGTATAAGGTGGTTCGGATTCTACCTCAAACTGTAGGTCGACGTCTCGTACAGACACCCTGGTGGAAAGGGACGCTAAACTTCAGAAAGCAACAACAACAGCAGCTTTCTCGGATTTGTATCTGAGACATTGTAGTTCTAAGAATTTGAACTTGCGACTATATGCAAGAAAAACTAACATTCTAATCATGAGGTTATGGGGAGTTTCTTTCTCTGCATCTAAAGTTTAGTATGCGTGTGCGTTTATGTGTGTGTACTTAAGTTAAGTATGACTTTCAAGAAACGCATTTCTGCTATACTGCTGAATTTATGTCACCATAACAAACGAAACAAAACCAGGTTGTTATAGGAGGACATTTCCTTACGTCAAAGAACTAATGATTTAAAAATAATAGGATAAGAAAGGTTAGAAAATATATATTTTTAGCAATAACTCATTACTGTGAGGTAATGTGCTCAAAGGTCAACGAAGAAGCATCATGTGTTGTAACCTCGCCTTCTTCCAATGTTCTACATATTCCGAAGACATACCTCCAGGTGCGGATGTTGTCAAGCCTCAAGCGGCAGACAGTTTTAGTTTATCAATGACTTGCTATCTTGTTGGCTCACGTAATAGTTTTCCTTTTTTATATATAAATGTTGTTCTTGGTTAATGCTTTATCTTCTGCGGTCGGTTTCTTTTGTAATACGTTTTTGATGAATAGCGGAAGTGTCCCCCTTTACGATTCTCTTTCTTTCTTGTTTATTTCAGAGTCCATACATATTCTTAATTCTCTTTCATTAAAAACAAAATGAAAGAGGCAGTGCAATAGTAGCAGAATAAGGCAGATCACCACCTTTCCTTCACTTTACCTCACCACCTTTTAATTAGTGTTTCAGTAACTTTTATATAACTTCTTTAGATAGATTGATAGATGGATAAAGAGAAACAACCCAAAGAGAGAGAGGAAGGAAGACGTTGTGGAATAGTAGTATATCTATTCTGGCTTGGGATACATTCTTATGCTGATTATTGGAACATATAGTGTTTGCGCGCAAGACTATAATATTGAGATTTTGTGTTAGAGATGTGAAAATATTTTTTAGATAAAAAATAATTGTCAAAACATGCAAAAAAAAAAAAAACTTCACAAGTATGTTTTGGTTATTTAAGCGAAAGAATTATTTTTGGTTAAAGGTGCAACTTAATTGTAACTTGTAAGAATAATATTAATATTAATATTAATAATATTGGCAATTTTTATGTACACATATACTTCTTTTGACTTCTATAGTTATTGTATTCACATGGTTCACTTTCCACGTAGGTCCATAACTCATATGGCATCGGTGCTAAAAAGGACGTTAAACTTCGAAACAAACAAATAAGACACACATACGCATAAATGATTATGTTATTAACTGTAAAAGTTATTTGCAAAAACGAGGTCAGGTAAGCGTTAATATAAAATATAAAATAGTCAAAGTATAAAATACTACAAAATAGTCAAATTATGTAAACCTTAATTATATAAATGGTAAATGTATATAACGGAACAATGGATGATAAATGTGATTATATTATTAAAGAAAGCATCATCACAAGTACTTAGGTTCACAAGAAGCCCAGAACAGGAAAAAAGTTAGAACAGTTGCGCATGGATTTCCAGCTACGATTCGGACAAGAACCCACTCCAATGTGAATACTTTTGTATTAGAAACAGAGACTGTTTTCTAATGACAGTGTTAAGGATAAACCACAAAGTGGTAGACCATAAGCAAAACAGCAACAATGCAGAAAAGTGGCAGCGTCATGGAAAGATCATTAATGAAGTCAACTCGCAAATGGTCCGCGGAACTTGATATACCCCGGTCAACTCTACCCAACACGTGAAACATGACTTACGTTACATTCATATCGACCGAAATTTGTTCAAGAATCATCTGACAATGACTTAAATCGAAGGAAGGAGGCATGTGATGCACTTCTTCAAGTGTTTGACACTATCGAAACCTAAAAAGTGATATTCAGTAACGAATGTGCCACATACCGAAGCTCCCGAACAAGAAATGTCATCTTCTGGTCAAAGGAAAAAACCTTTATTTTTGTGGGGAAGAATAACCCTTCCCATGTTATGATATGGGTTAACGTGGACAGCAAACAAATTTATGGTACATATATCTTTGATGGATCTGTTAACCAACATCTTGATATGCTACGAAACTGGTTCATTCTCCTTTTGGAAGCCCAAGGGGCCAAGGGGACATGTGAATTTGAGCAAGATGGAGTGTCTCCTCATTTTGCCACTTCGCATCGAGAATATCTTAATGAAGTATTTCCAGGACGCTGGATTGGCTGCGGATCGCCTTCATTGCTAGCTCCACTTGACTGGCCCCCTCGAAGCCTGGATTTAACGACCTGTGCTAATCCACTCTGTGGATTGATCAAGAACATCGCTGCAGGATAACGTTATGCCACGATTGATGAGTTCAAAGAAGTTGTGAGATTTGCTGTCAGATGAAAAAAAAATGAAATGAAATCTTTAAGTTTTACGTCCCACGGTTATGCCGGTTAGGCTAAAGGAGACGGTGATGATGAGAGATGAGTGAAATGGTGGAATGAAGAAAGTGGGAGGAAACGGGAGAACCCCGAGAAAACCCACGAGCACGGTGTTTGTCCACCACAAAGTTCACTTGGCGGGGGCTGGGATCGAACCCGGGACCCCAAGCACCAGAGGTGAACGCTCTACCACTGAGCCACCGCGCCCCCCATTGCTGTCAGATGAGTTACTCCAGCAATGCTGAGAAGAATGTCCCACACAACCTGGCGACTTGTTACAGTACGATGGAACCCATATTGATGTGTTAGACATTAAAGCGGCCGATGTTCATTACACACAAAGCTCAATCAATAGAATGTACATCTGTAATTATAATTATAAAGTTTATATAGTTTGAATATTTAGTACTTTAAGGGGGGTGACGGGACTTTCTGCCCAAAGAAAATAGTATTGCAACTTAAATGACAAATCAATTAGAGTGCAATATTTTAGTTGAAGAAGAATCAACTAACTTAGTTGAACATTTATTTCATTTATAAATGCTCTTAATTAATTGAGATGTTTAAATGCTTTAAAAGCAAGATACACTAACTAAATACACAGACACATTCGAAAAATATATTACAGAATATACACACAAGAACTACTATAATTTACATTAAGATAAAAACTACAACTTTGCCCTCATAAAAGTGAGACATTAACGTTCATGTTTTACACATAAAATGAAAATATGAGATGCATAATAGTTATAAAAAGAGGTATGAAAGTACACCATACAGAAGGAAACCGTTCCTAGTAGATACGTGCACAAAAGAACAAATAATAGAGTCATGTGAACAATTTTTAGTATATCTCGCGTTACATCTATATATTAATGGAAAAAGTTGAAAAAGCAAAAGAGAGCAACTAAAGCAAAGAAAAAAATGTGTAAATGAAGAAGACATGTTAACCTACTAAGATGTCCACTAGTTTATGGTGTACAATTGGAAGCGATGTACAGTATGTGTGAAAACAAACATAAATTATGTTTAGTATTTGTTGTTGTATAATGTGTTTATCATTTCTAAGTAATTATGAAATGCTAAACTTTTTTTTATTACAGTAATTTTTTTGAACAAAAATTATTCGTGTACACATTGTTATTAACATTGTGTACGTGTCATATACTCACGTACAGTACAATTGCTATTCGCAATGCAATACAAAATAACATAATTAGAATGACTTCTTCTCCTATGTATACCAATTCCGTGCCTTCTAGACTTTTAAGAGTTCCATAAATAGGGCACTAAATAATATTTGTGTTGTTTGCGTTTGTGTCCATTACGAACATTCAATATTTTGATAGAGTCGAGCAATCTGCGATCAGAATTAGATATTTCTCAATATTTATTTTCATATAAAAAAAACAGTACAATAATAAAGATCTTTCCAGCAAAGTTACACGGGCCAACAAACTTCCAAAGTGTACATAATTCAGTGGTGTAGACAGAAAGTGAACCTAGTGGGGGGAAGAAAGATTTTCTCAGGGAGGCTGGACTTTTTGTTTACTAAAAGCAAACCAAACGTATTCTTTCAGAATATGAAATCATTAGTACAGTACAAGTGCGCACTCGGAAATTTTTGTTGGGAGTCCAATACCACAAGCCATTATGTCTATTTAGTATTGAATGAGTATTATTCTGTATCCGATAAGTAATTGTAAAATACTTCCACCTATACTTTCAGGAAAAAAAAAATGATAGAACTAAATTATTTTTATAAGAGAAAGAGTACAGACGAAGTGTAAAATCAAATATCCATGCTACATCAATCAATACCCTCTTAAACAAGTATACTTTTATTATGAAAGTGTACAAATGTATATTGAGCTAGGAAGTTTTGGGGGTCTGGACCCAGGGACTCCCCGTAGGTACGCTCCTGCATTAATAACTCACCATATACGAATACGTAATATTATTATATTTTCAGTATGTTACCTTTTGAAATGTAGGTCTTGACAGTGCATGAAATTAGAGTCACAAGTAGTCTTGAATTACCAATAAACTATTTACAAGACGGCCGAAACTATTTATGGGAGTCAATTTATTTGATTTTACGTTTATATGAGTTTAAATGGTTAAAAGAAGCACAACGCGAAGAAACAATAAGATCATACTCAGAAACTCTTATGCAACTGTGCATAAATAAATTTGCAACTGTGAACATTGAGTTAGATACACGAGAGTAACAAAGTGCGTGATTAATCTGTTGTTCATATTTTAACTTGATACGAGTTACGAGTAATTTTTTTAAAATAAGAAAAAAGTGAGTAGCGTTTCACAGTGTGGAACTAAGACTTCCAAACTATGTGAATCCAAAACTCAAACTTCAAGTGGTGAATCTGTAAGTACGGGTTGCTATACAGTAATAAGATCAAAGATAGAATCTATTTCTCGGACACAGCATCTTGATAGCATTTACCGTTTTCGCTTTACGGAAATCAGTGTTGAACCAAAGTAATAGAAATTTGAACCAGTCCCAATTTTGGTAGTGTGTTGTGGATAGTCATGATATATTGTCTTGAGACGCTGAATCGTTTGCAAAGAAAAAAAGCTTGAATCTAAGTATTAAACAAGTTTAATAGACATCACAGATGAGCCGCATTTGAAGGCAGGGCGTCATTGGAGGGCCACGTGACTACATCCTTGACTCAGCTGTTATTTGTCGGTCTCTTTTCTTTTAACAAGGAAAGAACATAAAGATTCGTTATAAAAATTACCAACAAAATACTGCAGGTTATGTTGACAAGCAGTCGTAAGATTACAATTAATTCTTGTTGGGAAGACGTGATAACAACAAAATTTCTTCTTATCACTTTCTCGTTTTCTGTCTGTTAAAAATACTAGCAATGCCCATCAAACGATAAAGCTAAAACTAAGATTAATGTTCACATATCTTATGTATACTTTACCGTAGATAGAATATTTATTACACAAAAGTATTACTAAGTTTTGTACTCCATAAAGCTAAATATGCCGGCAAAGCACCAAATTTGCTATTTCGTATGTGTAAATGCAACTGGCATCGGCATCTAATAGCCGTATAAGAAGTAAATTTTCTTTAAAGTAAAATTTTTTCCTACTTATTGATATATATATAAATGCAGTTATGATTTTTATGTGGTCTGTTACAACGCTTACAACATAACACAATGTGTTTTTCCTCATAGCATTTTAGTGGATTCATTTTCCTGCGTGTTAATGGAATTTGCCGACTTGTAATGCTTCGCAATACATAACATTGTTAGTTTGATACTGTTATAGCAGACTAGATACTCTTTTAAGGGTTCGATTTATTGAGGATTCATATAAGACACATTAAACAAGGATGGAGGGTCTTCAATGTTTTTAATTACGTTATCATCACCAAAACGAAATAAGAAAATGGCTTCAAATCTCAACGCTCTAGAAAATTGTTCTTAACAAACAAGATTATTTCAAACAACAAAGTTGGACGGCTAGTGTGCTATAACTAGTATGGAACATTTACTACAATAAAGTTACTCTGTATAGTCTGTGACACGTTATTCTGTGTTATTAGAAGACACACACATGTTGTGATGCCTTCAAATGAAACATTATAATGCGTTATTATACAGCCAAGATTTGAAATAAATCAAAGGGTTCAATTAATCTATCTTTGTGGGTACATAAAATAATGTTTCTCCAGAAAAGTTTACACAAATGGTATTCGATCCTCAAAATATCATTTTGCTTTTGAGTATTTAATACTCAAATACTCAGCTGCGAACACTGCTACTGTGAATATCTTGAGAGTACTGTAATTTTCGTTTTGTCAATTTCAAAATAGAACGTATATATTATTTTATTTGGTTGAGGTCTCTGTTGGAATTCTGCTACCGGCATTTCTGAGCTAGATTTATTCCCAGCATAGTGTTTTGGTAGAATGTTGCAGATAGTCATTATATGTTGTCTTGAGACACTGAATCATTTGAAAAAAAAAAAAAAAAGATCGCTATCTACTGACGTGTTTGTTACGCTGTTGACGTAGGGATTAACGCTGAAACCTGAAATGTCTTATTTTAACCATTTTCGGTTTGAATAGAGATTCAACGGAGGACATAAAACCTATTCTCGTAATACTGAACCAATTGCAAAATACCTCATCTTGATTGCATTTACCATTTTTGCTTTACTGAAAGCAGTATTGAAACAGGAAGTAATAGTGAATTTGAACCACTTGTGGTTTAGTAGAATGTTGTGGACAGTCATAATGTATTGTCTTGAGACGACGAATCGCTTCCAAAAAAACGCTTCTTGCTATCAGTTATCGTTTTCGTTGTATGGCGGTAAACAATGCAACCAAAAATGGCTAATTTGAATCACTTCTGGGGTGAGTAGAGTGTTAACACAGGGGATGTAACTTATCCCTGGGACGCTGAATCAATTGCAAGAAACCGCATCTCGATATCTCTTACCGTTTTTGTCTGATACCTGTCAACAGACGGACAAAGCAGTTCCGTAAGACTTCCGACACTTATGCATAGCATAGTTTGGAAGTCGCAGAAATTAATCCACATTTGTAACTATGGCAATCGCAAGTCTTAGAAAAAATACCAATTTAATACCGATGAGGTGATGACTATCTTCCCAGAAATACTGGTTGCAATAAAAACAATTGGTGTTCCTGTCTTTTCTGTGGATGTTCATGAAGTTTCATTTCTTTGCACTGAAAACTATTTAAAAGTAAGACATTCTAATAAAATATGTTTGACTTGATTTGCTAATTTTAGCAGGACCAAAATATTATTATTTTTCTGTTCCAGTAAGTACGATCTTGAGTAATTTTTAAGTGAAATATGCCATAACTAAAACTTTTTGTTGTTGTTTGTGATAATAATGCTACTTTGGCGAAATTTATTTTTTTAAAATAAAAGTTTGTGTTTATGTTGCTGTTATATGATGTAAAAATGGAAATCAGAGTCATAAAAATATAAATATATGTCAATAGCAATAAAACTAAACACACCTAAGTAAATGAGTATGCACAGGGCCTTCTTCAAATATTTGACCCAAAATGGGTCAATCTGTAGTTGGGAACTCTAATCGTAAAGAAAAATAAGACATTAAAAGCGTGTACATACAAATGTAGGCAAGAGTCAGTCGAAACTCTGACAAGTAACGACTGAAATCAATATGTATATATGTAATACATACAATATGTAATAACTACATTAACATTAAGGAAGACCACTAAACTAGAACAATATTCACATTATTTAACATAAAAATTAAGAATATTTAACAAAAACTTTTAATTTGTTTGCTTTTATAGAAATAGCATGCCATATTCTCGGAAGTTGACATGATCTCCTCCTGCAATGATGGAGTCCATTGGAAGAAAGATGATACGAACATAAAATAGTCTGTAACAAACAATAGGAAATTTTACGGTTATGGTATTGATTTCTCTCAGATGGTCAAAATGTCCTTTACTTTGTAAATAATAATAGGCCTAATATGGCGTGTCTGAAATGAAATTTAATATATCAATGTTACTCTCTGTAGATAAAGAAAACAAAAATGAAAGATAAATACAAATATGTGTGAACAATTGATAGTAGACAATGTAGTAGCTGGAAACGGAGGATCTTAACACATTTCCCCACAATCTGGAAGGCATTTTTTTCATGAAAGGCGGTGGCTTCTGTAGTTTATATGTCAATTAGAAATAATCCTCCCGATTTGAGCTGTTGCAAAACTTGAGTATAAGACGTGCCCTCATGAGTGTTAAGTTTTGATAAGGAACTAGTGTTTTGATAGAGAAAAACATATTAAGCACAGAAGGGAACCGAATAAGAAAAGAGAATAAAGTATGGATTGGCAGTGTACGCGTAGTACTCATGGATCAACGACTAGTATGCCTGTAAATTAATCGATTATGCTATTGCTCTTCTTGTTAGTCTGTCACTATAGTATTTTTTCAATCATCGTCAGGATATCTGTTGCTCCTTTCCCTCTCCGTTTGGTTTTCTGAAAAGGATAGCAGCAAACTGTTACACTATAGAGTACTCATTTGAAGATAACTTATACTGCATATCTCGTGATATGGATATTGTGAGATTATGTGTTCTGGAATTTTCCCCACTCATTATTCCCCATTCACCGTTCTCCATTTGTTAATCTCTTTTGGCCCCTAGATTTATTTTCGAATACATTTGTGTCTGTTTTTGTGTTTTTGCTCCGTTTGTGTTTTCCCTTACGTTTTAAAGACTAACTTAGGTATCACTCTAAGCTTTCTACAGATTTTTAAGTAGAAACTTTCTCGATATTAGTTGTGACGGCCAGATTGTTTCATATCTCGTATTTCAACGCATTTCACGTCGTAAATCTATTTTTAACTTCTTCCTTTGCTTATAGTTGAATATAGGTTTAAATTCACTCACTTCTTTTTTCACTTTGCTATCATCTCGATTATCTTGATTATTTCCGTTTATGCGTATTTAAGCAGCAAATATAATGTAAAGTTTATTCGTACAGCCCATGCGAACTACTCCTTTCTACTTTTCGTGACAAGAAATTTGAAAGTGAAAACATCGCTTCGCAATATCAATAATGATTATTTTTACTTAGCTGTTGCCTTTCTAATGAATAAGCGAGAAAAAAGGAACAAGAGAAGAAAAATAATAACAATAATAACCAACATTCATGGAAAATTTGTCTTCTTCGTTTTTTTTTCATAAGAAAGGAGGGAGGGGGAGTCATCCAGCATTATGGAAAGTTTGCCCGTCATTTACCTAAATATTTACACACGACTTCATACGTGCATATTTGCGAAGCATGTAACACGCACTATATAAACAGCCGATAGCGAAAAAGTTCCGATAAAGAGAGCCAACCATATGGATCGTTTCCAACATTAACACACGAGATGCTGTGTGCTTCAAGACCTTGGCACAATTCATGGCAATCAATATGCCCTATCATTATCCATATGGTGATGGCGGTGGTCACTTAACAGACACAGCTTTTATTTATAAGTGTTCGTCTCTTATGAGAGATAGGATATCCTTGATATACCGTCCTCTGATTTGTTTTACTCTCTCCATTATGAAGCAATATAATGCATTCTTCAAATACTTAGAAACATACCGGTGAAAGTAGTCTATTCAGCTGTTTCCACGCTACTCATGTGGGCACAATTAGACGAAGGTCAGGGTTCTTAACCCCTAAATAGTTTTGCTTCTCTATTACAGATGTTGTAATTACGATATTGTGGTTTCGTATTGTTTTTCCCTCCCTGCTTTTATTGAGACATCAATATCATAGTTCAATGTAAAATTATTTTCAATTAATTCATCATAACATTTAAGACCACGGCGATTTCTAAACTGAATATCTATCTATCTATCTATCTATCTATCTATCTATCTATCTATATATATATATATATATATATATATATATATATATATATATATATATATATTGGAAATGAAAAAAAAAGCTAATGATATGTTTGTATGCATAGACTAGTCTTAAGTGTAGATCTTAATGTAACAGAGCAGACATTTTCAACTGGATGCTTCATGACTCACAGTTTGCTGCTCATATGCTTAGTAAATCGCACGGAGAGAACACGGAGAAGACGATGAACATAGCGTTAGTAATAGACAGTCGTGATAGGAGAACAAGCATAGTCAATCGTTTTGCAGATTCATTACTCTTGGCTTCATGACTAAACAAACACTGCCACCACTTGTTTTACTTTATTTTATCTATGTCGTTCCCTTCTCTTTCCTAAACCTGTTCTCTTTGTCCTGGATCTGATTATAAAACCCTGCTTCTGCGTCACATATCGATCAGTTGGAAATGACTATAAGAGAGATTATTATTTTTTTTTAATAGTTGGTATGATTCACTATACTATATCGGCTCAACTTGTTCACTGTTAGAGAAAATGAAGCGCCTGGTATCAAAAGCCGCTAAATCCATTTTTTTAACCAAAATTTAGTTATATATCATGTTTGGTCTAAAGAAATTCCATGGAAACAGTATTTTGTTTAAAAGTTTAATATATCATACTAAAAAAAACTAGTTCAAATATGGGACTTTGTACGCGTGCATATGGAGCTTCACTGCACGTTTTGCAAGATTACTCGAAACTAATCTAAATGGATGTGACGGATTTTGATACTAGGCGCCTCAAATGTTTAAGTTCCGTTGAAATCTTTAACATACTTCCAAATAAGAATGAACAGAACTTTCAATATTTCTGCTAAAATGTTAACAAAGCATTTAATAAACGAATATCATAGCGGTAATCATGTTTCACTTGTAAACAAACATGTATTAATTACTTGTCTTGTAACAAGCCAACGAGAAATAAGAATTCTGAAAGTTCAATTCACCTGTAAATTTGTAGTTCTCCAGTTCATATCATAAATCCCTAATTAATTTTAATCTGGCTCTCCTCTTTGTGGGATATACATTATAACTTGTCTCTCTGCTATATGTTTCTTTAGCGCAAGTTATTTCAGTTTTTATTTCAGGTGAAAATGCATCGAATCTTTGTGATTAGTTTTAGATTATGACAGCAAATCTTGCAGTAGCCTTTGCCCTTTACTGACCTTTCACTCCCCGCATTTGAAAACCAGTGATTTACATAATAAAGAATTAGCAAATTAGCCTATATAACAAGTACCAGTAGGACTTGTACCACATGTGAAGGAGCCTGGTATTTGTATGGTGTGATTTTTTTTTCTAAATTAATATTGGAACCTGAAGTAGTAATAGATTTCTACCACTTTCAGATTTAGTAGAGAGATTAGAGTGGAGATGGAATATATTCTAGGGACTCTTAATCAACTGTAGAAAACCACTTCTCACTATCTACTATTTCTTTTAGTCTATAGCAATTAATGTAAAAACCGGAAATGGTTGATTTCTACCACTTCCGAGTTAAAAGAGAAGATAGTATTTACCATATTCTTAGAATGTTAAATCGATTCCAGAAAACCGCTTCTTGCTAACCTCTTCCTCCATGTAGATCAAATTTGAAACCGGAACTTGAAGTGTGAAATTCTGTCACTTACGAATTAGTAGAGAGTTAAGGATGGAGACGAAGAGATGGTTAATCAATTTCAAGAAATAGCTTCTCGCCATATATTATCATTTTTTTCTATGCTGTTCAACATAGAAACCGGAAATTATGATTTCTTGTACTTCCGGTGGATAGATCGCCTCCGTCAATAAACTCTATTCCTAACTTTTGACCTCTTTACCGGGTAAAGTTTACCCTAGCCAAAATTGATGGTGATCCACCTAGTAGTTCTTGAGATGTTTTGTCACCCAGAGGTATGGATACACGAATAGAAAAATACATATAAAGGTGTTTTGATGAACCATTCTTCTTAATAATAATCCAAGAAAGCGACAAGAGAAATAAGATTATATCTGTAACTTTTTTTTATTGTTTTTGTACCCGTAATAATACTGTATAGTAAGAAAATTACTCAGCATGGGAGAAAGAGCAGCAGCGGAATAATTATATTATTTTATGAGGACTAGTACATTATGGGCCAATTCTTAAAATATTATTGAATGTTATGTTAGATTAGATTCTATCCTTTCATGATATATCAAAACATCAAAAATGATGTAATTAATGCCTAAGCTGTGGAACACAGATAAATGTAGTTATCTAACTCCAATTAGCAATTCACTAAAATTTTGACTCCTTCTACTTCATCTACTATGCAGTACAAAATTATGTAGACCTTAATAGTGCCTAGGTAGGCTACCTGTTAGCCACGAAAATTTTAAAGCATATTATAGTCAATCAATATTTATGAAAAATAATTGTGCTTCAACATTATTGCAAGGTGATGTATTAAAATTAAAACAGACCAAAGATTTAAGATAAAATACGTTGCCATTTTTTTCTACATTGAAAAATAAATTTTTAAGGTAACGAAATAACATATTAGGTTCATTATATCAGATAAAAATATACAATGAAAAGTCTTGAAAACTATATTGTATTCGAATCGATACAATTGCTATTAGTGTTTCCACGTAGTCACATAGTTAATGCTACTGACTTCGATAGCCTTTACATTGTCGCGAGTTTATTTCCTAATTGTGTTTATTAAACATTTTGAGGAAATCGAATAAATTACTTGAACTAAGATATATATATATATATTGAATTCCGACCGACTTAGGAAAATAGAGAAACGACGCTGGGAGCCGATGTGCTTATCACAAATGCATCATCCACCTGAAAGCCATTGACGGATCTAACTTCCAGAAAATTTCGGTTAGTTCTTAACTACTGGATAATTACTGACTATGGGATAAATATATACGAGAAGTTAACATTTTCCCTCTCGACTGTACAATTTAAAATTTTGACCTGTTATTTATTTCCACTAGATGAATGATATTTTATTTATGAACTGAAATATGTTGTTTTTTAAACTGACAATTAGAATGTACCTATTATATTTAATATGTAATATCTAAACTTCAATAACAGAGACACAATGCCATAAAAAAAATGTCATGCAGACGGAATGAGTTGCGGAAAATTTATTCTTCATCATTTGTTCCGGATAAAGGCAATACCAAATTTCTTAAATCTACATTGATGAAATGTAAACACAAATGGATATTGATATTTAAAAGTCCAGGTTACGAAGTATCAGGTAAAAGTCTGCCTATACCTGAAATCTTCGTTCAGACGCTTGATGCTACGGTACAGGAATTTTGTTTTTAAAATACTTACTTACTACTTTCCAAAATAGAAAGTGAAGACAAATTTCTACTTTAATGTTCCACATTCATACGATTTAGGCTAAAGGAAACGCATGATTAACAAAAGTAAAGTAATTATGAAATATTTGGTGGAATGAGAATGTGAGAGGAAAGAGGAGAACCTCGAGAAAATCCACGGACACGATGTTGTCCACCACGAACTCGTGTGGTCTGGGATCGAACCATGGACCTTTCACACCAACGATGAGTATTGTGCCACTGAGCCACCATGTTCTCAAAACAGAAATTGAGAAAGACAGTTATGACAGTTATGTTTTAAGTTCCTTCGAGAATGGAGCTTTGGGGTGTTTATGTTCATAAACAGCTAAAAAAAAATGTAAATTTAGAATGATGTTGTCATCATAGCCTCAATTACGCAATTAGAACATAAAAACAGCAATTACTCTTGCAAGAACAAGAGAGGAAGAAAAAGTTTAAGTTTTTTTGTTAAAAAAAACAGCCCTCGGCATTTAAAAAAACTAAAATGAGAGGAAAACTGAACATATGTACTTACCTGACCTCGCTTTTGCGAATAACTTTGACAGTTAACAACTTAATCATCGTTTATATATATAGACTTTCACATTAGACATTATAAAGTTACTACAAAAAAACTATTCGCCAGTTTTTCAATAAATAAATAATTCTGACTCCAACTACACATTTTTTCATTGGTGGACAATTTCCTGTAAATATAACATTATTACATTATTTATGAAAGGAAACGAAATTTTAGTTTAGTTCAAAGTTCTACGGTTATGTCCTTTATATTAAAGAAGATGGCTAATTAATGAAAGTGAATGACTGTGAAATTATTTTCGTGTTTGTGAGTGTGTCTCCTACCGGAATCGAACATGTACCAAAGACGCACCCGCTAGCCACTAGACCAACGGGATGGACCTACAATATTTCTAACTATCGATTAGTATTCTAAGAATTTATTGTTCTACCATTCTAATATAGAATTATTAAAATTTACATGGATACCAATAGGCCAATATACAAGAGCATTGGTTCAAGTCTTGTTTCAGCATAGGCCAATCATTTTGACTTAAGTTTTCTCAAATCTTAGTCATCATCATTTATCAAATGGTCAGGTTTAAGTGTGATTTCAAACGGTGCAACGACATTGCGCAAATGTTTCTAAGGATTAGATCGTTGATAATTTATGTAATCTATGGCTTATTAACAAAGAGCAGAAAGTGCTGAAGTTGCGCAAATTTGCACAGCGTTGTTGCCAACAACGGGATTCAGAAACTTGTGTGAAATTTTGCACCGAAATAAAATGTATAAATGCTATTCTTCAGCTTCTTATATCACTGTCAACCAGCACACTCATTCTTATAACAATTTACAGGATAATAACAAATCTTCCTCAGGACACCTAAGAACAGTAATTAAGAAAGTAGAAAGGTTAAAGGACAGTTAATATATATATATATATATATATATATATATATATATATATATATATATATATATATATATATATATATAAATAAATAAATAAAGAAAGGGAGAGAGATGATGCCCTCCTTAAAACAGGAGCTGAGAGACCGGTCAATTTACTTTAAATAAAGAATTTATATATCAAGTTTTATCTTTCTACGATAACAAGATCGTGAAATTTTCAATTTTTTTGCATACATTTTGAAACCCTGCTTCCTCCGTACGCATTTTAATCAAAATAACCTGTAGAAATCTAAAGGACAAACGTCTTTATACTCATTTACATATGTAAATTGATTGAACTCCCTTTATCTTATCTTCCTTACATGTCTGCTTCTCTATCAACATGAAGATTCTGGAATCAAATTTCGTGCTAAATAATAATGCAAGTTCTAGTAGCATGCACATGTGTGAATGCTATGCTAATATGGGGTTCTGATAGTAAGAAATATACAAGTAAAATTGAAAACATTCAAAATAAATTTGTGCGCTTTTTAACATATAAAGAAACAGGAATATATCCGAAATTTGAGAAGTATGAAGATCTTCGAAGCAAATATTCATTACAATCACTTGAAAGCAGGAGGACTCACTTCATTTTATCTTTCTTACATAAAATAATACATAGTACAGTAGATTCAGAATATTTACTATCAGAAATCAAACTTCACGTCCCACATAGAGCAACCAGACCCCATAATAGCATATTCCATCTCTCAGCGCAAAGGACTAATGCATTGGATGTATGCATATCGCCTGTCAGAAAAATGTGTTTATTGTATAATAAGGTGTCAGAAAAGCACCCAGAGATAGACATTTTTAGCTATAGACAGAATTTTACTCTAAATAAATAAGTTGTAGATCATGTTATATGTATTTTAAAGTATTTTGCAATCGTATTATTTTGTTATCATGTGTGTATTTTAAATTATATTATCATGATGGAAAACTGTAATTAGGCATCTGCCTGTTGTTTTCTGAAATAAATAAATTATTTTTAAATCAAACTGATGGAAAACTTTCACACTTTACCCGAATGCAGTCACACATACAGTGAATGAAAACTAGCATAGAAGGAAAAGGATTTGATGGTGCTCACTTCCTCTTTCTCCTCTTTTAGTGTACCTCTCACATACACTCCACGAACGATGCCAAGCCAACACGCACGATCTGTATATGTAAAGTGTTGGTTGTTCTCTCACGGACGCCCTCTCACAACATAACAAGCAAGAGGCGGCAAATGCTATCCAACCCACGCCCATCCTGCGTGACACATTCTGATAAATTTTTGCTTTTACTGACCAACTTTGAATGGGCACAAAAGAGAATTTCAGGTGGATGAAGTATGTCACGTGCTTTTATTGTTATTATTATTTTTATTTATTTATTTATTTATTTATTTATTTATTTATTTATTTATTTATTTATTTGGAAATACGCTTCCCAACAAAACAGGTGTCACAGCATAAAACAGATGAAAAATAAATAACATGTTCTCATTCTAATACTGTTAAGCATATGACTAAGTAGGCAAAGAAGAATAGAAGAAACAAGCATAGAATAATTGATGAACGTCTATTCTATACACGAAAACACAAACATGCTTATTTTTCATCATTCTCTTGGCTTCACTACAAAGAAATTACTTCTTTTCATATGCATGGAGCGTTTCTTTGTCTCTTCTTGACATACAGTACCATAACAGCGATTTCAAGACCAACAATACAATGAATCTTTTGGGATCTTCCATCTCTCTTTTGCTATTTGTATCTAATTAAGATGAACAAAATAATAAGAAAATAGTATATACATTGTCTTCGTGTTTTATTATTATAACTAGTAATACGGTAAATCAAATTATGCCTTATTTCATGAAGTAACTGAATCTATCAAATACATATATATATATATATATATATATATATATATATATATATATTAGCACTCATACCAATTTTACCTATGATTGGCACGAAGTCCTGTAGGGCTTAAACAAATCTTAAAGTGGGGGACATGGCCAAAGATGTAACTAGAAAGGGACGAGGGAGACCCAGTTCTCTTCCCCTCCTACCTAAAACACCTTGGCCCTCTGAAAGTTTTCTATTGGGTGACTATGTGGTAAATTTATTGCAGTTTACGTAAGGCGATGTATATACTGTGTTTGCATATTGTATATTTAATACTGGCCTTACTTCTATTTCCTCTCCCCGGTTTTCCACCTCTTTTGATTTCCACATACTTCTTTGAAACCTGAATACCATAAACTCGCTACCACACTGCGATAGTGGTCATGGTCTCTCAAATTACACCTTTCATATCCGGAGATGAAACCTAAAATATGCGAAGAGGCGACTATGTACTACTAATCCGGAAGTGAAACCTAAAATAGGTGAAGAAGTGACTACTACTAATCCGGAGGTGAAACCTAACATAGGTGAAGAAGCGACTACTACTAATCCGGAAAGGAAACCTAAAATAGGTGAAGAAGCTACTACTACTAATCCGGAGGTGAAACCTAACATAGGTGAAGAAGCGACTACTACTAAGTTGTCAAGTATAGTGCAAGGCCAGAGTTCAAAATTAGTGTTACCCGAGAAAGGAGATAGACATTACTGACAAACCATGAGATGAGATGAGATGAGATCGACAGTACTTTCACGACGAGACAGCTTCAAATTTCGACTCGTGAGCAACATTATTCAGAATGTATCTTAAAACGAGAAAAAACATTATTATAGTAAGGTCTTCTGGAAATTATTTTCAATTCTCAGAAGTAAGAGGCCACACCTCTCCCCAGCAAAATCAAATAGTTACACCAATGTATTTGGTCACCACATCCCAAGTACCATCGACGTTATTACAGATTTTCTTGCCTGTACTCTGCTACCTCTTATTCAATCGAAAAATCTGAGCCCTCAGGAAATCGTACCCGGAACCATGAGCACTAAAAGCACACTGGCTTGCCATGAAGTTATGCAGGAACATAATTTCATGTGACAATAGAAAAAAAAGAAGAAGAAAACACGACTAAGATGAAAAAGAACGCCCTAACATTATGCCCTATATATGTAATTGCTGAAATATTTATTTGGTTAACGAACAACATTATACGAAACATTTTAACAACACGTTTTTACTTATGAACATGTAAGTACACACTTAAATGATAGAGTAAGAAAATCAAAATATATCTAAGAACGGAACATTCGCCTCTCGTAACATAACTTACATCTTAAAATATACACAGCAAGAAATGATAGTGTTAAAACAAATCAATTTTAAAACACAGGCCAGTGTTCCCAGCATGATTACCATTTTAGAGTTTTATTTCAACACGAGAGTCCGGTGTTGCTGCTAGCCTTTTTTACACCCACTAGGAATTCGAATGAAATCGTAGACTTTTATGTTGAAGGTCCTAATCATCCCCTAAGATGACCTCCTAGTTATCACAGAGTCATGATTGATACATCATTGGAAAGCTTATGGAAAACAGATTCCAACAAGGTAAAATTTGTCCAATTCTCGCCTTATTCGAGGAAGGAAAAAAGAAACAAAGTCCTAAAAATATAATTTGGGGGACCCTGCCAACCTTGCAATCACCCTGCTCTAACAAAAAGATGCTAATGTGTAGGAGGAATTTATAAATTATCATCATAATCATCATAGTTCTTCTGCCATTTTTGGCAGGTCACTTGCTGCAACTGAGAAGCTTCCAATGCTCCACGACCTTCCGCTAACCTCTTCGTCTTCACGTACGATTTCTCTGTTTTGATATCGTCCATTAATTGAAATCTCCTTCACCCTCTCCCTCTCTTTCCTGCCACCATACCCTCTAGCACGTCTCTCGTTATAGAGTTTCTTCTTACCCAATGTCCCAACCAGTTTCTCTTCCTTTTCTTAATAATATCTAAAATTATTCTTTACTCCCCACCATATCTAACAACCTCTCATTCGTTTTCCTCTCGATCTAGCTAATTATTTTCATTCTTCTCTACACCCACAATTTGAAAGCTTCCAGTCATTTTTCATCAATTTTGCGTAATGTCCATATCACCGACCCATACAGTACAATACTCCTCACGAAGCATTTTATGTCTTTTCCTCAAATCTTTATTTAAGGTCCCAGAAAATATTTTTTCTTTCTCTTAAAAGCTTCTTTCGCCATTGCTATCCTTGTTTTTATTTCATGTTCACATTTCATATCATCACTAATAATACTACCCAGGTATCGAAAACTAGTCATCTCTTCCATTTTCTCCCCTCCTACTTCTATATTTGATACTGATCCTTTCGTTCCAATTACTATGGCTTTTGTCTTTCTAACATTTATTATCATCCCATATTTTTCACAACCCTTCCTCAAGTTTTCAAACATCTTATTGATTTTCTCTTCAGATTCTGCAACAAGCACCATTGTTTCATTTTTAATATTTTCCCGTAAATGTTCAGAAAATATACAGTAAAAATAATGAAGAAATAAAAAATGCACATAAATATTCCAAAAATGTAAAAAAAAAAAAAAAAAAAAAACATCTACCTAGGTATATACAGAAATTCGTGGAAAATAGAAATATGCAACAGTACATATTTTATCGTAATGAACAACGTTTCTATTAATTAAAAAAAAGATTCAAAATCATCGAAATACTAATCCTAATTATTACTATTTTTTAACAGTTCTCACACTTCTATCTACTGTATGTTACGTGCATCTCTTTCTGATTCCTTACTGAACAGCAATAGGAGCCTTTGATTTTTATCTTCTAAGAATTTCTATTTTCCCTCTTTAAATCACAAGAATTGCTTCAACAATCGTAAACACTAGCAAACCAAATAGATAAATTACCTATATTTGCTGACTTCTACTGGTCTTATAATATGGCAACCCCGTATATTAATGTAGAAAACTTCCATATCTGCCCTCTCAATGCTCCCTTCAGCACAATAACTCCACTTAAGTATAACAGTATCAACTGTGTAAAACAAACACGTAATCACATGCATAATCATTGGAGACGTGTTTGAATCAAGAGGTGCCAATATCTTAGAAAGCCATGGATAATGGCACTCGAAGTTGGATATTCATGCGGCATCAACCAGTTGAAATGTCCTACTGGCCTGGCGTAGCTCTTATAGGTTGTAGTGCCAGGAGATTTCTGATTAAATATCCTATACTACATATAACTGATTTTATTATTTCTTTTAATTATATAGAACATCCGAATGATGAGAAATTTTATTTTCTGGTATGAATGTTAGTAATTATTATGCAATAAAGGAAGGTAAACAGCACAAGAATATAGTGCTTATTGTAGGAAATAAAAAATAATAATGTATCTACATACTTCATATCTTCTGATAAATAATAGATATAAAATACATTACATCATCATTGTTTTGGATTTATTGCACACTATTGTTTCATTATATACCTATTGTTCTTTTATTAATATAATTAAGTGTATAAGCGTTATTTCTATTGTAATCTCTATTTGGGGCATGTATTGTTAGTATCAGTTTCTTATAACTAATTTCCTCACTTAAATAAAAGTTACAAATTACTTCAGTGCAGTATGAAACCTTATATACATCTGTGACTGAATAATTTTGTATCTGCTTTGTTACATTTACTAAGTAAAACCTGTTGCTGATCATTATTTATTATTATTATTATTATTATTATTATTATTATTATTATTATTATTATTAATATTATTATTATTATTATTACACCGCGATCTTGTCGGTTGTTTGCAACAAAATCTTGTTTGTTTGTTGAAATTTGGCGTCCTTTTTAAGCACTAAGGGTATATGAGATGTGGAACTATAGATATACCACATTGACTTGACACCTAGTCTTCTGTTCCAAGCGCTGCTATCGGCTGAAGGAATTTCACTCTCTTTCGCTAAGGATCTCTCGCTTAGCAACAGCTGAACCCTTATTGGCTCAACCTGTGGGTGTGCGCTTTAGTTCGCATTTTGCCACGGCTCAAGACATTTTGGCAACACTATAGTTTAAAGTAGGATCCGGACCACCGTAGTGTGTTCAATGGTTTCTCACCAGAAATACAACTCAGGATTCTGTGGTAGCCACTAGAAAACTTTTTTCTGTAAATAACTCGTCCTTCAATTCCTAATTGTAGGAAATGTTATTCTTCATAAAACTAACTAGTATAATGTTCCTAATTGCAGAAGAAAAGCCATCCTTCGTTGAACTTAAGCAAATCTTTATTAATATTGTTTTGTCAAAATTTCACTAGGTTCACGCCTTACATTTGATGAACCATAATTCGGAAACCAAAAGCTTCCACACCGTAATATTTTACATGCCAAGGTCTACGATCATGCCAAGTTTTATCTAGATCGGATGAGTTCGGTTAAACTCGTACGATAATATATACCGAGTGCGTCAACACACACACACACACACACACACATACATATATATATATATATATATATATATATATATATATATATATATATATATATATATATATATATATATATATATATATATATATATATATATATATATATATATATATATATATATATATATATATACACTTTGAACTGTCGTAGAAAAACTATTTTCAACCTACAAGATTAAGCCAGGCTGTAGTCCAATTTGAAAAATAAGTACGTTTTGGTTAAACTGAATGTTCCTAATACTGGTTAAAGTAAATATTCAAAATGGTGGCCTTGAGCATTGATATATTTTTGAATACGAGTCACGACTGCTTCTGTACTTTGCACCAAAGTGTCCATTGGGATTTCTGATTACACCGTTTGGATTTCATTCCAAAAGTGTGTTCACAGGTTACATAGTTTACGAAGGTACATCTCATCTTTTACTGTGCCCCATAAGAAAAATCAAGTGATATAAGATTTGGAGTAGTGCAGGAAACTTGATTGGTCCCTGCGTCATATCCACTGGCCTGGTACATTTTGATCCAGATATGCTTGCATTTTCCTACTATAGTGTGGTGAGGTGTCATCTTGTTGGTAATGAAACCTGTTACTACCGTAGTTTGCACGAATGGCAGGGAAAATGGAATCAGCAAACATTATTAGATACTTTTCTCCAGATTTCTAACTACATGAAATGTGGATCTACAACTTAACATGGGATCCGAATACATACCAGCTCAGAAATCGAATCCGAGTCTCCGGGTCGGAAGCTTGTAAGCTACCTATATAGCCAAGAAGGAGTTAGTAGTTATCGCAATTCATAAAGCTAAGCATAATAATAATAATAATACAATAATTTCCATAACCAAAAAGGAAAGTTACAGCAAAAATCAGCAAACAAGTCATGGCTGGCTAATATTCCACGAGAGTCTTCACTAGATATTTCTCTTATTGTACTTTTATTCCTATTCCTATTTTCTCCTTCCTTCTCAAGTAGGTAATAAGACAAAAAGAGAATAAAAAAGACAATCAAACTGGTAAAGGTTCGCTGGCTTCATTCAGTCTTCTTTTTTAAAATCTATAAAAAGACCTCCCGCCCTCGACACGACTAAGAAATAAAAGAAAAAGGAATGTTGGTCAGTCACAGATGCTTGGTTTCGATTTTGCAACAATCTTTCCTCCTTTCCTTATTTTTTGCTATAGATAGTGGTAGTGGGGGAAGGGGGCTGAAATCCTCTTCTCTTAACTCCCATTCTACACCCTTTCTGTTCATTTTGTGCTAACACTGATGAAAAGATGATACGATTCCCTGAGCATCCAGGCATATACTTCACTTACTATTTCCTCACGGGGAAATATACCAAAAAAAGAAGAAGCCAGATATTTCTTTTTTTTAAGAAAAGAATTGTTATTCGATCTAAAAGTCACTGACTTCTGAATTGTTCTCTCGTTCCCTTTTGAACGATGGAGGAAGTGGTAGTTTCTTCCACAGTTCTCTATTTGTTTTCATTTATTTATGGCCTTTTGAAACAAGTATAACTTAACTTCTACGTCAGCGTTAGAGTTTCTTTTAAATAAAAGCAATTTTAATGCAATGATTTTCGTCCTTCATTTGATTTTTCTAGAGTAAGTAAATCATAAGGGATATTATATATATATATATATATATATATATATATATATATATATATATATATATATATATATATATATATATATATATATATATATATATATATATATATATATATATATATATATATATATATATATATAACAGGTATTCTAAAAATGGCGCCCACGGACTACAGAGCACTATTCTACAAGTCAAAATGAAACGAAAAATATAAGTATATACCTTTCGGGTCCTCGTCTGTACACGCGGAATGCACTGTGTGGAAACGTCGCAGATATAGAACCCAAGAATGCTATAAAATAGAGGATCTACCCATATGTATCTTCATCCTATAAACTCAATGAAGCAAAAAAAAAAAAAGCATCGTCATGTCTGATTGGCTACTCTCGTTTCCGCCATGAATATTGGCTCAAAACATTGCGATCTTATTGGACGTAGTGGGCGGAGTGCGAGTGGTGAAACTATGACGTATGGCTTCACGATTTTGTTGTATAGACAGATTCTCTATTTTATAACATCCTTGAAAGAACCACAGAGAAGTACAAATCAATCAAATATTATATCGATTCTTTCCAGATGCCAATTAAAGTCAATAGGCACTAGTAGCACACTAGCACAACTTATTAGTGGATGTAATTGCTTGAAAGATTCGCAAAGCAATGCTAATAATTCCAAATTAATCTGCGACGTTGTCACATTATGAAATTTCAATTCCTCGTAGCGATTGAAGGAGGTCCCGGAGGGTGTTCAATTATATAGCATTTTTGCTTTATTTAATCCACAGAATCGATCCGATCTCGACCAAATTTGACTTGAAGATAGACCTTGATTTGATTAGCAGGCCTATGAAATGTTACCCTGTGGAGACGTTTGATTACAGTCATTGGCCACCAAATTTGGAGTTTGGACTTTCTCAAATGTTCCTAGAAAAAAAAAAAAAGAGATTTTTCGAACAAGGACTAGAGTAAAATACGTGGAATACACTAGTGCTGTTAAATTTATTCGCGGAATTATTGGAATATTCGTTATTTAAATGTTCTTCTGCTAGTATTTGAAAAGTCGTTTTCAATATTCGAACAATTATTTGTTGTCTAAATAAATGATCGAATAGATATACTTTATCCGAATAATTATTTGTTATTTTAGTAAATGATCAAATAAATGATTTCAGAAGATTTTCCCGAGAGGGGGTGGGGGGATTTCAGTTTACGGGAGTAAAAAGTACTTGAAAAGATACTAGTAATCCACATTGAGCAAAATCGGAGATATGACCGGGTAATTTCTTAGCTCCGGGTGTAAATTTCTCCCTAAAATCATTACTGGATCCAGGATGATAGATGAGCTCCAATTATCTCGCACTTTCTCATTCGATCAATTCTTTCTCATTCAAGTCTTATCCCCTTCTTTTAGTCTACCAAGGCGTAATCGGTAGTACTTTATAAGATTTCATTTTTCGCTAGTTGAAGTTATTCTTTATATTGTCGACTGTCACTTTCCGAGATGGCGTTTATATATAGCTGCGTTGAAAGTAGTGATCAGGCCGGAAAAAAGGGGTGACTTACTGTTGAGAGATGATATTTTCAGAGCGCAACCTTCCGTGCAGATAATAGAACACAGTTGAGAGATTTTGTTACATTACGTTTGTCCTCTCACCTTTTGTTGCATTTTGTACACGAAAGCATTTTTACTCTTCCTATACAGTGACAAGGTAATAAGAAGTGGTAGAGGGAAAAGCACGCTAAGCTTACTCACAGATATCTTATTACGCTTCACAAGGAAAAAAGATGTTTTACAATGTAACTTTATAACATACACATGAGTCTCTTTCCTATTCGTTGCGATGACAAATTACTAATATACATTACTTTTATTCTTCCTCTTATTGTGATCAGGAAATAGGTACCATTCCCCATAGGGATTCACGTGCTTTGGATTCGGCGTTAAACTATCATCACCATCATCATCATCGGTATTCTGAAATTATTGCCAGTTTATTTGCCGCAACTGAGAAGCTCCCATCTCCACTGTCTTCCGCTAACCTCTTCGTTTTCACGTCTTCGATTTCTCTGTTTTGATATCGTCCATTAACTGTAGTCTCCTTCGCTCCCTCCCTCTCTTTTCCGCCACCATACCCTCTAGCACGTCCCTCATGATTCAGTTCCTTCTTAGCCAATATCCCAACCAGGTTCTCTTCTTCTTAATAATATGTAAAATAGATCTTTTCTGCCCCCCCCCCAACATTTCTAGAACCCTCTCACTCGTTTTCCGTTCAACCCAGCTAATTCCATCCTTCTCCACACCCACATTTCGAAAGTTTACAATCTGTAATCATTCACAAATATGATGTTTATTATCTATTTTACGGTAGCTGTGAAATATTAGTTTCATCTTAAATACGCTCAAAAGTGTAACACAAATTATACACCTCTGAAGAAGTAAAGAAAAAAAACTGTAATACAATGCACTTCAATATTATATAAACTAAAGACAATAGTATAAGATTACTAAACAAATTTAACTAAATAATTTTAAAACTAAAGTAAAATATGTGTACTTGAATTGAAATTCAAGTAAGCTAGCATGTACATCCTGTGACTATTGCTCTTGTGTAGAGTTTCAAAATGAATATCGGTATTTTAAGGCTTTGTTGTATTTATTACAATTTATTTACAATTATAAATAATACATAAAACAAAAGAGCCACTCAAACAGTTTTGTACGCACGCATGCACATGCACTGTTCCCTCTTCTGCCGTTAGAAAGCGCTAGTAGTAAAGATGGCGACTAATGAGCAGAAAGCTTTTTGTGTTTTACATTTTTCAAAAACTGAATCTGTAGTTAAAGTGAAACCATCTGTGTGGAGAATTTTAAAGAGACGCATACAACTACATCCTTATCGTTTGCAACAGATACAAGCTCTAAAGCCTATATACTACTGTTTACTTTGCAAATGAAATGTTGCTGTATGACGATGAAGATTTTCTGGACCGTGTCGTTATCAGTGATGAATCGACATTTCATCTAAGTGGCGATGTGAACACTCATAATATTCGCATCTGGGGTCAACAAATCCCCACAAGATGGTACAGTTGCAATGAGACTCCCCTAAATTGAATATATTTTGTGCCATATCCCGGCGGAAAGTCTATGGGCTTTGTTTCACATGGCCTCCACGTTCACTAGATCTGATGCCATACGATTTTTACCTTTGGGGATGCATAAAGGATCATGTGTGTGTGCCTCCGCTACCAGCTACCCTACCCGCCTTAAGAGGTTTAAAGCAGTTGTTCCAACAATTACTCCAAACACACTGACCAAGGTTTGGAAGAACTCTCCTATTGACTCGATGTGTGTCAGGTGACGAATAGTGCTTACATTGAACATTTGTAGAAAGTCTTAAAACTATGATATTCATTTTGAAAAACCCTGTATTTCCAGATGGAAAAATAATATGAGGAAACGGCAAATATGAATCGATTGGATTAGTACAAGTTTGGGTGGATGCAATCGTGGTTTCCTATTCAGTGTTAAAACTTTCGGGTTCAACAAGGCATAGAAATAGCTAATTGTGATTAGCAGCATTTACAAAACTGTGTTGTCAACAAACTGTAATGACACTGTACCATGCGAATACTTGGCTGATAGTGAAGTTTCAAATATTGAGTAATCGCAACAACCAATGTATACAATAACAAATGTAAAACCATTGTTGTGGCAAATCAATAAGCATTTTTGGTTATTCATCTTCTCCCCCTCCCAGTTTTTTTTTTTTTTTTTTTTTTTACAGTGATTTGATTAGCACGAATAAAATCGGGAGTTTACTCTAAATTCTCATCGTAAAACTAAATTAAGAAATTAAAAAAAAACTGACGTTCCGAATATTGCCCTTTTCCAAAGGGATTTCATTCCCTGAAAAATTGAGCGGCCTACTCTCCAGTTACCAATGTACGTATATTTTTAAGAATCATTAAATGAGCAGGACTGACTCTACTTCATTGTGAATCGCAAACTCGAAACCCGACGGAGATCTGCATTGCCTCGTCCGTTTGAGTTTTGCTGCTAGTTTCGTTAGAGGCTTCCAAAATTTGGATATTTGATATATTATAGTCCTTAATTTGCAACACTGATTAAATAATTATGATAGTGTACGTTTTCGTTTTACATATATTTTTTTAAATAATGTGTAATAATAATCTGACATAGTCCTATTGAAAAAAAAATATAACTTTATGTTGAGTTGACAACACTATTTATTTGTTGATACTGCAGAATATGTCAAACTATTTCTCCCTAACGATGTTTGCTTCGTATAAAATCTCAGTGTATTTTATTTACTAGTTTAGAAGTTACATGATTGTCTCAAAGAAAATCACACTGTATAAGTACACACACTCTCTCTCTGTACAGTTAGCTATCTTTGTAGATATACGATCTTTCAAGAATAATTGGATGAGTATTTCTGGTATTATCCATTGGTGACCTCCGAAAATCTAATCGCCTGCCTTACCTTGTTTGAAGGGAAGACACAAAATACCACGTGTTGAATTACGACACATTGAAGTCAAAACAATTTAAAAGAGAGAGAAAGAGAGAGAGAGAGAACGAAAGAAAAATAGATCTTTATATATTTAAAAATCTGTTTCCAAGAAATAGGAAATTTGCTGAAACCAAAACGAATACTGAACAAACAAAAGTACGAAAAATGAACAGACAACTGGAAAATCCCAACAGCAGCTCAGATTAATCCGTTACGTTTAAAATCCAAACTAACCAACAATTCATACTGTCATTTGGAGGTTATATGAGAAAAAAATAAGACAAAAAACTGAAATTATTCATGGTTTTACTCTTAAAGACTATTTTCAGAGAACTCAAAGATGTGTGAAGGAAGATTCTGTATATAATACTTACAGATACAACTTTTAAAGGAAATTCTACTCTTTTCTTTTATTAGCTAGTTGTAAGAAACTGAACAAAGGCATTGAGGCTACTAATATTGAGAATATTTCTTTCATTTCTTTAGTTGAATGTTCTCTTCAGATATGGATAGGTTATGAAAACACTTCGCTTTATGCCTTTTAGATACAATTACCGGTATTTGGTTAGAATGAGACACCATTACTCATAACTGCTTCCTGTGAGTGTGTAACCTAGGAACTATTATTATTTTGCATTATTTCTTCGTTATTGGAGAAATCTTGTTTGTTTGGGGTCCCCTTGCAGCACAGATAGTATATCATGCAACCTGCAACGTAGACCTGCAACGTAGAAACCGAAATTCAAGAGCTTTCATCAAGAATCGAACGAAGGTCTTTTGTACCAAAGACGTGAGCTTATAATTTAGCCACAAGGAAGTGTAAGAACTTTTGTGTTCGCTTCATACAGTAATATAGTAGGAAAGAACCAGCCTGGTGAAACTTTTTACCTAATGTAAACTCAAACATTTTTAAAAAAAAGTACACTAGACTCTCGCTAATCCGACCATTCCTGGCACATATGGGTGCCGGATTAGGGGGGGAAGTGCCGGATTATTGAGTGTTTATTATTTATTTTTATTATATTATTTATCTTGTTTTTTTATTTATTTTGAAAACATAGAGGATATAGTGTACTGTACTTTATTAAATCGAAGGATATAATTTTAAAACATAGAGGATATACCTTATTAAATCCAAATATACATTAATTTTCATTGTTGCGTATGCGCACGATAATTCATTGTGCACGTGTTTTTGATTGGATGTGCGCCGGATTACTGAGAGGCCGGACTACTGAGGGCCGGATTAGCGAGAGTATAAGTAGTTTTTCTCAAGAACATAATTTTAACTCAGCAATTTGTTATTCTTTAGAAGAAATATATGTATATATTGTACTAATCACTACAGTGATTCCCAACCTGGGGACGAGAAGAGCGAGCATGAAGGGGGTGCAAGCTACTCACAGAAATAAAATGTGAAATTATGAATAAACCTATATATAAACACCCTACATATAAACACTATTTATAATTAGTTTTAGCAAACTTCACAGACTTTTCTTGTCATGGGTAGGAAATAGCGTGAAGTATGCAGGGATTATGAAGGACCCCAGGTAAACTAGATTGAGAACTACTAATTTAATAAGTAAAAAAAAAAAGAAAAAAAGAAAAGAAAGAAAGAAGAACTTACATTAAAAATGATGATACTATGTGTACACAGCACAAAATGATGAAAGGATTATGAGAAGTAGTGATATGTTTTCTTTGTTATTCTTTTAAAATGTAAGTAGGATTTTTTTTAAGTTGAATCCAAATCTGAATGGCAAATGACCTTTAAATAACACATTAAAACATCTCAAAATGATGCACTACTAAAAACTAGGAATGAGTGATACAATTGTAATTTTAACATGAATCTCTTTACGAAAAAAGTTTTCAGTACATAATTTCTTAATTGACATGAAATGAAAATGAAATCTTTGAGTATAACGTCCGACGATTATGCCTGTTAGGCTAAGGGAGACGATGATTAAAGCAAGTAAATGATGATGGAAGATTTGGTGGAATGAGAAAGTGGGAGGAA
Organism: Thermobia domestica; assembly: GCF_964235325.1. Taxonomy (NCBI): domain Eukaryota; kingdom Metazoa; phylum Arthropoda; class Insecta; order Zygentoma; family Lepismatidae; genus Thermobia; species Thermobia domestica. Next base: position 250,380,917 of record NC_137454.1, read on the forward strand.
ACGAGGATACCCTGAGAAAACCCATGAGCACGATGTTGTTCAGCACAAACTTACTTGGCCGGGGATCGAACCAGGGCAGGGACCCCACGCACCAGAAATAAGAATTCTACCTGGGGTTACGCTGCAATAAATTTCCCTTGGATGTCTTACTTATCAACATACAGTCAACTCACGATTATGTACGGAATTGAATGGCGAGGCAACGACGATAATCCGCAAAATGACCGGCAAAGGACACACATCACCACGATTTTTTTAAAAAATAATTTTTATTTACACCAGGAGTCTACAGATAAAATAAGGACTAATAATTCCTTGGTTTACTTTATTTTCTCAAAACTGTTTTTTTACATGTTAAAAAGCCTCTTCTTTATTTGTAATTTTTAAAAATTGTTCGTTATTCTACTACTATGAATCGTACTGTGAAGATCGTAATTTATCATCACAAGAAAGAAGGAAAAAAAAAACTAAAGACCACGGGTAATCGAGAGTTTACTACCTAGGTATATTAGTATTTACATGATAGTAGCAAATGAAAATTAAAATTCGCGACGGAGACAAATAGCCTCGATGCTGACGTCCCCATTAATCCTCAATCAATCAAAAATTAAAAACCGGTCAGTCGGCAACCCTAGCTTATAAGGGTAAAATTTATTTTTCCGAAAGATTGTGAGAATGAGTGGGTAAATTTAAATACAAGTTGCTAACCTGAAGAAAACTGGGTTCTCTGCATAAATTACAGAAATAAGTATTCGAATATTTATTTATTTGTAAATGTAATTTCAGCTATCACTATCAAGTAATTTCGGTTCGGCAATGAACGAAACTACTGTGAACGAAACAACAAATTTAGACGGGTGTCAACGACAACAAAACAAGGTATGGAAATTTAGACGGATGTCAACTAGGACCTATAGTTAAAAGGTACTATTCCATCATTCGCCTGATGAGAGGATTTTTTTAAGAAAAAAACTATCAGGCAGGATATACTGTGATGGGATTCGAACCCGGGATCTCTCGACTGTGAAGGAAAAAACTAACAGTTCATATACATACTGTTATAATTTCCAAGTTAACTGGATAGGTGAGCACTCAGTTTTGCTCACGACTGCACAACGTGTAGGAGGAGATGGTAACCAGTTTTTCTTTCATATGTCTATATCCAAACTCCAAAGTACATAAACTCTCCTCACACATGTATTTTACATTTAAGTGTCTTTAGAATACTCTTTCCTTATTAAAGTGTTTACTGCTAAGTATATGTGTACTTAAAGTGTTTGAAAGAAAGCGTAAATACGTAATATTGGCCAAAGTCTTCATATGCCATGGACATTTCAATCTGAACATTTCTTTTTAACTTAACATGACCAAACCTACCTACGAGGAAGATGTATAACACTAGACTGTTAATTGCAACTAACTTGCTCTGCAGTCTCGAAGAAACAACAGTGGAAGGAGGATTCTTTATTAGCACAAACATACGCAACAGAAAAACATACGTGTACACAACGTATACATACATAAACATAACCCAGCCAGTTCTACCGGTCGGTCATTCAGCTAGCCAGAACTACCCATCGAGACAAACAACGAAGAGAACGGATCAGGTGTGACCTCATAACCCTGTCTGATGTGATGTGCTGCTGATGAGTATGAAAACTATCAGGAAACTACACATGCAGCCTTCCGACCGCTGCAGTATCTGTTCTATGAACTCACCCTGTGACCCAATGCTCAAACATTAAAAGTATTTACAGCGGCCTTGAACCTTCGTCTACAGCAGATGCTTTCGGAGAAGTTCATAGGTCACTAGGAGGGAGTGAGAAGATTATGGTACCGCTAGAAAAGAAATTCCTAATTCATTTTCAGGTGTCTTCTTTTTATGAATGTTTTAAGTGTGGACATGACCGCACGTAATGTATAGAACAAGTTGGATATTAAAGCTTCGATGAACAGATTACATTTGATCAAAAGTCCAAAAGGTTACATAAAAAAAATAGAAAATAAACTTTCAAATACATATATCGAAATTCTGAAATCCGGAACTATAAAGTTAATAAAAGAATAAAAGAAATAAGTTGTAATAATAATTAGAGGCAGAGAAACAGTTACCGCCAATCGCAGCGATGCGTATCCATTGCTACTGTCCTGGTATTTTTCATTCTGTTCTTTTTTTGTGAATAGAACCCGTTAGTAAAACATCCGCTGAAACACTATTTGTGGTTGGTGCGATTATGATCATTTATTTTTCTCTGATAACAGATATACATTATCAACTTCAGAAATCTTATTGGTACAATTTTACAACTTACAAAAGAGTATTTCTAATAATAATAATAATAATAATAATAATAATAATAATAATAATAATTACCAGGGCTGGGTTTTTGACTGACCTCCTACTATCAGTATTAATAGTCTAAAATAAAGAACTCAATACACTACAGACTAAACCTACCTATATATTCGCTTATAAATTCGTAAATATGTAAGTGTACATTTAAGTTTTAAAAAAATAATGGAACGATATCAAGAATACGTTGATCAATGTTTTTATTGGAATCAATTCTTAGGATGGATGTAGACTGTGTAGACTACATGAAATCAACCAATAAAGCAATAAGTGGAGGAAGATGTGGGGGAAATTGATATATATATATATATATATATATATATATATATATATATATATAGTGTTTCAAAACAACACCGACGACGTTTGGAAGGTGCTTCCTGACACCAAGATAAGACAGAAAGTATAGACCAACCTGGGTACACAAATGCTTCCTTTCGGAGTTATAGGCTGCCGAAAACATGAAAAAATGAACTTGAAAGGTCCATAGCTCCAAAACTATGAGACCTACCGTAGTCAATTCAAGACTTCACTTAGGAACTAGTATGTACCCTATACAAATATCAATGTTTCAGAATTCTAAAATACTCATGCAACTACCTAAGATTTATAGAGGTAGTAGGTGAGTACTTCAAATTATATCCCCGTAGTAAACCTCCCTCTATAAATATTGTTGTGTGGGTACCTTAGAATTCTGAAACATGGATTTTTAGATAGGGCACATATTAGTTCCTATGTGAAGTCTTGACCCGACTACTGTAGATCCCGAGGAGCTGTAGATCTTTGAAGTTTATTTTTTCATGTTTTCGGCAGCCTATAACTCTGAAGGGAAGCATTTATGCATCCAGGTTTGTCTATACTTTTTGTCTTATCTTGGTGTCAGAAATCACCTCCCAAACGTTGTCGGTGTTGATATATATATATATATATATATATATATATATATATATATATATATATATATATATATATATATATATGAGGTGTCCCACCAGAAAAGGGGCATATTTCATATTTTGAAGAATGATGACAAGCAAAGAAGTCCATATAAACCATGGGTATATTCCGCTTTATTTTCGAGATATCGATACATTGATGCAAAGACCACTGTATTTCGTACACACTGATTTGAAGGCGCATATCTCCGAAACTAATTAAGAAATCGGAATCATTCAAAAACAGGTAGGTAGCACACGTAATAGGCATTAGATACGTATCACATTAGTTACATTCACAAAGCTCAGTATCCCGGACAAAATCCGGAAGACCAAAAATTTCCACATTTTGATCCTCATATCTGGGTACAGGCCCATATCCAGGGTGGCCGCCCCCCAAAATTTTCGCTGGCCCCCTAAAAATTTTCACGGTAGGCTTGCAAATGAACTATAATATGGTTGGATCGGGCCCCCCTACATTTTTGAGCTGGCTACCGGCTTGTCTGGGTATCGAACCCAAACCCAAATATCTTAGAATGTAATAAGAAAAATGACCAATTGCACCATTCAATGTACGCTATAATACATATCACATAAATAGCCAAAATTGTGTTCTAATGAGATTAGTATTGTAGGAGGTACAGCATAAAAATGAATGAATGAAATACCAAACCGAACCATTGTATCATTTCAAAATGTACTTTGTAGTGTATCAAAGGAAACGGAAGGTTGTAAAGAGATTTGGATATTAAGTGTATTAAAGTAATATTATTCAATTTCCTCTCCCAACTTAATGATTTCTAACTTTTTTGACTGACACACACTTTATTGAACGCACACAGCAGCGTGACACATTGAAGTTAGGTACTCTATTATTATTATTATTATTATTATTATTATTATTATTATTATTATTATTATTATTATTATTATTATTATTATTATTATTATTATTATTATTCACTGAAGGGGGTCAAAATTGATGTTAACTTATTCAAGTCTTGACGGTAAAAATAAAATGTATCGTGTACTTTCTAGATTTACAGGCCTTGAGTACAGCATAAAATTTATTTTTACATTATAAAATTTTGTGATACAGTTAGTGGGTTTCAACGGTGAATCACTCTTTTGACTGTCCAACGATTTTTATGAAGCAGGGTAAATTCACTATGCTTGGATGAAAGAAAAGATATAGTTAGGTCTCAAGTTTGAAGAAGCTCATTAACTCTAAAAAAAAAAAAAAAATGCATATGGGAAGGCATTTTTGCAAAGGGAAGGTAAGCGGACGCAGTAGCGCAGTGGTAGAGCGTTCATCATTGATGTATAGAGTCTCTAGGTTCGACCCTAGCTTTGAACTTTGTGGTAGACAAACACCATATGTATGGGTTTGCTCGAAGTTCTCCCCTATCTTCCAACTTTATTCCCTTATTTTGTTTATTATCATCATTATTACCACCTTCCTTATGCTCGGAGCATAACGTGAGAAGAATTTTGCTTACAGGTGTTATAAAATGCGGTGAATCTGCCGTTTTGTAGTACCAGAAAGAAACTAAGCTTAGGTCGAGGTTTTGAATAACTCTTTTAGGGGGACTTGAAAAAGAAAATACATTTAGAGGAGCTAACGATTTTCATGAAATGGATAGTGTCTACAGTTATTGGGTCCGAGAAAGCGATTTCACCAAGTCTCGGCTTACGAGAAATTTATTTAAAGGAGACTTCGAGAGGGGGAATCCAGAACTTCAGATAATTCAATCCCATATGAACGATATCTTGATATCAGCCTTCACTTCTGGCCTAGTAGCTAGCGCGCACCTATGATCAAAGGTTCGATTGGTGGTGATGGAGCATTGAACGAATTGCGGTGGTTCGGTTCCCAAGCATAAAGAACTATTTTTCTTACACACAATATATTACTAACTTGATCTGGAACACTGATTAGGTGTAATCTATAGAACTAGTAATACATTGGATCAAGAAAGAATCAACCAATTTTTACTTTCATTGCTGGAAACCCAAACAAAGGGCGACTGTGATTGTGATTTTTTTTTATAAATTGAAGGAGCCAAGTGTCACTTGTCGCTGATTGTATCTATCTACACTGTACTCTCCAGAACGATGTAGGCCAGCTTCCTGTTATTTGGTTGATCAATGATCCGTTGAAGAAAGGTGTTCTTCTCATTTTCCTTTCCTTTCATTTTGTATTTTAAATTTCTAAATTAGTTTTATTGACAATCTACTTTCACAGCACATAATTTCACAATGAAAGCACTCTTTCAATACAAGGGTTCAATTACCATTTTATAATAATAATAATAATAATAATAATAATAATAATAATAATAATAATAATAATAATAATAATAATAATAATAGATTTTATAATGGAGGATGAAATGTTTTTGACTTATTTGCTTTGTCATTACAAGGTATATTTGAGACTTGCGCTCTGTGTCTGTCATTCCATGTAAAATCTTCTGTACAAATAAAATAATTTTTATGTAAAATGATACAATATTGTCAAAAAAGTGGTCTCTTAGGATCAAGGTTTCAATTTTAATTGAATTTTCAATTTTTGTAAATCGTTAATTTTGGATTTGAATATGTATCCCAGAAACTATATATATATATATTTCCCTCCCCAATATTATTGCTATTATCTATTATTGATTACGATGGTTCCATAGATATATAGTCTTCCTTGTTACGTGTATTTCGTCTGATTCACTTTGGGGCCGACTTCTTTTCATACACCAGAAATAAATCTGCAGCTTGCAATGATCTTATATCATATATCGTTTTCTATCAAGTCTAACGCGTATACATTAAGCTCATTCAGTCAACTTTTATTATTATTATTATTATTATTATTATTATTATTATTATTATTATTATTATTATTATTATTATTATTATTATTATTATTATTATTATTATTATTATCTGAATTTGTGCTGTCTACATAGTGTACCATTCTCATAGAAGCATGAATCTCCTCATTTCCTCACTATATCTGTACATATCCTTTAATAGACTCAAGTGAAGGATGAAGAACTCACAAAGGGATGAATAAGATAAACATATATAAATATAGCATTTTAGTATATCGATGTTGGGTCGAGTTTGCAGTAAGTTTGGAGAAGTGATAAATGATGTTAAATGGATTTTTTTTAACAATTCATATACGATCGTGTCTCATTGAGATTCTATAGGCGTTTGAAGTTGTCAGGACGCAATGGTATTTGCCATCCAGATTAAAGCAAAGCTCCTGCAATGTCTGTCAACCCGAGGTACGTAGCTCTTCTACTGGTTGTCTAACACAAGGATATCAACCTTAGCAATGCACTAGCGACAATGTTAATCTTAACGGGTCAAAATGATTCCTAAAACTTTAAACAGAAAAATAACGTCATTTTTTTGTTTTCTTTTTTAATTTCAATAAGAGTCGGCAAGTCTTACATAAAACTTGGAATCGAAACCAGCGAGAACGGCAGGTTTGTAGAGCTCGTGGTTTTTGACATCATATTGTGAAAAGAAATTGGCCATAAAAATATAAATGTAGCATTTTAACGTATACAGGTAGCATTGCAATATCTTAAGGTATCACTTTCTTATTACTGAGTGGAGCAAAGTGGTTCAGTGATAGAGCTCTCATCTCTTGTGTGAGGAGTCCGTGGTTAGACCTCAGGTCAAATGAGTTTGTAGTGGACATCATTGTGTTCGAGACTTTTACCAAGCTCTCCCATTCCCTCCCACATCTTCATCTCATTAATTCCGTTCATAATCATTTATTTTCAGAAATCATCCGTCTTCTTTAGCCTATCGAGCATAACGAGGGCATAAAACTGAAAGATTTCATTTCGTTTTGCTATGACTGAGACTCTATATTCATTGACCACGAATAGGATATCAAGATAAGTTACTTGAAACTTTTGAATAATTACTTATTCAAATTATATCCATTAAGAAGTGCTAATACAAGTTTTTAAAGCAAAATTTAAACAAAAATCAGGTTAAATTAATTTTGTACGCATTTCAATGTAGGGCTTGTACGAGTAGTTGCTATAAGAAGAAAATCAGTAGTAGGTTAAGTTCCAATTCAAGCTTTTCCAGTTCAATGTATATACATTATAAAAAAGGTAAAAAGAATTCAAAACTGCTTTTAGAAAAACAGAGAGAGAGAATAAAGGATTTAAAAAACAGATGATGCTTTTCACATCGGTGACTTCAAGCGAACTGAAAACAAGAAAATAAATCAGCCGTGTAGAACGAAAACTCTTTCTGCAACAGAAAGCACAGGAAGGAGGAGGTATAACAAACAGGACAATGGGCAAACAAGAGATTTTGGTTACAAAAATACAGTTATAATCACCTTTTGTCAAAATACTTATATCTAAAATATCAAGTTAGTTTCTATTGTCTCACGCATATCTCCACTTTTATTTCTTCAGACCTCAAAGACTCAAAGTTCATTTTTAAAAATCCGTAAATTGGTAATTGCATTTCTTGATCTAATGTTTTACTAAACTATGAATGCTTTGTGGTAAAGTAACTGTGTCAGGTGGTGTATTGTGTAGAGGGAATTTTCCGGAATAGTTACTTCAATTTGAATCTCCTACCATTTTACACTACCACTAATTACAGTAAAACCTGTCTGAGCTGGCGAGCTAAAAATTACTCTACATATACCAAAAGAATGCATGTAGAAATATAAATGTACATACTGCAAGAAAGGCTCGAAATGACTCCGTCTTGTGTGCAGACATGCACAAAAACACTTGAACATAGTTTCAAAGACAATAGTTCTAACAGATCAACATTAGGGATAAATTTTGTGATAGCACAGTAGTTATAACAGAGAGTGAGATTTTTTTTTTTTTAAAGAAGCGTGAATATGCATACTTTCAACACTATTGGTACCTAATTGCTTTTAATAAACTATTACTGATTGATAGAGAGAGGTATTCAGTATCTGGAGGTGTGGTATAAGATGATCGTTTGGACTATATACTTTTACAGTGATTGTTAGATCAGTTCAGGTCTGTAGCGAGCCCAAAAATGTAGGGGTCCCGGCTGAAGTTAGGGGGTGCCGATACAAATATATTATAGTTCATCACCATATTATAGTTCATTTGCCAGTGTACCGTGAAAATTTTAGAGGGGCCAGCCAAAATTTTGGGGGGCGGCCCCCTAGACTCCCCTAAATACGGGCCTGGATCAGTTGACTATCCGGTTTTAACATTGCTATAGAGTAAAAACGGTAGCAGATAGCGACAAGTGGTAAAATAAAGTACCAAGAATATATTCCCATCTCCAATCTAATCTCTCTACTAAACTGGAAGTGGCAGAATGTTACTACTACTTCCGGTTTCAACATTAATTGAGAAAATATCACGCCACACAAACCAAACTCCTTCACGTGGTGTACAAATGTACTGGTACACGTTAATTGGAAGGATTCTTGGTTGCGCTACGTTAATTTATAGAAAATATTTAAATTTAAAATGAAAGAAAAGGAAAACGAACAAAATAAATTAAATTCTTTAACTTCCATTACAATTAGATACATATGTTTGAAAAATTTTGTAAGTTTAAAAATTGCGTGGCAGTCATAAGTGTAACTAAAATATTAAATGCCAAGAGAGTACAGCAGATTATTATGATGTTAAAAAACAAAATACACCGAACTAGATTGTAGATTGGGTCATCGGAAGTGGGAGTGAAAATAATAGCGGAACTGTGCGTTTGGATGAAAATACACTAACGCTTCAGTGAGCAGATTTAGTCATTGCGCAAAAAAGGACCTGTCATTCACTAAAAAGCAAAACAGATATCTTTCCTTAACCTCTGCGAAGGTTGCAATATTCAATTATGCATGTAATTATCACACTAAATTCTCTAATCTCTACACATTACTGGCAAAAGGTATAACTTCTGCCACCAATCTTTCTTTCTCTCTCTCTCTCTCTCTTTAAATTGTATTATTTTTGAACAATGCAATGATGACATCATAGATACTTTAAAATAAAATGTTTAATTACCATACACCACTACGAACTAGGTAATAAAAACGAACACTAGACAATAGTTCTAGTTTTATACGTTGCCGTATTACCAGGATTGTGGAGTTGTGCAGAAACTTTCAGTAGGCACACTCCAGACAGAAGATATTCAGAGAAAAAAAAAAATCTAAGACTGAAAACTATAGTCAGAAGATGGAATACAGCTCCAAAGAACTCTGAAAAACTTCAAGAAAGCTCCAACATAATAAATACGAAATTCAGAAAGTAAAAGAACGCATTTAACTTACTATAGAGCAGTAAGTCACACATTGATTGAATGTGAAGCAGTGATTTGATTGAATCTGAAATAGACGAAGAATCGCGTAAAACTTTCTTAATAAGCTCTTTTCAAGTATTAGGAACATACTACTCTTCTTTCATTTGTATATTAGGAATCTGTCGTGAGAAGGACACAACCTTTAAGGAGATTGCATTGGTCCGCGGGTATTAGTTTGCTTATCACTGATCTAAATCAATCAACCAATCGATTTCTGCACTAAAATATTTATACATTGAGCTTGTAATGAAACTCTTTTGTATTGTCTAAGCGCGTAACTGCCTATTTCTCCCTCTTCATACCCACACAAAATGATTCTGTTCCTTTGGTGAATTTGAACCAGTTAGACAAATAGTTCATATACGTACATTTGATACTCCAGCTCGATTACAGGTAGGTACAGAATTTTCGATGTCGAGCCAGCATAACCATTTAAGATATAGTCAATTCCATCCTCAACAACAAAGTAATAAGGGGATGGAAGTCATTCAATTAAATAAGCCCTGTGGCCGGCCATAATTCTCGTAGTCTATAATGACAGAAATTTTAAAAAGAAGTTTATTTTTTTTATCAAACACTAATCAACTAAGCCATGGTTTCTCAACCTGTGGTACGCGAGCCACTGATGGGTAGTACGTATGACTATAGTGGTATTAAAATGAAATGAAATGTCTAGTTTTATGTTTTACGATTATGGCTTTTAGGTGAAAGGCGAGGGTGATTAATAAATGTAAATTATAATGAAATAATCGGTGGAGTGATAACCAGGGCCGGCCCTAGCCAATTTGATGTCCCGTGTAATTGCGTCATTTGCCGCCCCCTTCTCCAGAAAGAAAATTTTTGAAGCTACGATTTTAAGTATGCTACCCTATCACAAACAACGAAGGGGAGGGAAGGAGCACTCGCACTTCAAAAGGCCTCAACACTACAAATACTAGTTACCTCGTTGTGTGTATTTTTTTTAAAAAAATAATAATGATCTATTATGTTAGTGAAAGATAAAGTAAACACACTTGCAGAAGAAACATGGCAATTCTTTTTATAGAATTCAACTCAACATATCAGTATTCAATTGCAGTGCAACTAGCTCTTTTATCTTTATTTCTTGATTTTCCTTCTACCCCTGTTAAAAAAATTAAAAAACTTATTTCCACCTTCAATGATAAGAAAATTGTTTGTGACAAAGAAAAGACTAGTTTTCATATCAAAACTGTGATAACTAACTAAATGGAACAGGTATTCGCTACTGTTCCAGAATTGAGTTCTTGTGTTTGACAACAATCAAGCAATTCATGTTGAGATTTATTTGACCATTTACTTTACCACTGTCTATGTGACCTTAAACTAATGCAACCTAAATATGATTTATGAATGTCATATTCAAATAGGCCAGTTTTCTAAATCTAACTACAATAATCATGAAGTACGTTTCCAACATGAAATATTTATTTTAAATAATATGGTTATAACAGATTTTTCCGCCCCGTGCAAATGCACGTGTTGCACAGTAGAACTGGCCGTGGTGATAATGTGGGAAGAAACGGAAGAGCCTCGAGAAAACCCATGGACACGATGTTGTCTTCAATAAACTCATTTGGTCTGGGATCGAACCAGGAAGCCCTAGCACCAGAATTGAGCTCTCTACCACTGATTATGGTAGTATTAATTTTGGTTTTACGCCAATGGAGAAAGTTGAGAACCCCTGAGGTATGCTATAATATGATTGCCTGCTGAAAATTCTCTTTCACTCAATACCTATTATGAAGATTAGAGTTAACTAGCAATAACATTTGGTAATTTATAACACAAGTATACCGATATAATGATTAACTGCTCAACCTCTCAGTAATAACAATGTAGAAAGAAAGTATATGTTAAAATGCACATTGAACACGTTACCGGTTTAGATATGTTTCTTTTTTGCAGGGACAACCTTCTGTTTTTAATGGTCAAAAGATAATTAAAAAAAAGTAACTGCAAACTTAAAGAGATAAAGATTTAATAACTATCAGATTAAGACATGACGTATATAAAGTTAACAGCATGAAATATCAAGAAAGAGTAGATCTTCTTAATAGATAAATGGTCAAACAAAGGAAAAAAGTGTTTCAAATATAATTAAGAAAGTGCGTTCAAAGTAATTAACAGTTATGGTCAAAGTAGTAATGAAATACAATATAATTGCTTACCAGGAATACAGCAAAAACTCACTGGTCGTGACTTCTTCATGAATTCAACGCTAAATCATGAGTTTTCACTTTTCTTATTATTAATGTCCGTTCACATGCGGTAGTCCAACTCTAAAGAAATTGATTGCTCGACCGTTCTTTGAAATTAAAACTACCACAGCTTTTTATTATTGTTGTAAGTAATGATTTTTCTATGTATACTATTACAAATATCAAACTACCATTATTCCATTTACGTTTACAAACAGCAGCAGAAGTGCCCCTTCTTGGTATGAACTGAACGGTATGCAACTTGTTTAACAGTAGAGTATTTTGGGTTTCTGACTTCAGAGGTTTCTGAGATACTCTGAGATTTTTTGAGTCTCCGAAACATGTGACCATTCTGCCCCCGAGTCGAAAATCGAAAGAAACAAACAAAATGTTTTGTATGCGATTATTACATCTGGTGTAGATTTTTCTGTGTACAAAATTTATGGCCTTAGGTGACCCCTTTGTATGCGAAAATCTGATGACAGATACATTATTTTATTTATTACATGTAGTATAGATATATAACACTTTTAAAAAATCTGCAATCTATTAACTTATACTGTAAAATGTTAAAACAAAAAAATAATGAAATAATATTTTCAGCACAGTTTAAACTGAATAATTCGAAACTGTGTATTCCGGTGCCCTGCTGCATGAGCATTAACTTTCGCAAAGGCGTATTGAAATTACAATATATAGTTTTAACGTCCGACGATTATCCATCGGTGCTAAGGGAGACGGCTTTAGATTACTTGGTTTATTATGACTTGAAGCTCCGATTGAATTCAACGTCTCTTTTCAGGAGAGAGTCTTATAAGACGGGACCTACAGCTTAAGGATCCAAATCACTACTCGGGGATTTATTCGAGGCAAATATTCTACCAGGAATCAAATTCGGGGCCACAAACTCAGGAAGCACATAAATTATACCACATAGCTGGATATTTATAGAAGAAATATAACTTTTTTTTTGTGAACGTTCTACACTATTAACTAACTTACTTACTCTATGGCCTACGGAATCCGGAGGTTCAATGCCGCGTTCACAAAAGGTCTCCAATGACTTCTATCCTTAGCCAACTGGATCCAGTTTCTACTTTGTATTCCTATTTCTGCAAGATCCATCTTAATATTGTTCTCCCATCTGCGCCTAGGTCTTCCTAATGGTCGTTCTCCGATTGGACTTCCAGTTAAAACTTTGAAAGTATTCCTATTTTCTTCCATTCTGGCTGCATGATCTGTCCACCTGAGCCTCCTAGATTAGAGGACCCTAACAAGTTTGGTAAACGGTATAAATTACGTAATTCCTCATTATGAAGTTTCCGCCATTCCCTATTCCCGTTCCTCTTGGGTCCGAATATTCATCTCAGGATCTTGTTCTCAAATACTTTCAGTCTACGTTCTTTCCTCAGAGTAAGCGACCATGTTTCGCAACCATACAAAATAACAGGCATGATTACACTATTTGGCTAGTTGAATGGTGCTATTGAGCCAGTACAGCAGGCGCACAGTGGAGAGTTCCTTTCTCCTTGTGGTTTACAAACATGCCAAAAACTATGCATTAGGGAGCTTAAGTAAAGGGAAAATTGAGGATAGGGAGAAATAATATCTACTTAAAAACTGAACAACAACAACTACGTTACATCAATCAATATTCTTCGGATACAAACGTTGCCTAACATCCTCTGTCAAGAAACTATAGATCCTTAAGGGAGGGAGCGATTTCATTAATGAATGCATGCTATTTCATGTGGAGTGATATGTGCACATTGGAATGGGAACTACTAAATATCTCTCAACATAGTTGTCTAAAATTGTCCTACAACTTTAATGTATATACGAGCTATGTGACAAACGGCATCGAAAATATACAATAATATGAAAAAAAAGTCTCACTAAATAAACATAGGCCGTAGAACGCATGTGTGCGAAAATTATTTTTTTCGTTAATCATAAGAAAGTTTTTGAACGTTTTAAAACATGTTATATTTGTGAATTTTAAAAAGAAAATTGTTACTGAAACTTGTTGTGCTGGTTGCATAACGCTTGGTGGAAATGAAAAAGGCGACACACTACAAATCTGTTGAAAAATTGTTTGTTTGAATTTAACACTCTTCTCCAGACGAAGTTACATGAGACACGGGTACATTTCTACCACATGAATTTTCTACAAATATCGAACCCCCTAGTTTGTCAAATAATGGGCTGTAACGCCAAAGAGTTGGGTTTCATCATTATCAAGTCTAATTTATTACATTTTTGTTTCAAAAGGTCTTCCGAAATACAAATTTCCCTTACAAATCTTGTTCTGCTGTGCGGTTTAGAAACATAGTTATATTTTCAACAGTTTAATCTTCCCAATGAAAACGTTTTACCAATTCTATTTTGTATTTTTAGGACGAACTTGTATACACGCAGAAGTATTTCTACATATTTATAACACTGTAATTCTGTAAATAATTGTACTTATTTCTCACCTTTATTTATTTAAAAGAGGATGGAAAAACTAACTTTTCAACTTGATAGAGAGGAAGAGAGGCGTAATTTTTGACAGTTGTCATTCTTAATCAATCTATTATTAAGTTCCATACTTATAGAAACTAACATTTTTATTATTATTTAAAAATATGTTATTAAATTAAATGTGTTTTATGTATGTAAGAGCAATGATATTGAACTGAAAGGAAAATGTCATGTCTATCCTCATGCTTAATGCAGCTTGGAATCGATTTCCATTGATGCTTATTCGTTGGAGCCAGAGTGACTGTAACATTCTGTATTGGCGTCATATGGGCTTTGAGCAACAACAGTCTTTTGTTATCTGTCTTTTCCTATTCAAGTTAGTAATCAGGGTTAAGTACTAAGTAAATACAAAAAAAAAGTTTTTAAAAAAGTAGGCTATCAGATGAACATTAAAACCAGATAGAACTCTGTAGGGCATGTAGAATGATTGAAAATTATTGACGAAAACTTGACAGACAAGATACATAATTTCATTGTTTTGTTTGCTTTTTCTTTTTTCCTTTTTTTTAGAAGTTTATAACCGAAGCTAATATGAGACATAAGTCTACTATTTAGCCACGAGACATTTCTACCAGAACGAGCCACGAGAAATTTCTAAACGATTTTTATTTTAAGATTTACTAATGGTATGACATTTTTTTTTCTTTCAATTAATATTGAAACCAGAGGCGGTAATACATTTCTACCACTTCCGTTTCTAGTAGAGGGATTAGAATGGATATGGAATATGTTCCTGGGTCACTTAATTGATTGCGGAAAGTTGCTTCTCACTATCTATTACCTATGTGCTTCAGTGATTAACGTTAAAATGGAAAATGGTTCATCTCTGCCATTCCCAGTGGATGAATGACCTCCATCAACTAGAGGTTTATACAGGCTCGGGCTGAGGCTGCGGGCCAGACTCGGGCCTACAAAGCATAGATCACTTCGGGTTGTAAATTTTTAAATGTACAACCATATTTCTCCTACCTAACGTTTTAAATATACCATACAATGATATTTATCTGGCAGTTCTTTCTGGATAACTTTAAAAGCACAACTTCATAATTAAACCTCAAATTACTGTCAATAAAATACAATTTTGCATTAATTATTAAGTTTCTGTAATTCGGGCTTATTTCGGGTTCATTTGATTATCACACAAGCTCGGGCCTAAAGATAAAAACATTTTTCGGACTAGGGTCGGACCTCACATTATAAATTAACGGGCCAGGCCAGGCCCGGGCTAAAAAATTCCGGCCCATTCAGACCTTTACCTTCACCGAACTCAGTTCGTAACTTTTGATCGCCTCTACATCCTGGCCAAAATTGTTGGTGAACCACTAAGTAGTTCTCGACATTTTGTTTCCCCAGACGGACACACGGACAGAGTCAATACAGTAAATTATTCGCGAGTGCAGCGAAAAATAATTTAAGCCTGCTGCAGTCGCATTCAATTATATGTATATGTTTCATAAGTAGTCGCTGTGTGGCTGACAATCCACATGCAAATAAGTACTGTATATTCTAAAACATAAAAATAAATTACATTGTAAAAGTCAATATTTCCAAGAATAGTGAAAGTTTGGAAGTGCAACTCTACTCTGATAAACAGAAGCCGATTGTAAGGTGTGAAAAACAGGAATTGGAAAAAGTGATTTGCGCGGTAGTAAATTACGTTCACTGTTCACTGCGGGGTGAGAGCCCGCGGGTGACCAGTAAAGGTTTAATTACGAACCTTAATAATAATAATAATAATAATAATAATAATAATAATAATAATAATAATAATAATAATAATAATAATAATAATAATAATAATAATAATAATAATAATAATCCAAGCCAACAGCCAGGAAAATACTGACAATGCGCAGGTCGAAAATTACTGACAGCTTTACAGTACAGTATTGGTTTTTGTTTACTGTTCTTTATTTTAGTGATTTAAACGTACAGCAAAGGTATTTTAAAAGTTTTATTACAATTTTTGTACAATAAAACAGTTTTTATGCTGAAATATTTTTGCTTCGTATTTGCACCTCATTTTTAGTATTTTTTCGGGTCATCCGCTATTTTCGCTATCCGTAGTGCCCTTGCCATCCGATTCCGCGGATAATCGTGGGTTTACTGTATAAATATGGTTTTCGGTAAACCAAACTAAAGATAACATAAATAAAAGGAATTGAAGTTATGTTTGTTGGAGTAATATGATAAAAGTCACAAATATAAGTACCTTTTAAACCACAACCAGAAATTACTTATTTAAAACATATTCCAGAAGAGATTAATATTTCGTGGTTGAACATGTGTATATACCAAGAGAGAAAGAGCAAGAGAGATCATGCTTACATTACGCGACCCGTTTCCGAACGGCCTCGGAGTCAAGATTTAACGTACGAACGTACGTTGATAAATACTGGGTCATTCGTGACTTTATGTTAAAAGTCACTTTGTTCTAAACTTTCCAAGGCTGCTCTAATCTATTCCAAGTTCGTGAAGATTACAAATTATTTTCGTGATCTTTTAAGTGTTTCTTCTCTTATATTTTAATATTTTTTTGTCTTATTACTCTATTAAAATGGTGAAAATCTGGCTTCGTTTGTAATTGTGATCGTCAATACTATAGATACTTCAGTGCACGATATCTGAGGCATTAGGATAAGAAAAACAAAACAATAGAAACACTCTTCGACAATCAGGGCATCGTGCCAATTTAAGCGCTCGAAAAAAAAATCCGTATCCTAGTTACCTAAGCGAAGACACGTGGGAAGATTATTTAGAATGGATTGCGAACTTGAAAATCTGAGTTCGATGCCTGAAACGTTTCAATATCGAAGAAACTACCAGCAGAATTGGCGATACTGGGACCTAGGAAGACTGAACCTTCGAAACACTGAAATATTTAGCAATGAAATATACTTGAATATACCCTATATGAACATACTGTCATTCCTATTCCCTTGGTTAATTAGACACATGTATCACATGTAGGAAAAAATTAAATAAAATTAAATTTCTGATTTTACGTCCCCAAATTATACTTTTCACGATAAAGGAGACGGATTATTACTGTAATTGAATTATTATGAAATAATCGGTGAAATGAAAATGTGAGGGAACGCGGGAAACGCGAGAAAAAACCACGGAAACCATGTTTACCACAAACTTAGAAGATACAGGTTTGCAGGAGGAACTCTTCGCGCTAGAAGTATGCGCTATGCTACTTTTTCAACGAACTTAAAATGTTCGTTACTGAATTCTCTATGTCTGTGTGCGCTAAATCCATTTGAAATATTTGTTGTCTTCGTAAAACAACATGTCGTAGAATGTTTTAACGGAACTCTCAGAACAAAACATGTGGAAAAAAATTTAGTACTCAAGGAAATTATAAAAGGATAGATAAATTACAAGAATTTTTCAATGAGTATAATAATAAAGTACATAGAACAATTGGTATAAAGCCTGTAGAAGATAATTTAAAAATTAATTCTTTTTAAGTTCGTTGTGGCAATGCTCTTTGGAGTATTCTCAACTGGTTTAAACTATACTTTATAAGCCACTACCCTTCTACAGAAATGTATGAGCTTAGAGATTGATGTGTATATTTTCCCAAGTCTGACACCAGCTTAAAGGACATAATCGTGGGACGTTAAATCAAAGATTCCAAAGAAGATAACATTCCATGTTCCAGTATTCCAATCGGAATATCAATGTCCATCCACCAATTACCATGCGACTTTTAGAAGTCGGGATTAAATAACATTCTCCAGTTATTTTCCTAATGAAAAGATACCTGCCTTCAAACGAAGTATAGAAACAAGATACTGTATGCGTTTTGGTTGAAATGAAAAAAATGAAATGAAATCTTTGAGTTTTACGTCCCACGGTTATGCCGGTTAGGCTAAAGGAGACCGTGATGATGAATAATGAATGAAATGCTGGAATGAAGAAAGTGGGAGGAAACGGAAGAACCCCGAGAAAAACCACGCACACGGTGTTTGTCCACCACAAAATTCACTTGGCGGGGGCTTGGTTGAAATGAATCTGCATGCATCATTATAGACAAATCTAATAAAACCTGGACGTTTTCTGATATTTTTAAAGAAATCAAAGGAATCCCGAATGCAATTTCAATATTGAAAAAGAATGACTAACGTTGCGGAAATAAAGAAAATAATATATAGGATGATAGGTATAACACACTACAGAGTCTATGTGCAATAGAAGTAAACATTGCATAGGTTGATTACACGGAATCTTTCAGAAGATGTTTGCAGATCGAAAAAGACTAAGGAGGGGGGGGAGGAATGTTTAAACATCATTTGTGGTCACAGTGTGCTCACTCTGCCCTTCAACAAAAGAGACCTGTCTACGCATTCAGTGGATTGTATTTGTGTTCCTTGATGTGTTTGCTTTACTCCCACATATGAAGGATAGGAAGTAATACATCTTCATGCGTAGTGCAACGTAAACTAAAGACAAAAAATAATATTTATTTCTGGCGTCTTTTCCACTATTTTTCGATCTACGTAAGTCTGATTTTCAAATTCTAAGAAAAATATAGTCATATTAGAGGTGGAGCCAGTACAGAAGTATAATCATTAACTTTCTGCTTTACGTCCTTATACAACACTGAAGTTATGACAGATGTTCTTACTATTTGCATAAGAACAGCACCATGACTGAGGATATAATTTAATGCAAAATGATGTAAGATCATCTCGCACAAAATAGTTCCCTCCCCATTACATTATTTTACCTCGAAAAAGCTGGATTATAAGACTACGATAAAAATTCCAACTGGGGGACACTCAAACACTCTCGATGTTACGATTCACGGAATTGAGCAGGAACCTTAGGTTTTAGTCCGCTATTTAAAACAAATGTGTCAAACTCGCAGCCTGCGAGCCGCATGCGGCCCTTGGTTCACTTGGAGAAAATATCAAAAACAATTTAAAAATACAAAGGAAAAGATGTAATTATTACAAATTTCAATAAAAAGGTAAATTTATTCTAAGTTTCGACCCACTTCCCAACTTATGCTGAGTACAAAACAAGTTCACGGGACTAGTGTTCAAAGTATGAATTCGTAGAAAGATTCAGCTCTCCTGTTTTCTGCTCTGCTCCTTTATTAACCAACGTTGAGAAACTGCCAATCCATATTATTATTATTATTATTATTATTATTATTATTATTATTATTATTATTATTATTATTAAATATTCAACCTGTCAGCACGTCCTGGGAGGGAGATCCCCTCTTTAGGTTAGAGTCTGGAATTATTTCTTTCACGTTTTTCGATCTTCAACTTCCTCTGTTAACTCCCAATGTTTTATTTTATTTTTTAAACCATCGATACGTTGCGTTCTTCTTCTTCCTACCCCTCACTTTCCTTCCATCTTACCCTCAAATGCCAATATGAAGGTGAATTCTACGTAAGATGTGTCCAATCCAGTTGGCCTTTCTACGAGAAATGCTGGATAAGAGCGTCCTCTTTACTCCTATTCGTTTTAAAACATTCCTCGTTTATTACTCTCTCTGTCCATTTTACCTTCTCCATCTTCCTCCAACACCATATTTCTTCTCTAACTTCCGTAGTCCTACTCTAACTAACTCTGAACTACACAATCCCATGCTCCATATATAGCACTTGACTAGTAAAGACGGAATTAATTTAAACGCAATACGACTCAGCTCTAAAGCAAAAATTCAGTGAAGTAGACATATCCCTAAATTTTACAAATATGAATTGGTAAAACCTATTACCAATTAGTAAAAAAAAAGTGTGCAATGATTAAAACAGGATTTTGAAAAGTAATCCAGTAGATTTACTTTCAGTTTTTCTCCATATTGCCTAGGAGCGATATTTGGGAAGGGTAATGAGACAATTGCTTTCCCCTGAGTTTGAGAAATATATATATTTTTCTAAAAAAAAAAAAAAATGTGTATTACTATATTATAATAAAAAAAACTTGAACTCTTAAACCAGTGGACAATACTCCCCCTTCTTTAGTAAAATTTGAATTGATACTACTGATGTCATTTGAACGATATAGATTACAAAGAGAATTTCACAGTTTGAGAACTTTTTGCACTCCGACGGTAACCTTTTTTTTAGGGGGGGGGGGGTACGTGCTTATCATTTTTAATTCGCTACTCTGAGAAGCCACTTGTTGTGCACTTCCTCTTGGGCATTCACGCATATATAAACAACAAAAGGAAAAGGAAAATGAGTATGAGACGCTAGCGTGCAGTCCTGCTTCAGTGAAACAGATGTGATTCATAATCAGTTAAGCGTTTCGCGGGCTAGATGACGTATTTTTCCCACATTTTCATGAATTCTTTTTTACGTATGTATAAAATATATATAGCGATGCATTTGAGCTCTTCAAGACGCAGCAGTAACTGACCAACCGGAAGAAATCCAAATCCATGTGTAGCAACAAATTGCATCAAAACAAATATGAAGAAATACATATATGGACATAATAAGTTAATTCTATCGCGGTTGCGTTATGGAGAATTTATCCAGCCGCAAAACTGGTGCTTATTAGTTATACGACCTTGAAAAAATGTTTATGAAACAGGAAATACTGTTATTAGCTACATACGCATAACAAAAAACTCAGTGAGTGGTCTACGAGATTTATTACCCGTGTAAATTACACAATATTATCCCTTTACATAAAACAAGGTTTGCATTTTCCTATTTTCAGACAAATTAAGGTTATTATTATTTGAGGAAATTGTTACCTTTCGTTTTCTTGTTAATGTTTTATATCCTGTTATTCTGCAACTTGTTTTAAAAACGTGTCTTCAGAATCTAACTAGATTATAGTTGATGCAGGGTATAAAGGTTCGGTTACAGAACTGCGGTATCAAATACTTTAAAATATATATATATATATATATATATATATATATATATATATATATATATATATATATATATATATATATATATATATATATATATATTATTCATTGTAAACTTGGAACATATCAAAGAACTGTAATTCCCTATATCCCTCACCACGGCCTTGGTACTAAAGTTAAGGTTGATTAGCCCAGTGGTCCCCAACCATTTTTGATTGATGATACACTTTACTAAAAAGTCATTATATCGTGAACATACTGAGCATTTCTGCTAGAGTTACAGGCGTTGACTAGTACAGTTTATCTCAAAATTGATTTTACTTTATTACCAACTGAAATGACTCTTCTTCGCACGGGAGGAATAGGATTATGGAAAGTGTTCGAACGTCTCCTCTCCTTAGGACGCGCATTCCAATGAAAGTGTAATGACAAAAATTGGCGATGTCACCCCTTTTCTCAGATCCACACCTTCACCTGTTTTCATCCCTCACGCCAATGGGGGCTGAGCTTGTATTTGAACGGAGTGCCACTATTCATCTAAGCGTTCGCTTTCGATTATTTTGACATGCCAATGCTTTCAACTATCCTCTCATCCTCCATCGCGAAAATTGTCAATGTAATATCGTAAGATCCTTCGCAGGCCTACGGTTGATAATCATGGAAAGTAGTGTTACCCAGTAGACGACAAAGAAGGTATAAGGGAGATGGGACACTTCATAAGGATACTAGCGTACTCGCTAACGTTCTCATCTTTCGTGCGAACGGTCACGAGTTCCATTCCCGGCGGAGACACTTGGTGGAGAAAGTGTAAAACCTTTTTCAGGCCAGACATCCTGTGTGAGGATTGCCTAATTCACATCAGGCAAATGATGGAATGGTACCTAACATACAGGCATCAGGCCACTTCTTTCTTTCCCCAACCCTTTCTTCATTCCCTTTCCTCGAAAAGTTTGATCTCCGAGGACGCCATCTCTCATACGTGACGGGCTAACATGGCCATAGATGCCGAAAGCCCAGAAATCTAATTCATGGGGCTACACGACACACCGGTTAGGAAAACTTGGATTTGCCAACAGGACACGACTTCGAGAAGACAAATAATGTTTGGAGAACTACTTCTTGGCAATTTACGATTGACACACATTCATACATAGGAAGAGAGAGCGACTGAAAACATTTTTCATCATGTAGTAATCAATTCAGACTTTTATTTGTATCACTGGCAGACCAATCATGTTATAGAAAAACCGTCTTGCAACTACTGTACGTAAGCTACCTGCACGCTACATCACATTCGCAAAGCCTCCTGTGGTTCTTCTGACATTTCCTCAAGAGGCACAGAAGTTCAATTCTCAGTAGGCGCTCATATCATTAATGATCAGTCACGCTGAGTGACCAACAATACATTAATTAAATGAACTCAAACAAATTATTTTCTTTTATCTTAGTGTGTTTCAAGACGATCAATCTGTCGTGATGCTTTACACTCCAGCATTTCATAACGAAATGACTCTACCAGAAAGAAATGAGCATTGAAAGATGTACGCCATTGCCAAACGAGTAATGAAATTAGATATTTAAGAATAATCACATATTTTGCTGAACAGTCAGATGTGAAAAAAAAGCAAAATACCACCAAACTTCGCGAGTGTATATGAATACCAATAAAAGCAAACAAGTTCTAATGTCAAAAGAACCCCCTTTTAGAGCTATAAGCTACTGAAAGATCGGAAAGTCAGTTATAAAAGTGTTCAACCCTCAAGAGAAAAGTTATAGAAATGTTCAACGCGTATTTGGCCTCCCTAGAAAAGTTGTTTTTCTAATTCTTGAGCCCGTCTTTCCATCTTTCTCTTACTCTTTATAAGCTCTCCGGAACATGTGGGCCCTCCCGCATGGCAAAGTCTGCGAGACCGTTAGTTACGGTCCTAGGCCCGTTTCATACATGACAAATTAATTAAGGGGACAATATTGACAAATCTCAAGGCCATATGAATAAATATTATTTCTAGGGCCCCTAATAGTAGACATTTTTTTTTATTGAAATGGGCCCACGACTCATTTTTGTTTACCTTCAGTGTGCTGTTTTGTTTATATAATGTATTGAACCTGTTTGATACTTCATTTATAATTTAAGATTCGTATCGTATATAGAGTAAGAAAATTTTGTCTTAAAATGGGCCCTCCTCGAACAGCAGGGAGCTTCCTTGGGGGGAGTTGCCTCCCTGCCCCCCCCCCCCCCCCACAAGTTACGACCATGTGTAGTAGGATATGTTTATCATTTGAAGTTTGAAAAAGACACATTTGTTCGGTACAAATGACTTCCAAGGGGAACATAACTTCTTCCAGTGGGAGTCACAGAATTTACTTTTATCAGAACGTCCACTACTAACATCCACAGAACATCAGCATTTCTTGGATATGAGAGTGACGGAAATGGTCCAGGTGAATGAAGAAGTTATTTTTACTTCATCAAGTTCTTCATTTTTCTGTAAAACATGCCCTAGTCACCAATTTTCTTCATAGATATCGGTGACATAGCCTGATCTGTCTCCTAATTGAAGTTTATTTGGAGATTTTGACACCTCCTTTTCCCAACCCTGCAAACCATCTGCAAATTTTAATACAATTTGCCCCCATATTGAATTTGAACCTCCCCTGAAAAGCTGTGTATCCCCGAAATAAATTCTGTGTAGGTCCCTGATAAGCAGTACGCTAAAATGGCGTTTAGATAAACAATGGAAGCTGAAAATTTAAAACTAAAAATTTAGTATGAGATATCATTCAAGAAAATTAAAAAGTCCAATTGATAAGCTTCAAATGTAGTCGAAAAAGTTTGCCTACTTTTTACCAATATAGCCTATTTAAGCAAAGTTAAAAATGTTGATAACCATGAAACACGCATTTAGGCAAGCAGATAGATAAGATAGAATTCGTTTCATTAGCAGAAGCAGCTTCAGGATTTTAATTTTGAGTACGCCAATGTTTTTTTTAAATCTTATTTTTTTTTAATGTAAATGTATAGTATTAGTTCCTTTGCAGTAAATATATATATATATATTTATTTATATAAATATATATATATATATATTTACTGCAAAGGAACTAATACTATACATTTATATTAAAAAAAAATAAGATTTAAAAAAAACATTGGCGTACTCAAAATTAAAACCCTGAAGCTGCTTCTGCTAATGAAACGAATTCTATCTTATCTATCTGCTTGCCTAAATGCGTGTTTCATGGTTATCAACATTTTTAACTTTGCTTAAATAGGCTATATATATTATCTTTTAGTCGTTTATGTTTTTCAAAATTTTGGGGTAGGTACTGGCCTACCCGCTAGAGATGTTTCGGTTCGTTTGGTTTGTTTAGGCTTAACGTCCTTATGTAACAGCGAAGTTATGAAGGATTGGACATATTACTTAAAGTGGCATCTGAACCACTACTCGGTTTCCAGCCGGGAGAAATTTTGTGGGCTCATCGGAACACCTTAATTACAAGGCGAAAATTAGATTAACTAAGACAGATGAGTCGAGATATGTGAAAATGTCACTATGAAATTCACACGATTTATGTTTTTTTTTGTTGTTGTTGTTGTTGTTTACACCATTAAAAAAAACATCCGGTTTAAACAAGCCAACCCTGCTGTTGTACCAACCAGTATACTTTTATACTTTTTACAAACCAGTAAAATTTTTAATTGTGAAACTTTTATTAGTATTATTTTATCAACTTTTATAAAACTAAACTTCAAAAATATCAGCACTTTAACTTAGCTTTAAGTTAAAGTTTTTAGAATATGAGCTAATAAGTGTTGCCAGCCGATTACAAGTCTGAATGATATATTTTAAAACCATTACTCTACTTTTCATATTTATTCCCACAAGTAAAAAAAGAAAAAAAACTTGTATACTTGTATTTTTCAGCTAGGTATACAGGGTATTAATGAAAACTCTAGCGTTAGTTTTGAATTTTTTAACAATGAACCCATTATCATCCCAGATTCATACTTTGCTAGGTACTTTAAAACAATACTATCTATTCATGGAATTAATTTCAAAATTTTAAAATATGTACTTTTTGAAAAAAAATTGAAGTAAAATTTTGATTTTGATTTTGAAAAGCAGAATTCTGTATTAGCCTATATGATGATGTACACCACAGGAAAGGGCATAAAAATGCTGTAAAACGACACCTCAACCAGCTCTCTAGCTCAATTAGGAGAGCAGCATTCCAATTTCAAAATACATTGAACATATTATTTGTGGTTCGGATTCCACGTTAATCAGTAGGTCCACGTCTCATATAGCCTCGCTGCTGAACGGGACGTAAAACTCAAAATCAACTCAACTCGTTATTTTGGGCATTTTTTTTGAAACTTTATATAGCGTTATCTACAATACCGGTTGATATATAAAGATGAAATTTGGTATTTTTCTTAGTCTCTATGAATAGTACCCTTGATGCAAAATTTCATAACAATCTAAGATGGTAAGGTAAATTTTGTCTTGAAATTGTGTTGATTTGACGTGGGACGGCTCATACTGTTTTACAGTCATCTTACTACTGTCATAATGAAGAGCTTCATGAGGGTATATTTTTAGTATCAGTGTTATCTCAATAGGTGGCGCGTTCATCGTAGGGATCAATTGCTAGGTTGAAAGAAGGAAAAGGAATCTCAACTTTCTCGAAAGTTCGCATGAGGTTTTACACTCACGCGTATCACCGTTGTTCACTTATATGAGATCTATCGTTTGGTATACGTTTCATTTATGTAGAGGGTTAAAGCTGGGAAGCGGGGCAGACTATGGTAGGTATAGCATAAAATTACTATAAACTTCCAAAAATATATAAATAATAGCTTAGTGGCCTCGGCCGCCGACTAGATTCGTCTATGGACATTTTGTTTTGGTCATACGCTAATAATATTGTAGAATTATTGCGTCGAAGTGGTGGTTCCAATGCCATGGACGTTACGTCTTTGCAAGGCACTCTTACGTTTTTAGTAATTTATCTGAATACAAGAAATAAATGTGTTCTTTTACCGTTTGTTGTATCAAATTTCATTACTATGATATAATACTGAGTCAGAATACCAGGCTACACAACACCAACTCAATACTAAACTAATACAAAGTCCCTATTTAGTGACTGTATTTCCTAATATGACCTTCCGATACAAAATGATGACTCCTACTGGGCAGTCCCACCGCATTACGGTCCCTGGAGCGAGAGTAAATCGCAGGGTCAAGGTGAGAATTCCACTCCATAAATAAATTGTTTTTATTACAGTGATAGTGATTATCCACTACGAGTTCACCTCGCGACATTAATAGTATACAATTGTAAAGAGTCTTACAAAATGATGGATTGTCGTTTCTAAATCTTTGAATTCCGAGAATGGATTGAAAATAGTAAAAATTTCATTTTTCGTGAATAGTCTTTTTCCTTTCTATAGTGCAGGGCCTGAATCAACTGCCTCACTCACGCACAGGGCTACCTTGGGCACCCATGTGGTATCTATAAGTAGTATATTGTACTAAAATATCTTTCTTGCATCGAACGCATGAATTGTAATGCAATAACTTTTTTTTCTTTCTTTTGTTAGATGTATATAGATGGAGATAAATGTTTTCGTGTACTCATAAAGAGAAACGCGACCTTGCTTTCACTCACGTAAGTGCCTCAGCGCACTAGACTACTCACTCACTGTTCACTTCACTCCCCCACTCCATTCGTATTCTTTTACGCATACACTTTATCTCCTGAATGGTGTCGACTCGTTTCGTTTCGCTTGCAGTTTAAATTCACTCAGGTATGTTACAAACAGGTTATGTACTATGTGATACTAGACAGCCTGGTTTTCAAAATGCAAGAGAGGATATAAATAAGGTGGAGAGCTTGTAGGTATACACAAAACTGGTCAAGGAAGCTGTTAAGAAATTGTATGTATATACACAACATTCTCTGGATGCTTCCAGGCATTAAAAAAAAAAAAAAAAAAAAAAAAAAAAAAAAAAAAAAGTGATCTTTAACAGGTTGACGAACTAAACATATTCACTTAAGCCGGTATACAGTAATCCGAAAAATTATACAAATACTTAACGAAAAGATGAATGTTCATGTTCATGTTATTACTACCATAATCTTATGGACTGGTTCTTCAATCAGGTCACTTAATTAGCAATTATATTTCAAGGAAGTGCATCAATATGAAAAAGGATTCAAATACTAACCTACAATAAGTTCATGAATCACTTTCTTAACCAAATTCTAGCCTTTCCTAAATAATAATTAGGGCTTAAAGATATTTGACAAAAAAATGTAGCTTGTACGGTAATAAGTAACTGGTAATATAATTTGCATTTCAGATGCCTGTTGTTGTGTATGGTTGTGAAACATGGTCGCTTACTCTGAGGGAAGAACATAGACTGAAAGTATTTGAGAACAAGATCCTGAGAAGAATATTCGGACCCAAGAGGAACGAGAATGGGGAATGGCGGAAGCTTCATAACGAGGAACTACATAGTTTATACGGTTTACCCAACATTGTTAGGGTCGTCAAGTCTAGGAGGCTTAGGTGGGCAGGTCATGTAGCTAGAATGGAAGAAGGTAGAAACGCTTTCAAAGTCTTGACTGGTAGACCCATAGGAAAACGACCATTAGGAAGACCTAGGCGCAGATGGGAGGACAATATTAAGATGGATCTCGCAGAGATAGGAATACAAAGTAGAAACTGGATGCAATTAGCTAAGGATAGAAGTCAGTGGAGAGCTTTTGTGAACGCGGCACTGAACCTCCGGGTTCCATAGGCCATAGAGTTAGTTAGTTAGTTTAGTTAGATGCTAGAACTTCATATAGGATGAAGTTATAATTTTTAGAATGAAATGTTAAGATATCTATCAGTCGTGTAGCGTGATTTATTTCTAAGGAGGAGCTGTTAGTTTTAGATTCTACTTTTTTCTTTAATAATCAATATTGCATTATTTATTTTAATGCATTATTCCGTTTACTCAAAGTGACGCGTCGCTTCCACATATTTCATGGACGCGTACGGTTCTGATATATATTAGCAATGAAAACGCATATAGGTGTAGCGATACTAAATGGAAGGTGATGTACAGTTGTGTTAAGAAAAAATTAAACACTCAATTTCCTTTTAACGAGATTCCATCTTTCTATATTTTTCAATATCTATAGACTACTCTCTAATATCTAACACTGTACAGTCTAATGTCAACATTAAGTATCTCGTAGAAGCAGACAACAACTCTCGAAGGATATTAGTCACTATTCTTAGCATACGTGTACTGAGAACCATTATTTGGGGGAATTATTATCTCAAAAATTTTAGTATAATATTATCATTTGCGTTGCTTTCTTTAATAGTCTCGAGCTCATTTGTGACTAAGCAGTTAGCGAACGCTCCTTTGTCATAGGAAATCCAGCTTCGATTCCGCCAGGAGCTCATGTGGTTCCGATTGTACGTTAATCAGTAGGTCCAGTTTCAAATATCCTCGCTACTGAAATCAAAATCAACTCAACTCTTTAATAGTCTCGGGGTGAGAAGGCTTTTTTTAAAGTATGTTAGTTAATATATAAAAACTGTATTAGTGCGGGAAATCTAGAATTCCGATTTCCTTTAAAAAGCATGTAAATACTTAAACGGAAATTTGGACTTTAGCCAATTTCCATTGAGTAATTTCAACTTCATTTTCCTTTTCTTTTGTATATTGTAAAACTAATTGTATTATTATGTAATTTAGCTATTTCTTCTGTCTGTCAAGTTTAGCACAGATATGTATAATATCTTTAGTAATTGCAATAGGATTATGAAATTTTAGGTGAACATACTTTGGTCCTTTGCCTTCAAAGTGGTAACACTTGTAATTGTTGTTTAATCATGTACACAGGTAAACCACAATGGACACTGAAATAGACATCAGGACCCGACAACGGTTGGTAATGGAATTCCTGTTCAAAACCGATGATGAATTAGCCACATCAATCCATAGAAAGTTGCTTCCGGTTTATGGGGATCATACATTGGATCGCGCCAATATCCAACGTTGGTTGCAGCGGTTTAAAGATAGTGATTTACTCATCTGGACAAATCTAGATGTGGTAGACCACCAAGTGCAGTGAGCGGAGTGAACAAGGAAGCCATCCACGAAATCAAAAGGACAGATATGTAATTACAAGACAGGTTGCGGAAATGACTGATGCGTCGTTGAGTTGTGTGGTAACAATAATGCAGTCTCTAGGATACAGAAAAACATGTGCAAAGTGTGTTACGGTTATTGACAAGGGAAATGAAGGCAAACAGGAGCTGTCACGACCTCTGCACATCATTTTGGTTTCATTACACAAGATGAATCGCGGTTGTTTCATTCAGATCCAAAAAGCAGAACACAATCAATGGAGTGGGGATATTGGACAGTGAGAAGGCCCTCATTTCTTATCTGAAACAATGGTGTAAAAGTCAGCTACCTGAATTTTACCAAAATGATTCAAGACATGTAAAAAACGTTGAACGAGACGCGTCATAGCAGATGGAAGCTACATTAAATGACATGGTCTTGTAGCCAAAGGATCAAAATATGCTTACCTCAAATTTCATCATATTGCAACTAAGAACATTATTATAACCACTTGTGCAAAATTTATTGAACGCCCATTATATATACATATACATATCTTATATGCTTCTTTATATTTGGAATTTATAATATATTATTTAATTTTTCCTTTCTTTCAATAAAATTTCAAATTTCAGTATTATTAGGAAAGTAATAATGGGTGAGAATTTACATCTTGCTACATTATTGGCATACCGTTCTTTCCTGCTTGAAATCTGACTTCAAAATTTATTTAGGTAAAAAAGTGGTGCCTAACAGCATGTGTGATCCTGGATTCGATTCTTGGTGAGGCACATAATTCTCGACGTCGAACCAGCGTTGGGAGATAATTGCGGATCTGCTTTACTTCAGCCTAAAAAGTCGGAAATAATGAGGGTGGGATTGATCAAGTTGAATATGCATCATCTGGCCACCACACAGTTTTTTTTTTTTTTTTTTAATGGGCTGTATAAACCAGGATGTTAACTTTGTTTCATTTGGAGAAATTGAATACTTGAATCCTTACATTCATTTGAAGTCTTTTTGGGCACGTTTGATTGACTGATGTTTGCACTAATGTTGCGTTACTATGAAGTAAGTACATGATAATAAATAGGTACTAAGCATCATCCATAAAGAACAGGAGGCAAATGGACCAAAAGGACAGGAGCGTGGATTTGTAACCCCACGTTGATATATTAGGTTCAAATTATTAAAACTTCAGTTTAGAAATTGCTTCCAACACAGAGAATGCTGAATGAGAGTACCTAAAATGCATAGCTAGTGGATTAATACATTTTATATGAACGGCCTAAATTTATTGGACATAGCTTTCTGAATTACTAATTATTTCTGTAAAAGGAACTGATCACCCCACTCCTCTTAAACCGATCAGAGAGAGGCTAGATATTGTCTTTACACAAAATAATTACTGTTACTTATTTAGACAAAATAATCAAGAGAAATTCTAAGTACGCCCATAAAGGTAACTTACAACCGTTGGGAGAGTTCGAAGAATTCAAGGAAGTATCTTCCAGCAAATTCTATTAATGATATGACTACCCTTTATTCTAGACATGAGAACTTTCCATATTTTCAGTGTTAAATTATGGCACTGGTTTTCAAGGTCTTCGCTAGACTTCGGGCAGTAGACTATATCTTAGATTTCTAGAGAAAGAGCGCAGCACCGGATGATCATTTCACTCCTCGCTACAGTTACTAAAATTTTCTTTGTACTTTTACCTCAATTAGCAGCTTTCCTCCAGCCCCACTGAGTCAGTGAAGCAAATATACAGTATAAAAAAATTACATATAATATTGAACTCATCTACTGCACACAAATCAGAGATATTTGAAATGTAAAATTTCCAAGATTTGTAGTGACAAATACGTGTCATGTATATACGTTCTCTTCCAGGATAAGGGAGCGAAATGAAAATGTAAGGAGCTGTGCTGGGACATTATTTGCTCTGCACAATGCAAATAGAATCGGAGTTTAATTTATAATAGCGCCAGGAAAGGGGCTCCGGAAGTGTCCTTGGAATAAACATAAACCCAATGGGGAACATTAGTTGTGTTATTATGTAACTTACAATATTCAAATAGAAAAATGCCTTAATGTTTTCAGCAATATCATCAGAATTAAGTTAGTATGACTTCAGTCATTTTAAACTTCAAAATGCCTTTCTGCCACGCAATTAAGTACACAGAAAAAAACACATTAAGAGTTTATGTACCTAAAACGTTTCATAAGACACATGACAGTGTAGAAAATAAGAATGACAGACGAAAATATGTCAAAAGACGTTCTTATTATTTGCTTTTCTTCGTTCATAAAATTTTCAAGAGCTACTTTGTATGAAATGAAAAAGTTCAGTACTTCATTTGATTCACGTATCGTTATATTTTAGTTACACTCAGTTTCTGTAAAGCAAATGGCTTATAACACAATGGCTTTAATATAAATAGTAAATGGCTTATACAGCAAGATGTATCAATAAGATTTACTGCATCAAATCTTCATTTTACTTTCTTTCTATGTGTGAGAGATGATTTGGTTAAAAATTATGATCTACATAAATTCGGGCAACGAAGATGGAGAAGCTTTATATATATAATAACCTATATATAACTATATCTATATCTATCTATCTATCTATCTATCTATATATATATCTATATATATATATATATATATATATATATATATATATATATATATATATATATATATATATATATATATATATAGGGGTCTATATATATGTTGAGTTGATTTTGAGTTTAACGCCCCTTTCAGCAGCGAGGCTATATGAGACAGAACCTACTGATTAACGTGGATCCCGGGCCACGAAGGATCTCTCTCTCTCTCTCTCTCTCTCTCTATATATATATATATATATATATATATATATATAAAAGTCGTTATGCAACACAGACCCAACGTTTTCCTTCAGGTGCCTCTTTAGTTCTCAACAACATAAACGAACCAACTATGGACTACACACCGTATTGCTGGAGACTAGACATAGAGTTGACGACAAAGAGACCATGTGTACACTTTGACATTGTATTGCATATGCAAATAAAGCGCTTCAATGGGTTTTCGAAATGCAAGACTTCAGTTTACTTTTGGAAAATTAGATAACTAGGGAAAACTGGAGTCGTTAGAAATACTCGCTTTCCTGTACTGTTGTTTCCAGCTCGTGGTAAAGAGTTCAATATATAACACATGTACATAAATATATCACAGCATTGGTCCAGATATATTCTCTATATTCTCTTGTTTTATCACTGAAATGGAGAAAGAAAAGTAGTGTTCGGTTTATAACTTAAAAAAAATATTAGAAAAAAGAACATTCTCCGGGTATCGTCTGACTAGAATATAAGTTACAAGTTTATAACACTAGTGAGAAATTAAGTTATTGTGTTTTCGTCATAAAAATACATAAATTCACTTCGTGAGCTCCGTTCTTTCCGTGATGGCATTACAGATTCAGTACTTAATTAAAACTCAATGTAGACACATTCAAAAATACTATCTATGTGTAAAATAACACAATTTTTTTAAATTGCGATGCAAATTTAAATTTGTTTCACAATGCCACACACAAGACATATTCTATATATATATAGTCAAATAGAAACTAAGAACAGGTGGAGTTGTAATAGGTTAAGAATTGGGATTTGGGATATCGGTATTCAAAAATTGAATTCTTATGGACTCCACAGGTGATCACTTACGCATCAATTAAAATTCCTCCTGTATAAGATACGCTGACCTCCTATAGTGTCAAGAAACCAGATCCTTCACATTGCTGTACGCTTTATTTGAAATTGTTTAATAGCAATAATAATAATAATTGGTTAATTAGATTGGGGTTTAACGTCCCTTTCTGCACTGAAGCTATATAAGACGTAAATCTACAGTTTAACATGGAATTCGAATTACATGAGGTTTTGCCGGGAATCGAAGCTGGGTCTCCTGCACCGAAGACGCATACGCTAACTATATAGCCAAGAGGGAGTTCAATAATAATAATAATAATAATAATAATAATAATAATAATAATAATAATAATAATAATAATAATAATAATAATAATACAGAGTAATACATAGTTGCGGAATTGTAACACAATCAATATTTAAACATAAGCTGAGGGTTTAGCCGCATAGAGAAAATATAATCACAAGGGCTCTGAGTACACAAGTTCTGGTGTTTTGGGGGTTTTGTAACTTTTAATTCAGGATAAAGTATACAAAACATAGCACACAAATTATTAGACCCTACTAAAAGCGTTAAACGCATTCATCGGAATATGATATCCCAATATTAATTGACTTCCATGCGTGACATTGATGTCCGTAATTCCAGGTTCGGTCATCGAAGAGGTATCAAAATATTCAAATATTCGATATGAGGCTACTGCTGTGACCAAAGTGCGGAGTTCCTATTCCTGCCCGGCAGATACTAATATGAAAAAGTGTATTTTACTTTACGTTTTCATGGAAATAATCAGCATTTTATCGATCTCTGA
The DNA here is from genome assembly GCF_964235325.1 of Thermobia domestica. Lineage (NCBI taxonomy): Eukaryota > Metazoa > Arthropoda > Insecta > Zygentoma > Lepismatidae > Thermobia > Thermobia domestica. The sequence goes on from NC_137454.1 coordinate 250,414,797, forward strand.
CACGTGTACGTGTATACAGGGCCGTACGATAATACACTGATAAAGTGAAGATGCTGATAGTAGACATGAAATTAAGCAAAAAATGTCTAATGAACATGGATCGAAAGCGATACCGTTTTGCCATGAGAGCGCTGATATAATGCTCTCGCTGGTTTCTGAACAGAACTCACAGTAAAACGGTGCTGCTTTTGACTCATGTTTATTAGACATTTTTTTGCTTAATTTTATGTCTATTATCACCATCTTCACTTTGTCAGTGTATTATCGTACCACCTTGTATAGGCCCTACATGTGAAAAAGGTTTTCCAAAACATATCGTGCACAAAGATTTTAATACAAATAAAGAGTGTAATGCAAACTCAGAAAAATGTACGACTACAAACCACTAAATTCTTATCGCAAGTTCGCACTTCCTGCAAGGGTATGGAAGTCCGTTTCACAAAAATATTACAAGTTCACAAGTGTATTCTGCAAATCGTGGGGCGATATGAAGTAGAAGCACTAGAAAATCAATAGAAAAAAGATATTCGTAAATATTATTCTTGGTCTCTATAGCTCGTATTTCATGCGATATAGCAGAAGATAAGATAATATGCAGTCTATCCATGTGAGAATTAATTAACTAGATGGGATGAATAAACATGTTTCTGATCCACCAGTCTTCGGTAGTGTTGTTAAAAATATTAGTTATCCGAGCAATTATACGAATATTTTTCTCTAATATTCAAATAATAATTTTCAATATTTGAACATTCAAATAATTTTTCGCTTTCTGAATAACTGTTTGACTATTCGTTATCTGAATAATTCGAATTATGGATTATTCGAATTTTAACACTATTACTCAATGTAGCCTAACGTTTTGGTGTAGTTGTCTCCAGTAACTATTACAGCAGGTACTCCGCAGGAAAATTCCTCACAGGAGCTGAAAAAAATCTTTCCAGCTGGAGCCATATCACCATTTATTGTCAATGTGGGTTATCGGTATATTCAAATCACTCTTTTCACCCCCTCCCCCCGTGTATTGAAAGTCTACCAGGAGGAAACCTGTAATCACCACTGGTAGTGATTATCACAGATCTGCCAGCACCAACTCCGCAATGTAGTGCTGTCACATTTAATTGTCATATTTTTCTGATACATAATAATATTTTTTGTTTTGTGATTCCTTCGCTAGTATTACAAGACCACTATTCTTGTAGAGCAGACCTCAGATTGTGAGACCTCTTGGATTCGGAAATCATCATTAACAACAACAATAATAAATAACCACTTGTTCCAACCAGTGTTTCTTCTAGGTACATTCTCGGGGGGCAAAGATTTCCCCCCGGAGTTAGGTAATTGCCCCCGGAGCTAAGGTATCTCAGTGCTGTGTAGGTCCCTCACATTTTGATTTTGTCCCCCGCCACAGGACAAAATTTTCTGAAAGAAAGCCTGTTCCAACCAATTTATTCCAGCCCCATTTCCCCAGAGCTAAGACAAATTAAATTTTGATTATATGTCCTTTTTGCACAGGACATGTCCTTCAGCAAAAATTGTCCCAGTACCAACCCCCTCACATTTTGATTTTGCTTTCACTTGAAAAAAAATTCTGGAAGATAGCCGATTCCAAGCAATTAATGATTTTAAGAGTGTATTAATTCATATTGAACTCAAATACGTTACTTACCCTAAAAATTATGAACTGTTACAAGAAACAGAATGTTGTTGAATTTTCAGAGTTTAGTTGTTTCCTCTGCGTTGTAAATCTCTGTTGAACAGAATCATATGATGCATCATTTCACTGCACAAAAAACCCACAATTGAAAACAAAACTTCACTATGTAATTTCAAAATTTACACTGAGTAAACTTTTATAGAATTAAGATATACACCACTTAACAAATAGCACTTAATCACTTTTTGTTTTATTTATTTATTTATTGACTGATTTCCGGAAAGAAGCAATGATATAAAATCTTGAAATTGTGTGCACAACTGTTGAACACTTAAATGGATAAAAAAAAAAAAAAAGAAACTTCAATCGCGTATATTTATTGATAAAAGTAATCGCTTGATAGATAGTATTTTTTAAATTATTATCTGTACTTTGCTACTTGTTATTTTTCTCACATGAAACAAATTCTAGATCACTTGATTACTGTTAAAAAGAATGCATTTATTATTGTTATTACAACTAATACAACACGTAAACACGAAATTGAACAAATGGTTTAGCGCGCAAGACAAGCCACTAATACTACACTGTTAATACACCACGATCACTTTCTTTCCGCGGTAAAACACCGGCGCAAACTGACACACAACACCACTTTCAAAATCACAAGCGCAGCCCAAGCAGAAGACAGACAGGCAACACGGAACTCTGACGTGTTTCGTGTAGTGTTAGTGTTGCCAGAGACATCTATTGTGAAGTAATAGAAGCTGTTGGGCTCTGCTCTTACAAAACTTTTTGATTTCTTTTCTTTTACTGTCAAGAGACCATAGCGACATGATCAGACCCACCCACAGTCTTAAAAATCTCGCAAACTAAACAGATGATTAACAGCAAAAGTTAAATCTGTAATATTCATTGAACTCACATAAACAACAGAGGAATGTTGAAAATGTTACTGTATTGTTAGTTAATATATATGTCCTGAATGATTAACAGAACAACACACTGACAGTTCTGAGATAAATTTGTTAATTTTAACGTTTTTGTTCATAAATCCTCAAATAATCATAATATGATAGAGATTTATCATAATTTCACTCTGAATAAGACACTTGAATGTTTGTATTCAAACATATTATTATTATTATTATTATTATTATTATTATTATTATTATTATTATTATTATTATTATTATTATTATTATTAATAATAATAATAATAATAATAATAATAATAATAATTTTCTTCACTCCTTATCTGAGCAGGCTACATAGTAATAACATGCTGTATAAATATACTTTTCCCTTTATTCTGGCATTTGCCGAAAGTTTCTACAATTTTGCACGTGTCAAACATTACTCTTATCTGCATTTTCTTTTTGACACTTTCTTCAATTCTAATAGTTTCAAGTGCATTTTTCAACGTCTTGTAGTTCACTCCGTATCTGATATTACTACTGATATTATTTTCACAGTTTTAGTCTTCCTTAGACAGTTTTTTTTTTTTAATGTTCAGGGCTAGTTGCTTGTATTTTCCTATTTTTTCTTCTCTATATGTTTTCTGCAAGTTTTTTTTTTGTGTGTGTGTGTTTGATATTGCGATGTCTATTAGATGTTTATTTTGTATTTGATATTGTAATGTACAGTACCTCTCACATCTCTTTGCTTATTACTGTGGTGTTCGGTCTGTTATGGTGTACTTCTATTGGTTAGTATTGTTCTGTCCCATCGAAGTTTGTGTTTGTCTGTTTCTAGTATGGTTTCCGGTTGATATTAGTAATACGGTACTTCTGGTATAATTTTCTATTTCACTATTTCTTCTTGTTCTTCTTCTTCTTCTTCTTCTTCTTATTATTATTATTATTATTATTATTATTATTATTATTATTATTATTATTATTATTATTATTATTTAGTAGTAGTAATAGTAGTTCATGTTGTAGTAGTAATAATAGTATTGTGATGGACAACATTGTGTCCGTGGGTTTTCTCGTGGTACCCCCGTTTCCTCCCACTTCCTCATTCCACCAATTCTTCCATCATCATTCACTTGTTTTAATCATCGTCTCCCTTAGTCTAAAAGACATAATCGTAGGATGTTAAGCTGAAACATTTCATTTCATTTTGATACTAAGTGGAAGTATGAATTCTTCTAATTAGTGCAGCGAGAATAACTTACAAAACAGTCAAGTTCTCCTATAATCCATTTCTTTAGTCCCTAGTAAAACTTCATTGTGAGTGACGACAAATTCCACACAGTAGTTGAAGGCTTATATTACAGTCATCATGAAATGACTTTAAATGTTATATTTCTGACAAAATATCTTCTATTGCCTTAAGAACTACGAGAGATAGTCAGTAAGTTACAAATGGCTATAGAAAGAAGACAAGCAAGAAGAACCTAACATGGAAATCAGACTTGGTTTATGCATGAAACTTTTAATTACATTAAAATCTTTAAGTTTAACGTCCTACGATTATGCACTTTAACCTGAAAGAGAGACGCTAATTGAGGCAAGTAAATGATTATGGAAGAATTGGTGGAATGAGAACATGGGAGGAAACGGGAGTGCCTCGAGAAAACCCACGGACACGATGTTGCACTACAAACTCATTTGGCCGCGGATCGAATCAGGACCTCACCAACAGAGGTAAGCGCTCTACCATTGAGCCACTACCATTTAATTACATTGAGACGCACATTCCATCGATATACGAAAAACTCCAATTCCTGCTGTATAGAAGTCTGTGGGTTATTGTCACGGCCACATTCAGATCTCAGGTTCTAATTCTGCATCATCCGCTGAATGTTTATCACTAAAGTGAAATTTCAGTGCCCAATGTCTTTATAGTTTGTCACATTTCTTAATTCTACCCTACCAACAAAATTATTTTCTCACTTTTTGTGTATTTTATAAAAGCATTGCTTTTAAAAGTTCATTTATTTTTACGATTATTATTTTTCACTTCTTTAACACTTGCCGAGCGAAGATACTAGAAATAACTCTCCTGACGAAGATTGGGTTATTTTTGACCCATCAATATTTTAATTGTTTTTAAAGGAAAACATAGTATTATTACTAGATTTCCGATTAATTTAAAGCTTGATATTAGTGATGAGCATATTGCTCTTCAGTGGCGGATCTAGAAGGTAAAAAGTGGTGGGGGCATTCAGAACCCAGACTATGATAGCTTATTATAAACTTTCACAAATTATACGTAATATCTTCAATTAATTTTTGTCACTCGAAAAACCGGGGCCCAGTCTTCCTGGCCCAGGCTAGACTCGCCACTGTTGGTCTATTTTTCAAAATATATACTAGTCCCCCTAGTTTTATATTTATTCTGACAGGCAGTGTTCAGTGTGACCAGTTCGTGAAGGAAAATTTCCCATCCGTAGACATGAAATTTTCCAATCTGATTCGATGTTTCTCGCAAATAAATAATGCACAAAAACACACCCAAATATTCATACATAACAAAGGTTATATCATGCATTTATTAGTACATATTTTGAAGAAAATTATCTCGTGTCCTACATATTTGGAAGAAACTACCCGCATTCCCGTCACTGATATGAATTTCCCGTTTTGTGGGATTTTTTGCCACATGTTCAAGCCCTCTATGGGAATGAACAAAGAATAGAAATATGATCTTGAAGCTTTGCTGGCGTCTACTATTAATCCAATGTTCTCGGAATTGCTGCCAGAGTGAGTGTTGCTGTGCTGAGCTTTCGTTACCATACAGCGGCAACACTCACTCTGGCAGCAATCCCGAGAACATTGGATTAAAAAGAATAGAAATGATTGTGCAAAGTGAGAAAAATGGCAACAAATCAGACGGTGTGAGGTAGAAAAGATAAATAAAGTATTCTTTACATGGACAGCGAAGACCGGATCATTCAAGACCCAGACAAAGAATTGTTTATTTGTGGTTGACAAATAAAGAATGCTAGGGTAATAGAAATGCTACTGCATGGTACGTAGATTAAAAGAAGTAGGCCGTTGACCGGAAAAGGGAAGAAGAATAGCAAACAGGTTAAAATAAAACATTTATGGGTAAAAAAAGACCCGATCTCCGTTGAACGAGTGTTAATATAAGATTTTTTGACATTCAAAATGGGAAGCAAAACTAAATCACGAAGATCTCCTGTATGTTATGTTGCACATACTACCTCCGGAGCATTTTCGGTTGCATAACGAAGTAGGATATAATTAGTCGAGAACAATTACGAGGAATAACTTGATTACGATAAAACGACAAACTACAATAAAAAATATGTGAAAATACCGTGGGACACTCAAATAGCCTAGAAGAGCACTGAGCCTAAATGAATAAGTTTTGATGATGTGAACAGTATGTCCAGTGGCATCATTTGGAGGGTTTTATCAATAATATAATAATATGGAACGAAAGCGTGAAATTTTACTTATATTGGAGTGTCTTCTCCCCCAAAATGAAATGATACTGTTGTGATGCCGATTTGATATTGTATACGTCAAGTCGAGCAAATATTAACTGTCGGATCGATGGTGTGAGCGTGAACGTTGTGTTAGAACGTCTTGAGCATAGTGCTACAATGATGGAGTGAGCATTAGTTGAATGATATTGTTAAAGTGAAAAACTTTACTCATGTGTCATGGTCTCTCAAATTCATTCATATCTTGTGTGCTCAGCTCCCTCAACCTCATTAATAGCACTTAGGGTAAGTAAAATTTTAGCTGAACCTCAGTATTTTTTTTCCTCACCTATAGTTCATAGAGCTTTGCCAGAGATTGAAGGGTAAGATTGTCCGCCGACAAATTTCACGTTTTTTTATTAGTATATTAGGATTCTATTTATTAAAAAAAAAAAAATGTTTCTGAAGCCCAGGAGGGCAATTGCTCCTGCCCTTCTCAAATGACGATACCTATTGCTATAATTATTCACCTATGAATTGAATTGATAATATATTTGAGTCTAGAAGAGTTAAGAAGGCGTTTAGAAGAAATATGCAGACTTCACTACTTTCTTTGAGAACAATTATCAATCTCACTTAATATATTCTCCCCTTAGCACTATGGTTACAAGATCTCATAGTTTGCTCAAATCTTAGGATCGCACAAATTTAATTTTATCCTATCCACATTGTAAAATGCTTCCCTAGACTTACGTACATCAAGTTGCTGGTAAATGTTTTTCCAGTCTATCGTTATTTATTATAGCATCGTGCAACACACAGAATGCAGTTAATATCAAAGTAATAGGTTGACCATATTTATAACAATCATTGTAGCCATCCCCACTTGTTTAGTAGCTAGCGCGCGAGCCTTTTGTGCGGTTCGATTTCCGATTAACAAACTTTGAAATTTGAACGCGCTACAGTGATTCACTTTCCACCTTAAACTTAAGTCCACGTCTTATATAACCTCGGCACTCGAAAGGGGAGTTAAAGTCCAACCAACCAATCAAATTAACCATCGTTTCTCTTTTAAATATCAAACAATCCTGCTATTATAGCATACGTATCTTCGGTGCGGGTGACTCGGGTTGGATTCCCAGTGAGAGCTCATGTGGCTTGGATTCCACGTTAAGCTATGTAGCTTCTCTCATGTAGCTTCGCTGGTGAAATGGGTCTTAAACTTCAAATCAAACTAACCAATTCTGGTATTGTGTATCGCTGTAATTCCGTACAGTGATAGCGATGATATGACAGATTATTTGCCAGTGGTTGTGGTTAACAGTACAAAACAAGGGCTCGAAATAACACGATGTTTTAAAAAGTAAAACCAGTTTTCACAGCTTTCTTGGCTGGAAGATTTTGACTTTTTTGTACATTTCAACTTTACTGAAATAACAGTACATTCCACTTTCCTTTTCCTACCGTAACACGAAAAAAAAAAAAACATTTAATTACTATATTCTGAAGAAATAATACTAGGTATGTAATAATTGCAAATTTGGAGCGAATCGATCTACCTTTATTGATTATTCATATAATCTTTTAGTGCACCAATTGTTTTTGCATCGATTTTCTCGAAAACTATGCATTAGGATTTACTCTCATATCATTTTCTTAGCTCGATTCGATCTATCTGTTGATATGTGTCTCATTTTTGGATTTTCTTTTTGTTCGTTCAACGCTAATAATATTGTATTATTATATTTTTCAATACGCCTTGTTTTCCATTGTGATCATGGAACCTATTGCAATTATTTTGTTTGTTGATTTTCTATTTGATCACAAAACTTTAAGCTTTCTCCTCTTAAATCCCTATATCTGGACTTAATAAGATGGCCAATTGGATTATGTTTACTTTCAAGTTTTATGAATCTCTCTCTGTGACAACAGAATTCTGGCTGCTACACTAAACAAGACTTTAAACATAAATTTCTACTACAAGATTCTTCTTTAAAATATATCATTACTGCATCACGTAGGGAGAAGGTAATACAAACAATAAGAGAATCAATTTCAGAATTAAAGTAAACAACAAAATTTTCATTTTTTGAAACGGATAATTCCTTATCCTACTATTGATTTGTATATACTGTATTTACGCAAATCTAATGCGCATTTTTTTTTTTTTTAGCCCAGACATACTATGGAAAATTTTGGTGTGCATTGGAATTCATGGCGCGTTATATTCGAGTACAACTTTTATCCATAGTTCACCTCTAGCCTCATTCAAATTTACCCTTTTTTATGCCACGCATCGTTGTTGCAAATAACTTACGTTGTTGGTTTATTATTTTATCCAGAACCTTTGAACTAAGTAGTCACCAAATAAGAGGCAAAGAACATCTTGTAACGCTAATTTCGAGAGTAAAATAAAGGATGAAAAAGAAATTGGCAGACTGGAAAAACTTAAATGTATTTTTAAACTGGGATAATACATGAGGATAAGGACTTCGTACAAAACAATTTAAATAAGATTGGCGTTCTGGTCCTTTGAATCCAATTTCCCCCAGATTATGCATACCCTTCCCCATCAGGTCGGGTCCTGTAGTTAGCGCAACTTCCAAATCTGTAAAGCTTCGAAGATTTGCCTCTGTGGGGACGTTCAGCACTTCTGTTTACATAAGGCCCAAAATGCCTCTATAGTCCGCGCTTGAGGAACATTAGGCAAGTTCTTTGCTTTTTCAACGTAGGGGATACATTCACTACGAAGAAACTCAACATTCTTGGCATAGTGCAACATAGCAAGATCCGGCCAAAACAAAACGTTCTTTCTTCGGCGTCCGGACCGGATAAGAAAGAATCAATCCCTTCTTCAAACATTCCGAGAGATACACATTGGCGTTAATGGTGCCTTCAGATATGCTCGCTCTTTATTGCTTGCCACACCAATATTTTCTTCAACTTGCTTCGCCTCTTTGGATTTTCGTCGTATCGTAGCGCAGCTGGATTCAAAGCATGGAAATATCTCCTTCCTGCAACTTCATCTGGCTCCCAAGGCACATAGGGCTAGTTATCCACTATGAGGAATTTGCGCAGGGATTTTTGGTAAATGTAACGTCACTCTGACTTGGCATGCTCCTCCTGATCGTTGATGTACTTGGGTGCAGTTGTCTTTACGTATGCCTTAATTCCCAACTTTTTCTGCTTCATAAACTGCAGAGTTGACTGCCTCAGCTTCAACTTCTATGCAGCACGACGAGTCGACATCGACGGATGCCTTTGAAACAACTTCCGCACTTTCACAATCATCTTCGGTCCTGGTTTCACAGCTGGACGACCAGTTAGTTTGCGGTAACTTCTCTACTGGGTAGCCTGGAGATCACTCGGTATATCGTGCATTTTGGAACATATTCATCGCAAAAATAAAGCAGTTTTTTGAACTTATTTTTATCTGCTTTATTTTCGTAGTATGAAATAATGTATTTTGCTACCACTTCTTTCTCCTTTCATGACATCATGAGTACTGAAGTGTCAAACGGACAATTGTGACCTAAAGGTAGACAGAAACACCAAGCATCTGCTCGTGTGTACAGTTTGGTTAAATGACATGCCTGTTTCATTGTGCAAATACGGCTTACCAGTCTACCAATTTCTTGTTCACGCTTTAGTATGTATACCGCTCATTCCGAATGTCTATTTCATGTAGGTAGTACAGTAATTTATTTAATAATGAGTGTGTCACGTCACAATAAGCCACTTATAAACTCTCTGTTCTGATTATGTATAAATCCATTGCTGTATAAAATAATTGCCCTACTATTAATGAGCATTACACTCGCTAATAACCAGACATTTTTTTAAAATTGATTTTAAGTTTAGATACGGGGTGCACGTTAGATTAGGATAAATATTGTGTCCAAAAGAACGTCATATTTTTGCTGAACAAAGGAATACTCTCCGAAGCTACTTACCTTGATAAATCCAACATACTCTTATTTCACTTTATCATTAATTTCTGCGTCGTGTACTTTTATCGATGTTTTACATCTCAATGTCTGTGTTTATTGTTTTTACGGTTAATGTGCTTATCTTAAAATGAAACCAATGTATGAGAAGTATTCAAGTATGTTACAAAGTAGGTCAATGAAGAAATAGCTTGCATTGGGACGAAACAACACCGAATGTTTATTGTAATTGATTAATACAGTAAACCCACGTTAACTCGAATCCCAAGGGACTGGAAAATCAAGAGTTCGTGTTAGAAAAATTCGTGTTAACCGAACGACTCAAATTTTATTTTTGGAATACCGTTTTTTCATGTATATGCACTACAGTATGTTAGTATACACACTACAGTATACTGATCATACATACGCACTACAGTATCTTATGCATGTCGTCACAAAAACACTACAGTACTTGTATTCTCTTATCTTGAAAGATTAACAAGGTTTATGTTACCACATACATCAATCCTCTTTATAGCATCAGTTTACATCATCACAGAAAATCCACTTGAGAAAAATACATTACAATAATACACCCTGTTTCAAAAAGAATACACGTATTACGAAGAATTATTTTGTCCAAACTATCGATCGCTGCGCCTCGGCTTGGCTATTGGAGAAACGAATACTCGTACATAGTCTAGTTTATATTAATAGTCGCTAGATGTCAGTTGTCTTCTGCTTTGCTTGGTAAGCGTCATATGTTTAAAATGGCTACTCCGCAGCAGAAATCATTTTGTGTTCTCGAGTTTGCGAAGTGCAAAAATGAAAATGAAATCTTTGAAAAAATGAAATGAAATCTTTTAGTTTTATGTCCCACGGCTATGACGGTTAGGCTAAAGGAGACGGTGATGATGAGGAATGAATGAAATGGTGGAATGAAGAAAGTGGGAGGAAATGGGAGAACCCCGAGAAAACCCACGAGCACGGTGTTTGTCCACCACAAAGTCCACATGGCGCGAGCTGGGATCGAACCATGGACCCCAAGCACCAGAGGTGAACGCTCTACCACTGAGCCACCGCAGCCCCCTTGCGAAGTACAATTCCGTGATTACAGTGCAAAGACGTTTCAGGTTGAGATACCAAATTGATCCTCCGAATGGGTGGAACATTCGCAGATGGTATCGACAGTTTGTAGATACAGGATGTGTAGGTAAAGGAAAGAGACCTGGCCGCCCTCGTGTTCCTGAAGAAAATGTTGCACGAATTCAAACTGCTTTCCAACGTAGTCCTTCAAAATAAACTCGTCGTGCCAGTCAGGAGTTACAAGTGCCGACAACAACAATTTGGCGTATTTTGAGACGTCGGTTGGTTATGAAGCCGTACAAGTTACTGCTGTTACAAGCTCTGCGTCCTGATGACAAACGTAAACGTGTGGTATTTTGTAAAGAGATTCTGGATGCTATTGACAATGATAACACTTTTGCACAATGCATCGTGTTCAGTGATGAAGCGACTTTCCGTGTTAGTCGTCAGGTAAACAAACAAAATGTTCGAATTTGGAGCATACATAACCCACATGCAGTCATTGAACATGTACGAGATTCGCCCAAAGTCAATGTGTTTTGTGCGATATCTCGATCATCTGTTTACGACCATTCTTCTTTAATGGAAACACGGTTAACAGTCAGCAGTATCTCGCTATGTTACAAAACTGGTTGTTTTCGAGGCTGCACAAAGACAACTTCATTTTTCAACAAGATGGGGCACCCCCTCACTAGAGTCGCCAAGTGCGTGAATATCTGAATGAAACTCTACCGAACCGTTGGATTGGTCCTCAAGGAGCTGGCGACTTAGCATGTCTCAGCTGGCCTCCACGGTCACCGGATTTGACACCCTGTGACTTCTTCCTGTGGGGTTTCGTTAAAGACGTTTATGTACCACCACTCCCATAGAACCTGGAAGAATTGAAGAACCGGATCCGTACTGCTATAATATCAGCGACGCAGGACATGCTTGCCCGAGTATGGGACGAATTTGAGTATCGATGTGATATTGTTCGTGTCGCTGATGGAGGACATATTGAACATCTGTAATTTGAACTTGAGAGGTTCGTAAATATGTGTATAAATTTCATATTCGTATGTCTTAAAGTTTAACAAATATATGTATTCGAAATACGTATATTCTTTTTGAAACAGGGTGTACTGTTTTGTCGTACGCTAGGAAAGAGTACACCCTTACCTCAGCTCTTGAGATGCGCTTAGTGATCTCCTCGAAAGTATTCACCGGTGTTTTGTATACAAGACACTTTATGTACCCCCAAGGAAAAATCTAGGGATGAGAAGTCCGGAGAGCGCGGAGACAAATGAATAGAGTACCTATTTTCAATCACTTGATGTCGAAAGAATGCCAATGAGTTGAAATTAATTAATCCATACCAACTGGAATCCCGAATTATAGCATCGATCCGGATATTGTTACCTTTTAGGTTGCAGCAAATACTGATTTCTGCACAATGTATTAATTTCAATCACCTAATTATGATAGTGCAAAATTAAGAAAATCAATCATTGGTGCAAAGTAATACTAATCGAAACCAAACTAATAATAACCGAAACCAACCCAATCGTATTCCGATCCGAAATATCAATATGGGGAAAGAGTAGTCCTAATGTAAAAAGTAATGATGGATTCAATTACACCGGTAATAGAACGAACCAAATTTCAGAAGAAACAGAAATAATAATCGTACATTTAGAAATCAGGCAAACAGTATATCTAATTTTTCTCGAACTGGAATTCGTAGTAATTTCATAGGTGGCACAAATTCTCAAAATAGAAATCAAAGAACTGGAGGAATTCATAATATACAGGACTGTATTCAAGATTGTGCGATTCACTGCAACCTAATTGAATCTTTTGGTAATGTAACTTGAGCTAAAGTTATAGCGTCCATCAAAATATACCAAAGGTAAATGATTAGTTAATTAAAACTTTAGTTCCTTCAGGACTTTTATCTAAGATTAACATAGATAATGTCAGTTTACAGATTGATTCTTAATATAATAATTTCTTTCTTTGTATTGTTCCTAGTTATGATATTGATCAAGTCTTGTTTTGTTTCACTTTGAGTATTGTTATGATTTTTTTTGTAATTCGCTTACTTATCAATATTGTGCTTTCAAAGTCTTTTATAATCACCTTAATTATGCCCAAATAGAAGAAATAAGTTATGTAGTATTTCAATATACTTTAATTTAATTTGTCAATGAGCTCGAATGATATTGAATTAAATAATCTATTTTAGGACCTAAATAATTAGCAAAAGGGTCGCATTTTGAATAAGTCCTCTTCGTCGATAATTTTATAGAATTAAAATGGAATTAATTATTAAATGAATGTAAAAATATTATTGAGACAAAATGAAATTAATATATATGTGTTATAATTTATATGAGGACTATTCGGAAAGTAAGGTAACCACGTATGTAAGATATGTAACGGTCTACGATTCTTTCAATTGTAACCAATTAAAGATGTCGTAGTCGGGAGCCATATATACAACGATATTGTATATCTGATATCTTTGAATTATTTCCATTTTTAATTGTAGCTATTTTGGGCAACGGTGCTTAAAAGTGCACAATCTGTTGTGAAGAAGAAGAAAAATGTAGAATATATGTTGAGATAGATAGATATTTATATAATGATAATGACAACAGAAAGTTTTTCATGGAGATTTGAAAATAAAAGTAAGTTGTGCTGTATATAATTTTAATGTGTGATAATAGATGGTTCTTGCAAAATATATATAAAAACTAAATGTGCTAATAGTGGTGTGTTATTTTAATATTCGAACTGGGTAATATAAAATATAACGAAAATCTCGTTATAAGCAGCTGTAGTGTTCAGCGCTTGAGGGAGGAAAGAATTGACAGCTCATAAGAAAAGAATATGCGTTTCTGGTTTCTCTCTTATTTCCTAGGCAATTTGCTTCTGTATAAATACTGTATTGCAAAAACTGGTCTGGAGTAAACTCTGAAAAATCTGAGCTGAAAAAAAAAAAAATGTTGAAAGTTCGTGTTAAATGAAAACCACTAATGACGCAACGGACTAAAAATGAGTTCGTGCTAATCGAAATTCGTGTTAACCGATAAAACTTCTTGTAAGATAACGCACATCGTTGCCGAGACCGAAATTTTGTCCATGTTAACCGAGTGTTCGGCTTAAGCGAGTTCGTGTTACGGAGGTTTACTGTATTACGAAATCTTGCGCGTTATAAGGTGTAATTAGTCAAATGTCATGATTAATTTGAATGCAATAATTCGTCTAATGAGGACCATGTTGTTGAAGTTGTGATGTAAGAGAAACAGCTTTCACCATGTTGAATATAGAAGATTCATTTTAGGATGTGTAGCAAGTAGGAGATCGGAACTTCGTGAAGCTGTTATCATAAAACCCTAAACCTACAATTATTTGATAGACAGCGAATGTGACCCAAGAAATGATAAATAATTTTCACAGCATTTCTGACTTCTAAATAACAGCGTACGTCAAATTGTACTATTATATATAAGAATCTATGTTTGTCCGGTATATAAATCCATACCGTTGACTTGGCATACTTCAAAGTGATTTTATCGAATAGACCGTAGGTTACATAGAACTTTTTTGGTTCGTATCCTAAGCGGGAAGAAGGGGCATCAAAGTGGAAAAGGTGATTTAAAATTTATGTAAAAAATTTAATCTCTCATGAATTTCTCGTGTTAGGAACATGAAACTACGTATGTAACTTTATTTCTTACAAAAGTTGATATACACATATGACTTACAATCTGAAAAAAATACTGTAGGGTAAGAGATCCTTAGGGAGTGAAATGTAAAAATAATGGAAAATGACAGATATTAGTGTCGAATTCATAGTTGTCAGTTTCGCAGAGACGAATAATAACACTTCCAATACTGTTCAAGTACAACTTTAGCACCCATTGTCATGAGAGGTTGGAAGGCGTGAAAAATGAGATGCCCAAAATGACCGACATTAGTGTAGAATCCATAGTTTTCGCTAAGCTGATTTGGTGACAGTTCCGATGCTATTTGAGCCCAAATTTAGGCACAAAGGACATGACATCTGGTTCAGGAAATGATAAGAGGCAGCACCAAAGGTCTGTTGTTCAGTATTTATTTAATTCATTTTGAGGGATAACTCCGAGGCGATGCTATTTATTATTTATTACCTCATATTGACATGGTCAATATCAAAGGCGTTACTCTTTATTACTTATTTTACTGATATTGACAGGGACTACAACGAAGACGTTCTCAGTTAGTTATATATTTCACTGATATTGATAGAGGCAACACCTTCGAAGTTGCTCTTATTTATTTACTTCATGTATTTCTTCAAGTATGATATATTGCATAAACCTTATTTTCCTCGTGCGAAGAACGGGTTATTTCACCTAGTATAAATATAATATAACTTTCGATTTTGTATGTTTGCTTCCTATTAAATATTTACATTCGTATTCCAAATCTGGAAGAGTTTCCCTCGGTTGAGCATGAAGAAAGGCTACGCTAATTTATTTTAAAATAAATTTCTTTCTAATGTTAACCTATCAACATGAACTGTTACAATTCCTTCCGAGCCACGATTTACTTGTTGGAATGCTGAGTGAATATGGTTTGAAGGCGACATAGAACTCGTGCGTTCTATGACAGCTTTTGAATAGCGACGCCAAAGACAACGTATTACAGGATATTGGTTATTTTCGAATATGAAGATGTTTGTGTTACAACGGGGCAAGCTTGGTCATTTTATGTTAGGGATGTGTTTTTCAGAATTCTTAAAGAACGCTGAAGCCACGAGTAAATGGGATATTGGTGCATAATGAGGTTCCAAGTACGTGAGGTTGGAGATGGTAGTCGAAGGAAGAGATATATCCAGTGAGTAATACTGGAAAGAATAAGGAGTTGAGTTACCGGGTTTATTTTGGGAGTTTTGAAGTAAGGTGCACGATGGGGAGTTGTAGTGAAGAATCATTGGTGGAGCTCTTCCCCTGATGTCTGTAATGGATGCGGTTGGAAAAGTTATGTAGAACTTCAGACAGGGTAGAGTTACTCATAACCACTGTTCTGCAGTTTCTATGTACGGGTCAGATGATGATAGATTCAGAACGCAGCCCCGAGATTGCCTGTGTTTGGAAGGTGTAATATTATGTCATCTTGAAGGGTATTTGGGAAATGGGGGCCAATAATTTGGAAATCAAGGATACATATATAAAATTTCCATGGATCACTGTTAGGAAGGAAAGAGGTCCTTAGAGGAAGGTGAGAAGAATTACTGGATGCTGGTATGAATTATTATATGAATAACTTTTAGTTTATCTGATTGGGTTCGAAGATACTGCTAGCGTAGGTTGTGCACAAAAGCAAGGAAGTCGGTATGGAGTTAAAGCTGATGGACTGCTCATAAAGGACAGATCAGACCATATAATAAGACTCTCTTCGGTTGGGGTAAAAGGAATGACGAGAAGTTGATAACTAGTTAAGGTTGTTCTCATGTTTGGGAACTTCTCATCTCTTATTAAAACTCCGCAATAAACACTTCTCCAAACTTTCCCGACTACGTCTCACTACTATTGCCCTTTCAACTGCCTCCACTCCTCTTCCATCACTTTCGTTTGCAGGTTTATTGAGCAGACCTAAACCTAACTTCGTAACCGAAAACAACCTACAAAAAACTCAACCGAAGATTCGTAACATTATAACCCTATGCGTTTACCCTCTCCAAACTTCCTTTTGCTAAATGTTTCATCATGTATAGAAAGAAAGCAAATGAAAACCGAATTTCAATATGACGATCATATTCATTCAGATGCTCTATGGCTTATGAAACCCGGAGGTTCAACGCCGCGTTCACAAAAGCTCTCCACTAACTTCTATCCTTAACTAACTCCATCCAGTTTCTACTTTGTATTCCTATCTCTGCGAGATCTATCTTAATATTGTCCTCCCATCTGCGCCTTGGTCTTCCATTCAAGACTGTGAAAGCGTTTCTACTTTCTTCCATTCTAGCTACATGACCTGCCCACCTAAGCCTCCTAGACTTGACGACCCTAATAATGTTGGATAAACCGTATAAATTATGTAGTTCCTCATTATGAAGTTTCCGCCGTTCCCCATTCCCGTTCCTCTTGGGTCCGAATATTTGTCTCAGGATTTTGTTCTCAAATATTTTCAGTCTATGTTCTTCCCTCACTGTAAGCGACCATGTTTCGTATCCATATAGAACAACAGGCATGATTATCGATTTATATATTTTAAGCTTCAAATTCCTAGACAGAATTCGCGACAAGAGATTTTGAACCGAATAGTAACACGAATTCCCTGCTTTTAGTCGACATTTAATTTCCTCGTGGATATGATTTTCCTCTGTTAATACTGATCCTAGATATTTGAAACCATCCACTTTATCAAAAAGTATTATGTAATATTTTAACGCATCCATAATTTGCTGTATTACGGTCCCGACGCACTTCCATGTATTTAGTTTTCTCTGCATTTACTTCTAAACCCATGTCCCTGCAAGCGTTTAATAAGATCTCTGCATTTATTTCTATTGTTCTCCTATCATCTCCTATTAAATTTACATCATCAGCATATGCCATAACTTGGTGAATACCATTCAACTGTAGGCCCTGGTTGCTATCTTTGATTTTCCTTATAGCGTATTCCAGAACGAAGTTAAATAATAATGGCGACAACGCATCTCCTGTTTCAGGCCATTTTCGACGTGAAAGCTCGTGGCCAAAAATTTTCCTACCCGGACTTTACTTTGGGATTCATTTAAACATATCTTAATTAATCTAATTAGCTTTCTCGGTATTCCATGTTTTGTAAGAACGTTGTATAATGTTTCTCTCCTAACCGAGTTGTACGCCTTTCTAAAATCAATAAATAGTTGATGTACCGGGCTACTGTATTCCCACTTTTTTTCGAGTATTTGGCGAATGGTAAATATTTGGTCGATAGTTGATCGATTTCGTCTAAATCCACACTGATAATCTCCAATAATTTCATCTGCGTATGGGGTCAGTCTTGCTAATAGAATATTTGAAAGGATTTTATAGGATGTTGACAAAAGAGAAATGCCTCGATAATTATTACAGTCAGTTTTGTCGCCTTTCTTGTGAATTGGAACAATGATTCTTTCCACTCTTGTGGCAATTCTTCCTTGTTCCAGATAAGGAGGATGAGTTTGTGTATCTTGTTCTACAATTTTTCGCCTCCAGCTAAAATTAACTCAGCAGGAATTTCATCTACACCCGGAGTTTTGTGTTTCTTTAATTTCTTTATAGCGGTTTCTACTTCTATTCGGTTGGGTTCTGGAATATACGGTTCTGCGGTGTGTATCTCCTTTTCTCCACGCACACTAGTTTTTGGTTGCTTGTTAAGCAAATCGTCAAAGAAATCTTTCATTCAGATGCTCTAAGCTAATTTCTATTCTTTCTTTCCTTTCTTCCCACTTCATTCTCTCCCTCTGATAAAGCGTTGTTATGTAAGTACTTTTTATATTGATTCGTATATGTATATCCTTTACGTTTATAAACTCTAAATTTACAATCAACATCAGAAACTTTTTCCTAGTCCAAAAATGTTTGGATTTACTCTAAGATAGGTCAAATTGCGTTATGCAAGAAAAAAAAATCTTACGAAAGCCAATTAGATCTATTCACAGAAAATAAGATAGGCGGATTTTATCGACAAGTTTATATGAAGTC
This sequence comes from Thermobia domestica, assembly GCF_964235325.1. Classification (NCBI taxonomy): domain Eukaryota; kingdom Metazoa; phylum Arthropoda; class Insecta; order Zygentoma; family Lepismatidae; genus Thermobia; species Thermobia domestica. Next base: position 250,433,568 of record NC_137454.1, read on the forward strand.
CCAGACAAAACTTGGAAAGATAAATCACCAAATTCTAAAACGGTATCTAATATGTAACTAACGAATTCTGTCAACAAGTGAAGTATAAAGGCGGAAAGTTACAACTGACATCACAAGAAGCAACAAGTTTTTTCTTCTTTTTACGAGGGACGAGGTAGAGGAAAGGAATGAAGATGGCTTATGTGCACTGTACTTACTGAAGATACTTAATTTTTCTAAGAGAGAAAATTCCACACTGTGGTAGAGCTTGGATTTCTACTCTGATTTTATGAAGTCTCAATCATGGAAATGAGAACTTAAATCGTTATGGAGAACGCCAAAAGAATAAACTAAACCAGAGGAAGCTATTTACGAATGCATATCTGAAGACAAAACTAATCAAAACTACTTTCTTTTTGCTACTTCATATTCCGTATCGAAGTCTGCAAATCAAATGGGTGGTCCTATGCCAAAACGGACTTACATTTTTGATGAAATTCAGATAGAGTGGCACTTTGTGAACTGAGAGTTTTATCATGCTAAAATGAACCAAATTTGTAGCTTCTTTAATTTGCCAAGAGATAGAGTAAGTTCTTGTGATGAGTGGATTCCACTGCGAGTGATGAACTTTTCAGTTCTCAACACAAATGGCACTCTATTTCAATTTCATCAAAAATTTAGTTAGTCCGTTTCGGAATGGGACCACTCAAATAGTGTACAGTATACAGCTAATCCTTGCTTTTTTACAGAAATATGGTTGGTACACTCTACTTACTTTTAGTCAGTCAGCAAGTTATAACGCACCACTTTTGAACAGAGAAATTTTCCCACCTTAAGTCATTATTACATGTCTTTCGACTGGACAAGTAATAGTTATACGTAAAAAATATCAAATAAATAAATGAAACGAAAAAATTATTATTATTATATACTAGTATATTTCACATAGGAATTTTTTGTACAGAACAATTCTTATATGCTGGACCACCAGAAAGGGTCCTTTCAACTAAAAACTAGACCACCATGGATTATGAAACCATGGAATTGAATTACTTTATATAATTCAACATAAAAAAGTACTGCATTGATGTACTTGGAAACATAAATTGTGGCTTTTTTTCTTGCTAAATTACAATAACTTTATTTTACAATAGTTAAAGAGAAGTTAAGAAACTTGCATGGCATATATTTATAAATCATCGTTGGGCTACATGCTAATGAAATTAACACTGTACACAATAAAAAGCTTCTATCGTGGTGGAAAAAAAAATTACTGAAACTATATATATTACATGCCCATGGAGAGGCACAAATATTTTTTTTTTTAAATCTTAAATGCTAAAAACATTGAAGGAATTACAGGTGTCCATGTATTTATTAAAACCATACTTAATTCTGCACAAAACTCAAGTGCACGAAGCGAATCCTAGAAAATCCTGCCTTAGTATTTCTTTAAAACAAAACTCAAGGATAAAAGGAATCTCTCAGCAAACCATATTTTCAATTGTGATCACATTGGACGCTTTCCTATTCCTAAGGCAGTCTGTTGTTGCAGTCCCTGTACTTCCACATTGAAAAATACACTGTAAAAATACACGACTTGGAAAATATTTTTTTGTCGTATAACATTCAAGATACCAAACCACACATCTAGATATACATATAAATATATATGTAATTGGCCTGGAAATATATATATATATATTTATATATTTAGCACATTCACTTGCCGCCTTCTTTTTAAAAAAGAAAGAATAACAAACATACCATACAGTGTATAATGCTCACATGCAAAATGCCTCTGGTTATCGAAAACCATGATATACACGCCGACTAGTCGAATCACAATTACTATTAATATCAAAAAGCCACAGTGTCTTTCTAGGAATCAAAAGCAAAATATACACACACACACATTCATATTGGGATATTTGTTGCCTTCTTATATTTGTCAATTATATAATATCTATATGTATAATATTTATATATTAATATTATTCTTTAAAAATGCACAACTCTCTCTCTCTCTCTTTATATATATATAATAATGTTCAGATATGCGCACATGGATCACTCGGACGAAACATTTAAAAGGGACATCATATATATATATAATCATACATTTATATGTATATATAAATCTATATTTTCTCTTTACATACATACAGACACACACACAACTGACAGAAATGCTTACACACGCACACTTATCAATTCACATATATATATATGTATCTACAAAGAATAATCCGATACTGAGTATTGTTAGTGGTTCTTTGCTCTCTAACCACGTAATTGTAGTTTTTTTAATTACATACTTTAAACTTTTAATACTCATCACGAATATATTGTACTATTAGAGAACAATACATGGAGTGTATTGATTGTGAATGTATTTACAAAGCTTCACATTTACATAATCTTTTTCCCTTTTTAATTATGTCAACCCTTGATTGAAGGAGAGCCAGCAATATTTTAGAAAGTACTGTAGCAGAAAAGTGTCACTTTTAACTTGGAGATTATCTATCTTTCACTATACTGAAATACGAGGCGCATCCGTAAAGTAACGTTACAACCACTGTAGGTGAACAAGTAATATTTTTGTGGTCAAAGATGACAATGAAGAGATCAAGAATTAAGTTAAAATGTAAGAAGAATTCAGTTCCAGCAGCAGGCACTACAATTTTACGATAGTGAGATAGAAACAGAAGATAGTATCTCAACGTAACAAGTGTTTGGACAATGGCGGCAATTACGTCGAAAAATAACCCCTGTATCACTAAATATGTTGGAATAAACATTTTGTCAAATACAAATTGTCTTGGTCGAATATCAGCCGTTGTAACCTTACTTTCTGCGCCCATCTCATATTACAATATTGACAAACATACTCAACATATCACATGATGTTATAATAAATCTATTACATTTTACATTGTTTTCCTCAAATTTTACCATGAATTTTTAAAATTCTGTAAGAATTTACTTCCAAAAAATGCCAAAATTTAGCATAAACAATGTGTGTGTCAACAGATTAATTACATCATGTGATAAAAATGTTGAATATATGCGTTTGTATTATACAATTTTGCATTGTTTTGTTACCTAAAAGAAGTACACCAGAGACTGATCCTTTTCTGCAGGAATTCTTTCCGAAGAACTGCGGAACATAAATATTGCTTTTGAAGTGTCATTTATTATGCTAGCATATATTTTAACTTTTAGTCGGAATGTGACGAAATTTATTTTTAATTATTTTTCTAGGAGTTCTATGTTCCTTGACGTGTTAAAGCTATAAATATATTGGGAGATTACTTTCATCTACTAGTAAATATCAATATGAAAAAAAAACCCTAGAATATTTAGTGTTCTTTGTTACGAAGCTGTTGAACACACTTATTAAAAATTTAAGCACAATTGGCTATAGCGCTTGTGGCCTGAGAAGGTTCTTGTGGTTTATATTTTACTCATTATATAATGTATCACGTACAGAGTGACCACGAAACAGTTTTTCATGAATAATAATCAACCGTTTGGTGTTGCATAAGTTTTTAAATGAAATGACGGATACAGCACAGCTTTGACGCTGGCTGAAACTACTATCGGCACTACCTAATAGAAAATGCCGCCTCCTCTGTGATTTTGCTATCGTGGTTAGATACTAAGGTTTTCCGTATACGTATAAGGTAAATAGTTTCAACATATAAAAATGTAGGATTTTAATTTACACTTATTAAGTAGCCACATTATTGATAATTCACTATCAAATTAAAGACAATTTTCTTAAATTTGAGACCATTCGAAGCGTACTGTCCGTAAGAGTTGCGCAATCACTTCATTGTTATGCTATTGAAACAGGTATGTATATCTATTACCATACAGAACGATTTGAGTTCTCGGTTCCCATCTTGTAACACACTGAATGTTTGCATTAATCACTGTAATCCGAATTCCAATTCTGTGCTAACTTATTATATCGTGAGCTTTCAGCAGTGTTAGCTCATGTTAACCAGTCATTTAAAAAATGAAAAATACAGAAATCACTTCCAATCTGTAAGAAAAATCTTCGAAGTCGAGTGATCCTTGGTTTCTTCAGGAATGTTTAATTGAAAATAATTATATTAGCAACAAAGAGCACTCTTTCCACTTCTCTCTCTTTCATATTAACATCTGGCCATTGCAAACTTCGCTTAATTTCGAGTAAACTGTTGTTTTAAACCAGCTTTATTTTCTGTAGAAATGTTGCTATCTACTTTGAAACTAAGATTTGGCGCAAATATATCCTACAGTTTATTAGACAATCTATAGACTATCTACATTGCATTTATTACCGTAATGGTTTACACCGGTTTAGTGTTTTCGGTGTATTTCGAAAATTACGATAGAGCAAAGATAAGATTTGGATTTCTTCAGATAAGAATCGGATTCCTGCTACACAAATATACATTGTAATTTAGTAATATATAAATATAAATCCCCTCGGTAACATATACATACACACACCCGGAAGCTCAAACAATAGTGTTTCTTTGTAATCTATATATAGATCCTTTACGCGATCCCGTCCGTACCATCTTTCAAATTGGCAGAGTTATTAAGTAGCTTTTCATACTCGAAACATGTTAATCTCGATGTACTATCAAAAATACATACCGACTGGCTTATTTGAAAGAAAGACTGTTAAAAAAAAGTTTACATATTTTAAGATACAAATTTACTTGCATGAAAGCTTGATATGCCTCCAAATCGTCAATAGTTTGATATGTAAAATCTAGCCTCGTACTGCTTTGATAATGAGGTAATTGATGGAAAAATAGAGGGGAAATAATCCGCACATCGACAAAGACAAAAAGAAGGGTGTACTCAAATGCACGCCTTGTATGAAAACACTTGGAAAGTTACGCTTTGCAGTAAGCAGTCTATATTGAAGCCAGCGGACTTGAACAATTTATATCGCGTCCGCTAGACACTATTGCTCCTAAAGAAATAAGCATCAGCTATTATCTTGGAATAACTTTTGGCAAGAAATAACAATAAAAATTCCATGGGCGTGAAAGTTCGTATTCAACAGAATTACAAATAATAATACATTGCGACAGTTGTTCCGCTCAGAGAATACGTAGTGGTGATAATACAAATGGTTGTGTGTACGTATATATCATACGTACTACTATGCTGCAAACAACCCTTCTCGATCATTTCTTGATGATCGTACGTAGAATAAAATGACATCACTTTTTCACCCTGTATATTCATCAAAATATAGGTAATCTATGACATACATATACTAGGGTGACCAGCTACAGGAATTTATCTTCCTAATTCATTCTGTTCAGTTCCAGTAACTTCAATATTTTGCTAATAAATTACGAAGGAAACAATTACTGCCAAGTCACTTGGTTACAAGAATATGTACGTACTTCCTGAACACACTCCTCTGAGCTTACTAGTTCAAAAAATTATTAAAACAACTACACTTTTTTCTTCCTTTCTCTTCCCTATTCAGGAAACAATATAAAATGTACTCAGGGGCAAGTGAGACTTACTTGTCAATTCGGCTTACAAACGGCTGGATGAAACAGTATATTGCACCACAGAAAAGGTAAGAATATTGAGGAAAGAGACCACCCTTACACTCCTTAATAAAAGACACCTAAATTAGTGTCGTTGCTATGGTTATTAAAATGTTTGTTACTTTGAAGTAACAATTTTAAGTTCCAGCAGCTTTCTAATTTTCATTCACCGCTATGTTTTACTTGGCTAGGCCGTCAGTGTACGTCTTTTAGAGAAATTACATAGCACGGACAGAAAAAAAAAACCTTTTTTCTGCATTCAACGGATTTTTTTTCTTAAAATAGTATAGAACTACCTAATTCTACTGTATGTAACTAAAAAAAGTTAACGTATTACATTATTTTAAATACAAAATACTCTAGTAATTGACTTCTACACTGAAATTATGCAGAAAAAATAATACAAAAGGCATTTATATTCTCCGTTGAATGTGCTATTTTATAAACAACTTCAGTCTTTGATTCATAACATTGTAAACTGATGTCAGTCAATTCTTTATATAGTGTCAACTATTAATCTAAAAAAGTTAGTGATATGTTTATGCTGTGTTCAATACCGCACATCCACACGGAAAATTGTCAAGGAACATCTACTCAGCTATTAATAATGAGGTCCAACGAAAGGGAAAAAGATTATGGGCATAAACATGAAGACGGTCGGGGAAAATATGAATAAGTAAACAGACTATTATTCATACAGATGTTCAGCACGCAGGTATACATTTTGACGAAGAAATACGAAATGCATTATTTTTAAACACGTGTAAAATATTTTTTGTAGAACCAAACTTGTTTTTCACATACAAATCAAGCACACTGCACATACATATAGACGTAAGCACAAGTATGTTTTCACATTTAAATAGTACAAGTTTTAACACAGTCAAGCTTGGGATGTAATTAGAACTGTCAGATCTTGATTTGTAACACTTATACAATGGAAATAATTCAAAAATAGTTTTTGTTGTTGTTGTTGTTGAGCACAGCACATATGTAAAAGAATATGGTATACATATGTAGTATGTATTATAAAATATTGCATAAATAATAAACTCTACATATTTATATATAATGTTCAGTTTCTGTGTATTTGTGAAACCACAACTAACTGGGTTAGCTCCACCATCAAAACTGCACTTTTGCCCTCTTTGGTTTCATACGTGGAGGCTCTTCTGTTCTCCACAATTATAATTTCCTTGGCAAATTGTACTCTAATCCTCTAGTGCCAGCACCTTTCTGGTTTTCAGGAGAAATATTTGCGCTCGCCTACACTGCAGACACTTGAGTTTCCTCGTCATCTGTACACAAAGAGAAAATTACAATAATGACTACAGATGAGCAAACACAAAGTACAGAAAACACAGTAAATAAAATACAATTAAAAAAAAAACTGTTAAATTGCACAAATCCTTAATTTGATTACATATATGTGTAAAAATGTCGCTATAGTCATTTTTTTTTTTTAATAACTATCTATACAGCGATCTTACACTGGTTTCGTTGTGTTTATTGGTCCCTCCTTTCTAGAAGGGAATAGTTTTTACTGACAAACTTGTGTCCAGGAAGACTTCTGGCGTACATTGATTTGTATTGCAAACATATTCTTTTACTATGGCTTCTACAAATATGTTACGCTTTATCAAGATGTTGTATTATACGTGGAAATGTATCCAAGAACACCTGTTGATATTTGAAGTTTGGTGTTTGTTATATTCCCTGTTATTACTTATGCACTTTTAGACATTTTAAGATCGGGTGACAGTTACGAAAAACTGATCTTATATTTTAGAAGAATGTTTTTATGTACTCATGAAAATAAAAGAATGTTAATCGAAATTGATGTAAAATGCACATTACTGTCGTGTGTTTTTGCAAAGTTCTACGTGAATGTACAGAACAAAAAAGGCAAGTACAATGAAAATATTACAAAGGAGTTACAAATTAGATTAAACGAAATGTTAATGTTTACTGTATTATTCTTATTTCCACTTACGAAAGGAATAATTTTGACGTAGTATAGACTTCAAGAGAACCTGAAGACAAACCAAAGAAATTATTCTCGTCCTAGTTATGCTATGCAGGCTAATGGAAAACCCTCTTAGTAATTCAATCCAGGATCTTATCAATGACGAGTGCGTTAATCGTTTTCTTCTCATGACTCTCACGCTGATGGAAGCATGTTACCCTAACAACAATGTAAACTAACTATAGTCCACAGGCAAGCGTTCTACTATTTATGGAACCACAGCAAAGCAATGAAGAGAACGTATGAACACAACACATTAATATGACAACTGATGAAGAAACCTGCACGAAGAATAGCAGCTAAATCAAGAAAATGAATAGTGAAAATCATTATAAGATAAAAATGAAATCCAAGACTTGACATGGGAAATCAAATTGAATTGTTCAGAATTTCAATTGGCATTAGGATATGAAGGTGCAAATGCTCAAGTTTACTTTATATAGTTGTAGTTGTGTGTGTCTTTCTTGTGTATGTTCTGGTTACTATTTACTCGTTACCACAGGAATACATTTTAACAAACGTATGTGCTACGTGGCACTATAAGAAACTACGGAAATTCCCTCAAGATATTATTGCCTCATAGTTTCCTGGATCGCCTATCCCGTGTGCTACTAGTATCAGGTAGCCTCGACATGTTAGAGAGAAAGACAATAATTCCATTTACTTATGTTGTGCGTCCAGGTAAATGTCACGTTGCATTTTCATTTAACGCATTGGACGCATAAAGAGTGTACAGTCCGATTAAAAAAAAAAAAAAAAATCCTTCACTTTAGATTGAGAAGATCATATTTGGAGATGTTTTTTCCTTTTACCTTTTGTTGTAAATCTGATAAAACCAATCGAGGTCCATCTCAACTTTATCGAATACGGATTGCGAACAATCTATGGGTCTCACACAGTTCATCTTCACGAGTTTTCATTCATCCGAACGACGAAGCCGAGGTGTACAAAAAGGATCCTGTGCACGTGGGTGCCATGTCGAAGGTCACTGACTACGGATCACACTTCTCACTAACATTTCCAGTCGACACATTTCCACTCGCTGAGCAACTTTCCTGTAGGAGTAAGTTTATTCTACAATTCTGATAATGAAAACATGTAGCTGATATAATCATGCACTTCATTTGCTTTCCGTTGTCACTATGTTTTCATCACAGACTGACATCAGGGACACGATTTTTTATCCACTTACTATCGCTAGCGGAAAGTAGTACTACAGACAGTCCCGAGTCACGTAAATTGGACATATTTATATTTACGTAAAAAATTTCCTATATAAAAAGTTTTTTTTTTTATCAATCGATGTTGTAAGAATACAAGATTCTGTACACTATTTGAATAATAAGTTTTTGCATTAATGAATTATTAAAGAGTGTTGTTTTTTTTTCTTTTCCTTTTTGTGTGTGTGTTTGCGACAAATCTTACGTTATGGTAAAAACTAAACTTACGTAAATTTTAACTTACGCACAAAGCCTTGGAATGATCTTTTTACATAAGTCAAGGACTGTCTACAAAAACTTCCTTAGCTTCGTCGTAGCACGTCTACTTTCGATCCTGTTCTGTGCATATTCCCCTAGTATTCATACGTCATTCCCCATAATGCCTCTGACGCCTAATATTATTCATACGTGCTTTGACACAAGTATGTTTCCTAACTCCGATATATGTATTTAGTAGTTAGTGCATTAAAAATGTAAACTAATAAAATTACCATTAAAAACATCTCTGAATTCTAAATATTTAACAGGAATATAAGTACAATATACGTACCATCTTCCTCTGGATCTGTATGGTAGTATCCGGTAACCCCTTCGTGAGAATGAGCTCTACCTAATCGTTGAAGTCGAGCCATTTGTGCTGCTACAGGATAATCTGGAGGCCGACGAGCACGTGGTGGGATTTCTCGAGGAGGGGGCGGTGGAATACCTATGGAAGGAGAAGTTTTAAAAATAAGTATTCAATATTTTCTTTTGCTTTCCTGCTTAATTTGCATGTTTATTACACAAACAGAAGCAAAGGCAGAACTATAATGAAATGGAATGGAATAGTGGGACGATATTTATCTTATTAATGTTTGATGGTAGAATATGTAACGTTTTTCGTATAATCCTACTATATGGAGAACTTCGTTTATCATATTATTAAGGGTACACAGTTCGAAAGAAATGGTTAATATATCTCGGAAGAGAATATATAGTAGGATATAATATACTGAAGAAAGATTTCTTTCCTGAACAGGGTGTCTACTAAAATTCCAAAATGAAATTTCGTGACTTTTTTTGTGATTTTTCTTTACCACACCATAAAATTTCTTAACATTTTCAAGAGTGAATTTGGGTGCTAATTAGGCCGAATTTTCATGCATGCGATAGAAGTGTGCTTTCCTTGCTATTTGGTAGGTCTAAAGCCGACCATAGACATTTTTGCTGGTGAATGTTCACGTTTTATAGAACGAAATTTTCCAGTCTGTACTTATATTTGTACAGATAAAAAAAAATCGTGACCCAAAAGCTAAATTTCTTGACTCATGACCGTTTCCTGATTTCGTGACCGATAGACACCCTGCTACATTAAGATTATCCACTCATGACATTAACGGATTAAAAGCACTCATGAGCGCCAATGAAGGATGGCAGAGTAGAGTTCGAGCCCTTTTTCTAAGTCGTACATATTTTACATTCGTAGATTAGGTCTTAGTTAAGAATGGTGCATGATTTTCTATTGCTAATCTCAACTCTCTATCAACTCTCTATCCCTCTGAATCCTAATACGTGAGTGCCCTTCATTACACTTTTTTTCGTTAACATTTTCTTCGTTATATTTTATAGTTTAGAAGACAAAGACAAAAAAAAAAGTTCGAAAGAGTAGCATAAAGATGCCCATGTAGTATTAATTAATACGATGACTACTGGTAGCATGATACAAATAAATAAATTTATGAAACTGTCTTAAAACGTGTTGCAAGTTCTTCTAGAGGTCAATTCTTTAAGTTGGAAAGCCATTTACTAGAATCATGGGAGTCGAATATCAATCCAACATTTATTTTCTGTAGTTTCTAAACTGGAATTTGCATGCCTCGTGATGATGGGTGAAGTCCATGTACCGTTACTAATTTAGTCTACTTACACACGATGTTATTTCGCTAAATTATGTATTGATATTACCGCGTAAGTAATGGTGGTATTTACACTTTCCGAGAGCAAAGTAAGTTATCACAAATAATGTGTGTCTTAAAATTTATACATACGTACAAAATTGCATTCATGCTACGTATCTTAATAAAGCAATAAAGCCCTTACAAGCATGCAGTGCTACTAACAGAACAGCTTCATTCAGTATTATTTCGTAACTATTTCCTACACTCATTCTAATCTCATCTATACAATTCTGATAGCAATTACACGGTAAACACTAGAAGGGTAACAAATGTTTTAGTATAGTGGAACTATATACTCCTAAAATACTTAAGTTAATCTCTGTTCAGGCGCACAGTGGCTCAGTGGTAGACCGCTCACCTCTAGTGCAATAGACACTTTGTTCGATCTCACGCTAAGCGGATACTTTTGTATTCGTGGGTTTTATCGGAATCTTTCATTTCCTTCCACTCTCTTTATCCCACTAATTCTTACAGCATCAATCACTCCCATTATCATGTTTATTTTAGTCGAACAATACAACTGTGGACATGGAACTTTTCATCTTATTTCCAGCTTATGACCAATCTCTATAATTCACTTCGCTCGTACGGTGAAAAACCCTAAGAAATACGCAAATTTTAAATAATGAAGATCAATGGCGGCCGGTGGATTGCGGTTTCGGGTGTTGCAGCACGAATGATCGAAGACAGAAGATAACTTTAGATGCAAATGCTATGTGACATGTGAAATTAAATAAAATTCAGTTTTTAAAAAATAAAAAAATGCACAATATTTAATCCGATTAATCACTTTATTTAATTTGTAAGTTCATTCTTCTCTCTTTGATTGGAACAAATCTGCCCAATACATGCTGGTTGAACTCTAGTATTCTTATTGTCAGGTCTTCTTCGATGGAAAGCATAACCAATGGTGATAACCTTTCTTGGGACATTCAATTTCTTGAAAGTGTCAATTCTTTTTGATGTGAAAAAAAAAATCTTTTGCTGACGCCATAGGTACAGTTAATATTAATTTCAGAAGCTTTGTACATTCACTAAATATTTTTTCTAGATTATTGCGAATTCATTCATTCTAGCAAACTCAGTCCCTGAGAGTGATCCGAATTCCTCTTCAGTGTAGACTGACGAGAGTTCGTAGCAGAGATTACTGTTATAAAAAATCTAAATTGAACACGCTTTATTCACAATTTATCTATCTAGTGCATACAACATTACTGCCATAAGGTGTCGTGTAAATTTAAACTTTTTTTTTTTTCGAACACACTTCTGAATTGCACTTTGCTTGTTTTGTCTAAACCTTAATTGCAAGTTTTTCCTCAGTTGAAAGCTGGGCTTTTTTTTTTTTTTTTTTGGTAAGTTATTTACAGAAGTTATGGTATGCAAGTCATTAGGAATTTGTAGGCTATGTACAGATACACTTAAAAAAAATTATAATTTCTTGTTCGTAGCACTCATCATCACCTTCAAATCCCTTCGAACACAGAGTTTTCCCGTAATTCCCATTGATATTTCGAATTAATATATTTCTTTTGTCTCGTGGCATTTGTTTCTCTTGTTTCATAACGAAATCTCAGTAAGCAAAATCTAAGGTTATTCATATTTTGTGATGAACTAGGAAGATGACTAATAAATAGAACCAAGTATAGTTCTATAAAAAATATTGAATTTAATTCCATTTGCTCTTCGAGTTAGACGTACTACCCGAAATACCGTGTTTACTCGCGTAACAGTCGCACCTTAAAAGTCTTCACTACAGCGAAATTAAACTGCAGCTAATTTTAGAGTTTTTTTGTAATATCTTCAAAACAAATACAAATATTCGAAAAGCAGAAACGTAGTGAACTAGTTAATACGATTTTGCATGTGATACCCTTATCACAACTAATCTATCTGCTTTCGATTTGCAACTGTAGATAGATTTTGCATTTTTGCGGGTTCTGTAAATAGCGACATACCAAAAGGAGATAGGTGAATTGTGGTAAAGGTATCACATGCAAAATCGTATTGTCTAGTTCACTGCGTTTCTGCTTTCCGAATATTTTTATTTGTTTTGAAGATATTACAGTAAAAACTAAAATTAGCGGTAGTTTAATTTTGCTGTAGTGAAGACCCTTAAGTTTGAAGTAAGAAAACATTCGCCAAAAAATTTCCCCGCATAAAAGTCGCAGTCTACGGGATTTTTGCCTTTATGAACGAGACTTTCTTTGAAATCGCTTGTCCTGCGCGAGTCTGAGCAAAAGAATTTTTCGTGTTGACTGATATGTAACATCGTGCCCCATCTGTCAACAGAGATTAGGCAACCTACTTCCACCCTCCCGCGAATCAGTAAGTTACGAGTTTAATTTTTCAAAAGTTTTAATATTTTACCGTATGTAGGCTATATTTTAATTTTATGTTGACACAATCCTGTATGTATCAAAATTCGAAATTGTTTTGATCATAACGATAACTGAATGGCAGCTTTCCTCGTGTAACAGTTGCAATTGAATTTTCGCATTAAAAAAATGGTACAAAAAGTGCGACTATTACGCGAGTAAACACGGTATATAAGGAATCACACCAGCTAAAATTTCCGCAACTAGACCTGTTTCTCAAAACAGCCAAAACATATAAATAAGAAAATTGAAACTTGGACACTTAGGAAACTTACAGCGTCCTAGAACGTAGAATAGGGTAAAATTTCCATAAGTAAAATGGGGGGAGGAATGATTATATATATATGATATGATATGATATGATAATGATCAAGGCTCTAAACACCAGATTCAAAACTTTCCGTAGCGCTTTTCAGGCTTTAGGATAGTGTGAGGGCATGAATTTTATTGATTATCTCGAGACACATATTTGTAACAAAGTGGCAGACTTGAATAATGTCTGGAAGAAATAATTCTCGTTCTCGACTATTAACTATCCGAACAGGTTTAAAGCTTCACAAGAACGATCTTGTTTTGCTGACCTTCTAGTATTACTGAATCTACACGTGGTCGATAGCAACACTAATTATCGTTACTTTACTATATAACAATACAACAAAAAACGAGAGGTACATTATCAATCTAACCTCATAGTATACCCAATACTGTAATAATTTGTATCTTCGCTCACTGATTAGGATAACCCTCCTGCTACTTGTTTCAACAGAGTTTCAGCGAGGTTTACAATGTTCATAAAAAAGAACTTCTATTTAATTAAATACTAAATGAGATACCTGAGAGTCCACAAACTACTGAACTTGTACAAACAAAAGTATTTACCCATTCATATACAAAAACTATCTACATAATCTTCTGGAGAAACAAACCACATGTGACACACAAAATTAAAGACAACTAAATTAAATATGACCTTCAGTTTGTGGTTGTTACTACCTTGAACTTTTCCAGTATTGGCCGGTCTTATTAGTTTTACATATGTACATTTCTTATAATTGACGCAAATGTATAATTCTTAAAACAAATTAGTACAAACATGAAAAATTTGTATAGCACTATTTTTTATAATACAAATTATGATTTTTTAAAGCAGTTTAGTAGAAAGAAGCGGCAACCACAAATTATCGGCCATATTTAATTTAGCAAGTCTTTTTTTTTTAATTTTATGTATGCAAAATATATAATTATTATGTTTGTACAAATTCATTTTTTGTGGACTGATATGTATCTTTTTTAAAAATATTTCAGAAGATTTTTTTATTGAATTTTATCAAAATGTTGTGTAAGATATCAGGGCTACCGAAATCAATGCAACGAGTAAAGAACAAGCTACTACAATACTGAAAACACATTTAGGTTATTATTAATAATTAAAAATGTTCCCTTACGTACAATATCTAATAAATAACAAATTAAAGATATAACATTTGTGCCCATAATATTGATTCTACTAACATATATACACACTAGAATCCATACAGCTAGCTTTTATTTATTTATTTTTAGTTTTTAAAGCAAACTCAAGCAACAAAAACCAGCTTATTCACTTTCTATTATAATAATGCTGTCGTTAAGACATCGAAAATCACTACAAGTTAACAGGAAATGACTGACCGACTAAAAATAACTCCTTAAAAATACCATTCAAAAATTGAACAAGACCTACGCATTTACGGAGTTGTATAGTATGTAAATGCTAAAACAGCCCGCTCAAAGAAATTTATTTTCTTTTTAGTTTCCCAATTTAGTGTAATGGATGAAGTTCTAACTTAACTGAGTTAGAATAACGCTGGCATTAATTTAAGACATGACAAACAAAGAAATTACATATGGACTGAAACCACCTGAAAATTTTGATACGCATCTCTAAATACTGGTTTTTGTTATTGTAAATTATGGTAAAACGTTTATTGTATGTACAGATGACTCAAGAAAGTGAACACTTCCTGAATACTATACTTTTTGGGTGAATCTTATTGAGTGTTTTGAGCCACTAGCGTTCTCGGTAACATTATGCATAGCAATCATATAGTACTTGAAGTTACATTAAGAACAACAATTGCAGTTGTTCATTTCAAAGTTAATGGCATAACCATTTGTATCAGGAAGTACTCGCATACTTTCTGAAGCCAATTTGTGAATTTATTTCACTATATATATTTCTACAAGGGTTTATCTACATGTGCACGTAGTGTTCACCAAATTGCACTTTTGAAGCAGGTCCTACTACAACATCAACTATGAACTACTCACCATGGGTAGGGATTGGAGGCAGCACTGGCACAGCATTTTGTAGAAAAGGTAGCCTTGTTCGATGCATAGGGGGAGATTGAGCTACTGCAAACAAACAAACGGGAGGGAACCTTTAGATATTTCCCATATCCCATTTACAGCATGCAAATATTCCCCCATTCAAATATATATATATACACACACATAATCAACAGCGCACAAATACATTATTATAAACATATATACACCACAAGTACACACGCTTAAAATACACAGAGTACATTTCATGCAAACCATGCAATTCTGAAAAAAATCACATGTATGTTTGCACACTGCGTAGAACAATTGGGGGTTCACTCTTCCATATAAAAATGCAGTACGTAATATGCTGTACAAGGAGCATCAAAGCTTTTTATTCATGCTAAAGCGTTTATACTAAGATATAATCAATGAAAAATGAAAAAAATATATATACGCTGCTTAGAGTTGGAACCAAATGACTACGAAAATTTTTACTCAAAATAAATTGTATACTAAGTCATCTTAAGAAAAAAAAATCTCCAAGCTAATATTCAAGATCATATTAGCTTACTATGAAAGGTAAAAAATTACTTTTTTGTAAATAATATAGTATTAATATAAAACCTTGTTTGTATTTAGAACTATGATTAAACTTGCCTATGGTAGCCACAGCACATGTCACATTTGAATTCTTCAACTTAATTAGTTACCTGCCATTTGTAAATATGCACATCTGTTACTACACTCGAGAAAGTCATAGTATGCTCGATTAATTCGATCAAATCAATCTTGTCACAAATAAATATGATAAAAACTTCCTACTAATATATGTTCGAAGTGTCATTATGAACTGTCAAGTGAAAGTGAAAAACTGTTTTCTGAATGTGTGCTCTGATTTATTTTTTGAAGACTGCACAATTAAGGAGAAACTGCATTTCCTTAAGGAAAATCTACATTTCCTTACTTTCACATTGTTTCTTCCACAACAATCATCTAGCACATTATCACTACTGTTTCTGCATTTTTATTTCCTAGGGACTAGAAATCTTTCACATTATAGCGGAGAAACGTCTGAGTGTTTTGATTTCCTTTACATTTCAGAGCTAAATTTTAAACAAATTTCTTTAATAGCTTATTTTGACACTGATTGACAAATGCATTAACTGATTAAGTTTGTACAAAATGCAGTACTGCGCAATTAGTGACATTCTACTGAATTCATGTATGTTGCTTGCAAATATTGTATGTGAATATTTGTTTGTAGTTATTTAATTCTTATGCTGAAAATTTTGTCCGTTGCATGCTGCTATGGTGTTACTGATAGTTCTTTAAATTAAACTTTTCACACACAAACTGCTCTTCTTAATAATTGAAAAGAGTGGTATATAAATGTAGCTTCCAGTTTCAGTCATGCAAAAGTAAGTGGTTGTTGAAGTATATTAAGTCATCCTAAATAGTAATAAGCACTACTGAAAAATTTCAAGAAAACTAAGAGGACTGGGGGAAAAGAACGTTCATAAAAACTGCTGCATTTTCTCTTCAGTAGTCATATTTTAGAATATTTAGTTGTATTACCATTGAGTTTAAGTGTTATGTTCTCGGATGAGGTGTCCGCATTTTTTTTTTTCTTTCTTTGACGTTTACTACAAACGCACATTTTATTATTCAGTAGATAAGTGCTGTTCATG
Source organism: Thermobia domestica (assembly GCF_964235325.1). Taxonomy (NCBI): domain Eukaryota; kingdom Metazoa; phylum Arthropoda; class Insecta; order Zygentoma; family Lepismatidae; genus Thermobia; species Thermobia domestica. Next base: position 250,450,676 of record NC_137454.1, read on the forward strand.
AACAATATCAAAGACCCACAACTAAAGGGGAAGCACATCAAAAATCAAGGGAATAACCCCTCCCAACAAAACCTTAGTAACCATTTTCAGTGAGTGGATGTGATGAGTTCATAATATTACGTTTAAAACTGTTATCAATTGTAGGAATATGTCAAAGGATACTGTAACTAAGTTCGTGAGTTATACCAAAACGAAAGTGCTCAATGTGCGACGAAACTTGAAAAGAAACAACAAATCTGGTAGTGCACGAACATCATTCACAACGCGTAATACACGCTAGCAAAGCCCTAACAAAAATTACACACTGCACTAAACGTACAACAACAGAAGCAAAAAGAAAGAAAAAAAGACAGTTGGGACCCGGGGGGATGGGCAACATAGCACCAATAGCAGTAATGTCTGTAAAAATATAAACCGGCAGTTTGATTTAGTTTAAAGTAATATATATATTGTCCATAAATTGCAGCAGTACTAGTACTAATAACACATCTTTATATTACTATTAAAATTCACGTATGACTTAAATCTAAATAATTTCTCATGGAACATAAAAGTATCCTTAAGAAATGCAGGCAAGACACATTTGTTTCGGTGTTACTGGGATGTTTTGCATTTTTGAAAATATAGTTCCTTGATAGTAACGTGTTAAATGACTGCTGTGTGGTAAATATTCATTGTAGAAAAGCTATCGTGATTACTACAAATGATCTTGCAAAATCATACAAGCAATCCATTACACAATCATGTTACGTTATTTCAGTTCATGTTTAACAATGCATATACGTTTCCCGAATATCATTCTGAATAGAACTTGCAAGTTATCCAAATTAAACTAGCTTATCAGCAATAATTGTATGGCTAAAATTGTTAAGATTTAGTTAGGGATATAGGCATTCCATGCAATTTCGAAATTTAAACGATCTGACTTCATCGAAAATTTTCTTCTTTGATTCAACCATTTATACTTCAACAGGTTAATCTGAAAGGTTTCTTCTCCCACTCAGAACAATTTAAGTAAAACTGTCAAACTGAGCTGTTTTCTGTTCAATATCGTATAGTATCTTTAATATGCATGTTATGGAGATCTCGGATAGTTTCTCAAAATGAACACAAGGGGTAAATTAAATTAACATTAATAAGACAACGGTTAACTCTGATTTAATCCACAGTGGAAGGAAAGAAATGTTATACGTATTTTAATCTAAACAATACTAATATAGGTTATGGCGCATATAATTAAACTAGGTATACAACAATTGCAAATTTGAAGCAAAGTGATCGACTTTTATTGATTATTTATAGATTTTTTGTGTGCATCAATTGTTTTCGTGAATGAACACGACATGCAAATAGTTGAATTTGGCATAATGGCATAATGCCATTAGCGAAAAGCATAATGGCTTTGAAAAAGTGTGTTTGTAGAACAAAACGAAAAGAACTTCGCCCTATTTCTAATGCTAAAAATTATATTTTCCATTGTTTACAATGAGAATTCACGCGCCAAATGCTTTTCCAAAGTCAAGTTTATGGGCATGGCATCTCAAATATTCAGTTATTTGGTGATTATTCCTCAATGGTATGTCCGGTCGGGACATGCGACCCCTTACAACATTCAGCGCTATATCTCGAATCACCATGTCAAATTTGGTTCAGATCGGCTCAGACATCTCGGAGGAGAATCCGGATAAACAAATGCCTAAGTCAAGTAAAGAGAAGCTTCGCTCCAATTACAGGATATGGACGACTTAAATGTTTAAAGAAAACCAATCTTTGGGACAACAGGGATTTTGCTTCCTTCAGCTGCATGTGCCGAACACTTCATAAAGCAAGAAGTTTTTTTTCTCTCTCTCTTTAGTATAATCTTTTCATAAACAATTTAACGAATGAGAACTCTGACTTACACGCAGAGACAGAACTGTCATATACCTACATTCACGTAAGGAAAACGTGAAGTTTCTCCATGAACATTGAAATCACTGGAGCAAATTAAATGTATGTTTATATTTGAAGAGTTTTTTCTCCTTTGACGATGTGCCTCAGTCATTACTCCTTACTACACTTTTATTAACGTCTCTGAGTATTTATTTTCTATAAATATTCAACTTTTGACACCAGAGATTCAAATAAAATACTGCAATTTAGCTTTGAAATTACCGGTTGTTGTCACATATTACACAATCTTTCCATTAAGAGTACATGCGTACGATGCTATTTATTCCAAACGATAAACTTTTTCCCTTTCTTCCTATAACATCTTACCCAATTTCTCTTCGATTTAATTTTTTTGTTCCGAAACTAACCGTACTAACGGGGAATCTGTCAAATTATTTGGGAGAAATTACTGAATATTAGCCATAATTCTTTGATAGTGATTTGTTTGCTAAATTACGTCTGAAAAATCCACACAAGCATAAAAATATTTCGTGATGTGCAAGAATATTGTAAAATACACCCTACTAAATGATCATTTACATGCATCAGAAACAATACGTAAATTATTTTTCGTCATAGTGTTGTCTTGAATAGCTTCCTAAGAAAATAAATCACTTATATAGTTTATTGTTAAAAGGAAGTTGATTGGTATTGGAGAATTTTTAGTATTTTACACATTTACAAAACACCAATATTTTACATATTGTATAAAAACCTGATAGTCTATATTCTTGAATTAAAGAATTTTCTCATACATTACGTTATCCAATGGAAATGAGACATATTTTTAAAAAATACAGAAATATTTGACTGTACAAACTATGTTTCTATTACGTGATACAAAATAGATCCCAGAGGATAAGCATAAAGTTTAAGAAAAACAGGTGAGAAAACAGAGAAAGAACTTCCACCGAGTTCCCAACGCAAATGATTGTAATCCATCACCTACCCTGCATCACTGTGTAGCGTCGATGCTGCACTGGGGGAGAGTTTGCAGACCCTACTCCCACTTCGACCGAACTGTTGGAATGTGAATCCAGCTGAGTTGAATGACCTGAGTCTGTCTCGTAGTTGGCATGAGGATAAGACCCAACACTACTGCTGTCACTTGAGGTCACTGAACCTACAGGAAAAGGTGGCTTTGGAGTCGGGTCAACGTTCTAACAGTGTACATTCATGGAAGCACAGTGCTCTTTTATTTATTTTGCAATATTATCTATCTATATATATATATTTTGGAGTATATTATATCTATGAAAATTTCATTAAGATACTACGGGTACTACAATACAAGCAACAGTTTTGATTTTTTTAAAAAAAGGAAAAGAAAAAAAATAAAATTAAATAAACAACAAACTATTTTCTATTCCTACAGGAAATTTCTATTAATTTATACTGGAATTAAACAAATAAAAGAAAATTTACTACTGTTCAAACAATTCGTAACAAAAACTTGTAACAATTACTTCTGATATTATAATAAATTCATGGACATTTTGTCGACAAATATAAAGGAGATGAAACTTTTATTGCACCAGTACTAAAAGAAAAAAAAAAAGTTTGTTCTATTCCCACAATCTACTAAAACAGGTAAACGTTTTCAGAAAATTTTCCACAATAGTAAAATATGTTATTTGATCACAATAAGATTTTGACTCTAATTGAAATATTTCCCACACAAATTTATCACGTTATGATTATGAGTTAACAAGGAACGTATCTATTTTAAAAAATCTAAGTATTTTATCATTGTAAGGTTTCTTCTTTTATATTATATAAACATTTTATTTCTACGGCTATCTTTGGAAAAGGTGAAGAGATGGTGGGCATTAAAATTGAACAAAAAATTTAACCCAAATTTCATATGAATCAAGACGAAGTCATCCAATTATGCCAGCCTTAGTGTATAGAATAAAAACAATACACTATGGAACTACTAGAAATTTTTCCTTGTTATCTTAATTATAATTTTCTGATATAAATAAGCACCACAGAAAATACACATAACAGTAACTTTCTTTTCTCTCCACCGTTAACAAGTTATTTTGACAATTATGTACTAGCACTTTCTGCTACTACTGGAGTCAAAAGAAAGAATATCGTAAAACCGTGTTCAGTTAGACTGCAGAAGGGTTCTTCAGTAAAGAAGTTAACAGAGGTAACAAATTCTTAGTAATTATGCATTTTAAGATTTTGTAAGTAGTTTTATCTTCCGAAATTGCACCCAACTGCAATTTTCATGTATTAAACGAGGAATGATATTGACAGTTTTCTGTAAACAATCTAAAAATTAAACATTTCTTCCATTCACCGAATCTGAGATTAGTTTCAAAAAAGAAAGAAAATACGTACTAAAATATGACAAGATCTATAAATATTCGTTGCAAATATTTCCAATAACATTTTTAAAAAATTAAAAACTGATATTTTTAAAATTCTAAAAATCTATTCAATGAATATGTCTTAATATGTAAAACTTCATATTGGAATAAATGACTTTTTTTCCTGAAAACTTGGTTCTCCTTTTAACATTAATCTAAAGTGAATGTCTATCTTGTCAGCACGAAAAATTGTATCTAGTTTAACATCCAAGTAATTCCTAGTATAGACTTTTCTTTGAGGAATCTTAACACTGCTTATCCCATATTTTGAGAAACCATTATCTTGCGATGTACACCAATGTCTTTTTCTGTACGATACCTTTACTTTTTCTTCTTTCTCTCTCTCTCTCTTTTTTTTTTTTATATATATATATAAACCAATTATCTCATGAAAATTATAATATTTGAAGGATAACGTGCGTACACAATCTTGTGCAGCTGAATACTGTATCATTCAAAACAAATTTTGATACAAAAAATCTTTTGTATGTGCACAGGTGATTCAAATATCAAGATATCTTTGCGCGAGATTATACTAAATTATGTTCATTAAATACTTTTCTGTCAAATCATATCTTCAACATTCGGATAATTCAACCTTAATAGTAAGTAAGGAAGGAAAGAAAGAAATAAAATAAAATAAAATAAAATACTTAAAAGTAGCAGCGTTCACACATATTGGAAATATACGTAGCATAGAACTCAGAGCTATGATATGAAACGTAAGGAACATAGAGCTGACAGCAGGACTCGTTTTCGCGCTAAGAAGTCAAATATACTTGATGGCTTTTCACTCAGTGAATTGTATTGCTCAAATTATCTACTAACAAGTTCATTGTATTGCTCAAATTATGTACTAACAAGTTATCTTGCAACTCACTTCATGCAATGGATTAAGAATTGCATGCTATAACGTTATGATGATTTAAAAAAAAATCCAAATAATATTCGTTCGTAGTTTCTTTTTGTGGATATAATTTTAGACTTTAAAAAAAAAAGGAACTGAGGAACTAACCAACATGCTAAAGAAAGCTATATACACATTCCAAAAACCAGCATCATGCTTAATGATGTGCCTAATTTATGTGAAATAACTATTTATTGTGCAAGTGCAGCATACAGTTAAATACTATTACTAAAATTCTCTTATTCTACAAATTTCATTAATGTTCTTAATTACTTTAAGTCTGATTAGTATTTCGACTTTATTTCACATAGCGCGTGGTTCAGGTTCGACTCCTGATTGATGTACACTGAACGGAGTTGATCGGAGCCCAATTAACGATGCGCCTTGGACTCACAAACATTGCTTCTGCATAGGATGTGAAATAAATGAACATTTTAGATTAATCACTTCACCCATTCTCAGCAGAAAATGTATGATATACTCGTTTTGAAGCTTATGATATCTAGCCTAGTAATTAGTATGAACAAAAATATAAACGTAATTTTGCTCTTACTAAAATGTTCTGAGTAATTATCCAATGGTAACTGACCAAATCTTACGACAGGATATAGACAGACATACTTTTGAGACTAGTATTTTAGATTTAAGTTTAAAAAAAAAAAAAAAAAAAAAAAAAAAAAAAAAAAAAAAAAAAAAAAAAAAAAAAAAACGACTATTATTAAGAAAAAGCTAATCAAATCTGAAACAACTATTGTGTATAAACTTCACTTAAGTTATCATATACTCTACATTTGGAACTATTAGTTAAATATTTGGACAGTAAACTTTACTATTACGCGAAACTTCCTTGCTACATGGAGAGTAAACGTCCGTCAGAAGATTTTTGTAAATGTTTTACATCTAGCATATATCTATTTTCAATTATGAATGCATGAGCGATCTGAAAATCGACTGAATCACTTTTAACATATATTCTGTTCAGTGAAACCGTTGGCATTCACACCTCTGCAGAATATGTTTCAAGAGGAAATTCATTGTTTTCTCAATAAATTTTACTGCTAGCAATTTATGTCTTTCAGACATCAACAATATTCTTGGTTGATTCTTTAAGATTGTAAGTTATTTTATAAATCAGCACAGAAAAAAATAACTGGATCCTACTGATTACATGTGGATATTTACGCACATAAGTATCTACTACGTATGGTATTCACTGTTTGAACAAATAGAACGTCGAAACGCATAGTACGATCAGTGCTAGGAGATCCAATAATGTGCAAATGAGTACATGATTGCTTTATACAAGTGACTAGATGTAAGTCCAAGTCAATATCTATACCTAATTAATCTAAAAGTAAGGAATTAATTACGATAAATTGATTAATTGATCCCAATATTGTAATTAATTTCTAAAATATCTTTAAAATAATATTCCAAAATTAAATACTTCGTACTCTTTTTTTGAGAACGTATGCTAAACGTACTAATGTGCTACAGAAAACATCCACTCTATTAGCGAATATGTTTTGACAGATCACGTTAAATATCTGTTATTTATTATACAAATTGTTAAAAACTTGTATAATAATATTGTCTTGTTAAAAAGAAATAAATAATACGGAGAAGGGAGATACGACTATTCTCCTGACAAAGCAGTGACTGTTATGAATTACTATTTATGATGTAGAGAATGTCAATATTATGTTTGAACTACAGTTTGTGTAAAATAACTTCTTTCAGAAGTACTGTCCCTGTGATTTGACAGTCTATTTAATGTATCAATTATGTATAGCCATGTGTAAAAATATGAATTCATCTAAGTAATTTATTTGAGGGGAAAAAAAGGAGTATAATGGCGAATTTTAGTACAGACTGCTGTTAGCATGTACTAGATAAATAGTCTACGGTAGATATATAATACAGAAAGTATATAATTCTTTTATACTAAGTATGTACCTTAGAGCATTTATCAGTGGTAATACGGAGTGGTTGCAAGCTAAATCAATCCTACTCAAATTTGAAATTTTACGCTGGAAGCAACCTCTAAGGACATAGAATTCTTTAAAAACTTGTTAAAAAAAAAAAAAAAAAAATGTAAATTCCTAAACGCACAGGGTACAAGATGAGTTCTTTCTTGTACAGAAAGATGTATTCAAAGAGTTGTCTTTACGTCGAAATTAGAGAAAATCGATTATGTACAGACATCAACATTAACTGGAGACTGCAACTGTAAAATCTTGTGACTGATACGTACCTGAGGTTAAGGTTTTGCGTAGTGGAAGATTACTCAAACTTGTGACACTACTGCTCTCCGCGTTGAGGTCCACTGGCATAGTAGGCGTGTCCGAATGAGAGCGTTCGTGGTTAGACCGACCATGCTCACGACCTCGTCTATGAGAACTTGGTGACGGTGACGGCGATAAAGTATGAGGCAGACCATGAGACTGATGTCGCGGCTGGTGAGGCTTTGTCTTCGGTTCACTAAGAGACAAGATCTTTCGTACTGACTGTGGTGATGCCGCACCTAAAGTAGAGAAAGAGCATTTTTTTTTTCTTAAGTCGCGAATGCTTAAATCAATCGTGATACAAATTTAAACGCTTCAGTGGGAAAGAAAACTACTTTGATTTGTTTTCTAAGTATCTATAAATGTATTACTCCGCTGTTCAGTCAAATTTCCGCATTGATATTTTGAGTATGAGCATCGTTACCATTATCAATGACTTATTAAAAAACACGCAACAGGCACAATAGTAACTGCACCATAGCACTAAAACTAAGCTCCATTGGACAAGGTCGCAAAGAGCTTTGTTTCACAACTACAAAAGGATGCGTCACAAATATTACTAACATTTCATTACATGCTATGCTGACACTGCTTTATTTACCACGAACGGAATAGTGGCATTTGAAAGACAGATGATGATGATTAAAAAAAAAAAAATTATGGCTTGAAAATACTTTCAGTTTCCACTCTAACATAAGCTGCAACAGCATAGAGAGGCTGGCCATCGCACTATGGAACTGGGAACAAAAATGACCAAGTTCTTCATGAAGTGCTTAATATGACAATGACTTTTGGTAAACTATTTTTTTTTAATATCCCAAAAGGTATTATTTACTGTCTTTTTATTTTTTTTATTTTTATTTTATTTTTTTTTTTTTTACACTGTCTTTTAAATCCCACTTTTCCATTTTTGGTAAATGAAATGTGTCAGTTTATTAACCAATCTTACAATAGAAGCCTACGTCGAGTTGTTTTGAACAAGATCAATCTCAGAATGAAAAAAAAAAAAAGGATACGTATGGCAATTTCAAAACAAGCAGTGACATAAACCAAAGTAAAAATCTTATCACGTAACAGCATATTTTTTTGAAGCGAATAAGAAAGAAGCTTCTACTTTTATTTACTACGAAGAATCATATTTATTTAATTATATGTATGATACATAGATTTATCAGCATAGGAGGTAATAGTTCTTTTGACAAGAAGAGATCATAGAATGCTAAAAGAGGAAGAATCTAAAGAAGAAATCACAAAGCATTACTATCAACAACAAGATTTTAAGATGTTAATTCCTAACTGTAAGTACGATACGCTAACCAATATTTGATCTATTCCCGTAACAGCTGTTCAAACAATTTCTATTCAGAGTAACAGAATAACCGTACCTAATTCAAATGCTTCATTTAAAAAGAGAAAAAGTTAAAAATATACAAAATGTGTGCGGTAATTTCGTCCAGAAGCAGTGTGCATTACCATGTTATAACAGTTATATTCCTATCTTCTTTTTACCAAGTTATCTACATAATCTAATTATGGAAGTATACTGACCAAGACAACTGCAAACTAGAAAAGGAGTAAATTGTTTGGAGTAAACGGAATTGAACGCTCATATTGCATTGGAAAGGATCGTTTGCAAAAGCAAAAATAGTAAGATCAACTTATGTAGAAACGTACAACTAAGCACAGCTAACCTTTGCTTTTGCGAATTTTCATTTGCAGTGAGATGTATGCACCTTCCTGGGCTTTGGGACGAGTCTGCTTTGGCTTGTTACCCCCTTTTGGTATGCCTTGCACATGTTGATCTATAGTTTCAAAATATACAAAACAAAAAACAATCATTGCCTCACATCTTTGTGTATTAAACTGATTCTGTATGTATTAGCAGGCCTTCTTTTCTTTCTATATACATGCTGTTGGCCAACAAGCGTTTTGCAATCCTATACTCTGAAGCAAATACGGAAGCAATATGATCTAATTTCTTTGTATTATGCTTACAGAAGTGAAGATTCCTAACTTCATAACATGTTGTAATCAAATATTCGTAGCGTGAAACTATTCTTCATTAACGCATTTGATCAATATTTAGGAGCATTATACGTGCTTGATTAAAATCAATTCTATAACTGATAGAGTTGGATTTATGACATCCGTTAGAATTTGCAGAAGATTCTCAAAATTTAGAAATATATGTAAGTGATTTAGAATTACAAAATTTTTGATTTGACAAAATGAGAATTGGATATTTCTACATTCCAAGATTAATTAATCAAACTAATACAAGAAATCAAGGGCTACTGACAAATACATACGTAAATATATGCAGAAACAGATTTTTTGAGAACTTTTTAACAATTAATTTATTAATAGAAGATTAATGTACTGAAATTTCCCCACTTCAATGAGTGCACCATTAAAATATTATTTTTAAATGAAACTAAGTCATAGTGAGATAGAGAGAAAGTGACGACTGTTTCCTGAACATGCCATAGTAACAAGTTTTGCACACACCATGGACTAAGGGAAGTAACTACTCAACAAATTAGACTACGTTAGTAAAAGCTCCAGGTTTTGTGCTTGCTCTAAAACTACGAAGACATTCTTTATAGAAGAAATATCAGGATGAAATGAGGAATGAAGTAAGAGGGTACCTACAAGATATAAATTCACGAAATGTACTAGATAATGATAACTAAAAAATCAATACTCTTAATATTTTCCCCAACTTTTGCAGACTTCGCCTAAGCAAACCCGTCAGTTCTGAGCAAAGTTTGTCGAAGTCGGATTAAATATAAGTAGCAAGAACCTCACAGTTTTCAGTGATTTTAAGTTATTCACTTGTTATTTTTCATCCTGAAAATGTTACAAAATTAGCCCTATAAAAACTGGTTTCTTATGGAAGACTTGTATACCTTGTTGGTCGACAATATGTATACAGTTTTAAACTGTTAATTTTATTTTTACATCTACCACCTTACCACATGATCTATCTTTCCTTTTCCGATTGAATTATAATTGTACTTACCAAATTTAGGTCCCAAATTAACACCTTTCTTGCCCTCACTGGTGCTACTAGTACTACTAGTTGTAGATAATGTCGGTGATGGGTGTCGCTTACGAATTGGCACTGTAGATGGTGCACTTCCAGCAGGCTCACACTCTAAAGATAGCTGATGAAGCTTCTCTTCGTCTGTTATAACTCTCATATTGTTAAGATATGCTTTCACCCTGCGAACCATCTGAGCCTGCAAAATTTATTAAGATGTCTTCAGTATGTTTCAAATACAAGTATAATAATGATACAAGTCAAATATACCAAATGACAGTAAACCACATAAAAATTGCAGTACGTAACTCTATGGTTTAAGGAACCAGAAGGTTCGTCGCAGAAGTTACTGGCTCTCACGAGTTAAAACAATTCAATTACCTTCCTGAAAATAATTTTCATATACTGTATTCTACTTAAAGATAGGGTAACCATAAGAAGGTTGACTAACTTCCCGATTCATACATCACAACAGGAAAATTATGGTTCTGTAAGTTTTTAATTCTAATTTCTTCGGTAACAGCCATAGAGGCAAAAAGAATAGTACGCTTGCCTGTAGTTTACTGCAGTAGTCCAGCATTAAGTCTGCTACTACTTATTTTCGTTTTTATTATTACTACTATGTTTAAGTGATTAAATTTATTCACTTCCTCTCATTATTATTATTATTATTATTATTATTATTATTATTATTATTATTATTATTATTATTATTATTATTATTATTACTAATTTTTTAATTACTTCCTTGATTACGGTTTCTACTCGAGGCTATACTTCGTTGGGAACAGGACTTCACAATGAAATAATAATAATAATAATAATAATAATAATAATAATAATAATAATAATAATAATAATAATAATAATAATAATAATAAATAATACTAATAATAATAATAATAATAATAATAATAATAATAATAATAATAATAATAATAATAATAATAATAATAATAAATGTTAGCCAACAATGTTACAAATACTAAAAACAGGCTTGTTCTTATGAGAATAGTCTGTCATTGTTTACTAAGCAATTTTTGCTTGTTTCTGGTCAGTGTATTTATTATCAAGCTGATTAATTTTTTTTAAACTATCACACTACAACACTGCTTTTTCTCTTTTTTGCACAAATTACTGGTGAAATATATTGTAGTTTATTATCAATAATAAGCCTAGAAATATTTTAGAGAAAGAATTTGAATTAAAAAAATATCAAGCAACTGTTTGGTGTTAGGTCGAATATTCACAAAACATGTAAACAGGCCCTTACCATAGTTTACAATGATTAAGGATTAAATATCCAGCTGTTACTATGTGTTTTCGTCTGTTATGGGTCAAAACTACGTTAGATAACAGCGTAGCGTATGATTTAATTATGCAATTGTACAGCACTTTAGCCATGTTAACCATTTCTTTAAAACGTCGTCAATACGATTTCGTATTCTTGCATTGACTCACATCTACCAAATCCAAGTTGTTTACACAACAGTTAATTAATACCATTCAATGTCACCGACTCTATTGTTATTTTACTAACATTATGGATAGTACAAATCCATTTTAGTCTCAATATTTGATAATCATTTGGAGTTAATTGCATTCAACTCATAAAAATACAGTATTTTACACATTTATTTATAAACACAGTATTAATAGTGAAATATGAAGTGTAATGAGAGTACTTTACAATATAAACAATTCTATAATAGAATGCGTGCTTATGTTTATCTGATGAAAGTAATGTTACTGCTCACTCCTTGTCTGTAACGTTCAAGTATATTTTATGAATACTTTTATTAATTTGTAACACATCTTCATCTATTTATTTTAAACTTATTCTCTTAACATTAATTACCATATGTACAGAGTGGTGCAAAAGTCGTCACCCTATTGTAAGATGCTCTTATGTTCGCAAATAATTGTTACTTATGTATTAATCAATTTATTCACAGATCTAAAATACGCGTGGATGAATCAGGAATCGCTACAATTCCCATAAATGCGAAATAATTGTGTCACTGTTTTTGAGAAACAATGGGTTGGTGATTTTGGCTCAGCGTGAATTTCATCATCAATTTCCTGGGCGTGCGGCACCAACTGGCTGAACATTGCAACGTCTAGCCGCTCGCCATGAGGAAATTGGCTCAACGCGGCACAGTAGAAGTGGGCAGCTCCGTAATGTCCGCATGGCCGAGAACATAGCTGTTATGACTGCAAATGTCCAAGAGGATACTCAAGCATCAACTAGGAGAAGAGTCACGTAATTGGGTATAAGAATAACTGATATATTCAGTTATTCTTAATTTTAATAATTCATTTCAAATTCTCTTATACTTTGGTTAATTAACGCTATGATATGGAAGATAAAAGATTTTTTAAAGAGCAGTACTACGATCAGAAGTCTAAGCAGGGAAATGATATATAATGATATAATGTCAGAGCTTACTTTGAGAAAGAAAGAGCAAACGATGGTCTATTGTTATCAATTGTACCTTGCAAAAATAGTAGAGAGGATGTGTGATGCTTTGCAAAGAGGCAAACATTCAGTAATAAAGAAACTGTTTTTTTTTTTTTTATTTTTTTATAAACGATTTAGGATCTACTACTGAGAAGTTTGGATAATCGCGGTTGGCAACATATCTTGCGCATGCGTAGTATCAACCATTTCCTCTCATTTTCATCTCACTCGCTCGGGAAGTAACGGTTTCAAAGTGCAAAGTTAGCTTGCGCCGAGTCTATAACATTTTTTAAAGTTCTTTTTGAACCCACGATTTTCGTGAGTTATAAAGTATTTTTTAACTAACAGATCACATATACAGTTACTCAAGTCAATATACATTAATGGAAATTAGGTGGCCCCGCGTAGAATAGTCGCTAATGCTCTCGCCTTCGGTGCCAGAGGCTCCGGGTTCGATTCTAGGTGTGGACACTTGGCCGACAAAGTGTAAAAAGCTTTTTCAAGCCAGCCATCCTGAATGAGGTTTTTCTCATTCACACCAAGCAAATACCGGGGTAGTACCTAACATAAGGTCCCAGGTTGCTTTCTTCCTTCTCTTTCCCCGGATATGTTCGCCGAGGGACGTCATCCCTCATACGTGACGTACTAAATGGTCAGATGCCGAAAGCCCAGAAATCTAAATCCTAATCCTAATTAATGAAAGGAAAGTAAAAATTCTGCCCGCAATATAATCAGTATTTCGAACGTTTATTCTTTATGTTTTCAACAGAAATATACGATTCATTAAATATGAATTGTAAAATTACTTTTGTAATAATAATCGCTTCTTCTTTCTAGTCCTGGATCTTCAAGGATCGCTTAAATAATATGATAATAATAACAGTAACAATATGAAGGAAACTAGTTATTATTTCCTAGAAGTTAATAATTTTAGTTAGTTTTTAAAGCTAGGTAATCTGAACTTTCTTTCAGTATAATAAACACCATGACTATGAAGGTCGAAATCTAGTGAAGTCCAAACATTTGTTTCGTTTTTCATTCAACACATATTCCCACCATAATTTAAACCTATGAACAGGTGCATCACAAACCAAACTCTGAGCCATGAGGCTAAGGAGTCTCAAAGAACCAGTGACTCAAAAACTGAAAAATTAAATCAAGATAGCAGACCGCAGGATTTAAATACAAGAAGCGTTAATTGTGAAGCAATAATGCTAACAGTTCACCTGCACCAACTTACTTTCTAATTATGGTCTTTGCAGATGAAAATACTAAATTGTAAACACTAACCTCTTCAAACATCTTTTTAGGATTTGGTGTGGCTGTTGATTTCTTCCGCCGTTTAACTGTGGCACCCTGTTGTCCTCCAGTGGTAAGCTGGTTCAAAGCCACCATGGCATTAGACGGTGGTTGACCTCCCAATTCCAACATCGTCAGAAGGTCATATGGTGAAGAACACATATTAGTCAGCGCCCGAACCTCCTTGGCTATCATCCGAAGCTTCTCGAAGTTCACAAGGTTTTCAACGCGTGAATCATTACCCAGATGAATGAACGTCAGATCCTTTTTAACCACTGGATAAAATGGAATCTGGAAAATACCAGTCATATCATCGTAAGTAAGCACATATTATCAACGTATGTAATACAAATTCTCGTTCTTGATCATCTGAAATCCAGTACAACAGAGATTAAGTGAAATCTGTACTGTAATGTCCAGTAGTTATACTCATTCTGTGGCTTAGTGGTTGATTGATTTGGAGCACTGTAACATTGGATTGAGAACACTGTAACATATGGACGATAATTTATTAAGTTTTGCCATAAGAAGAAACAGCAAAATATTATGAACTATGCCTGATTCCAGTTAGTGTATAAAATAAATACATGAAAAATAAAACTATTAACTTACATTGAATATTATCATGTTCGATCATTTCAATTTTTCGTTTACAAGACTTTACACAAAATATATTAGCACAATTACAAGAGCACAGTCACTAACAAATATGTGCACATACAAGAACATTCATATTTAAAATTATCCCTATTTTATAAAAGTTGTTTTCTTGCAGAATGCTACAACATTAGAATTTAAAACTCAAATTCATTTCACCAGTTATTCACTCTTAATTTCGTAATTCGTATGTTGTAATTTGTTATCTTTGAAAACCAAACATTTTGTTCACAACTACTTTTACTAACTGAATTCATCTATGCTTCAAATATTATAAGGAACGAGGAAAATGTGTACGTAATATACATATAGTACTTATGTACGACACAAAACATTAATTTTAATTAAACATATACGGAATTTAGTTATATATTTAACAAGACGCTAACTTACGATAGGCGGTTGAGACTGCTCACTGCTCACAAGCTGCCGATATTTAGACATATTTCGTGATGGATCCATTAGGTCTTGAAGATCATTGAACAGCCTCTGATACTTGGTAGGTAACTTTTCCCATGTGGCTTTCAACCGTGATATAGCACCGTGACCCAGACCAGATACAATGGCAAACATTGAGTTGAAGTTTTTACATTCCTTGCATTGTCCTAGGAAATAAATGATAAAATTTCATCAGTTTACAGAAAAAACTATATGTTGAACATTGTGATAAAACTGTTAACTTTCCTGTTATAAATTGCTCAATATTCGAAGTTACATGAGTAAAGCATTAGTTCATTAGAAAAGCCATTTCTCAAGACACCAGAAGAATGAAATGAAATTGTGATTACGAAACCAAGATGTATTTATAGAGCACCTGTGTAGCCATGTGGTTAGCATATTAGTCTTCAGTGTTAGAGACTTGGGTTCGATTTCCGTTGGATGCTCATGTAATTTGAATTTCACTTTACTCTGTACATATAACCATCCATCCAAATACACATCCAACATAAGCAAGCGAGACTGAATTTTAAAAGTACGCTATCTATCTGATGATTCAGTAAAAGAAATATCACAAAAATAAACTGAATAAGTTAACATATGTTTATTCAAGTTGAATACATCTATAACTCTCAAAAGTCAACGATTTGATACTGGGACAACATAACAAGTGATTCATAGCAGAACTGTCTTAACGCATGGACCCAATGGGCACTTGCTCGGGTAGAATTACATGTAAGATTTAGTCATGGAGGCCCCAGCACGCTGGCTTGCCCAGGGACCCGTAACGCTGTTAAAATGGCACTAATTTATAGTTAGATGTAATCTTCAGGTTCAGTTCTCAACCCTATATCTGAACAGAATGTAGAACGAATTTATTATGTAACTATAAGGAGATTTAAAAAACAAATCGTTCTAAAACCACCCTTTGCTACATAAGGTTGTACCTTAGGATTCAAAACGGGAACAAATCATTGTCTTTGAAACAGACAAAAAACGCAGAACCGTCCACCAAACACACAAGATTGTTCAAATAGTGCTTTTATTATTAAAGTAAAATGATGGTACACTTCCGCAAACTTAATTTCCATGTACACACTGCTTGTCGTTAAAAAGATAGGTCATGATATGAAAGTCTTCATTTGTCGAGATTGATAGAAGGCATTCTCCTAACAAAAACAATACTTCGTCTCTAGTTTATCATTTTAAACCTCATAGTCAGTTAAACAAGAGGCTGAACCGATAAAAGTAAAATATTTTATAACGAATATGTTGATATATTACATTAATAATTACGCAAAGTATTAGACACATTCAGAAGTTATTACTAAAATAAAAAAAAATACTTACTGGCTACTTTGATGAACTGCTTGATAATTCTTGAACGTCTGACTAGATTATGCTCAGAGCACACTTCTGTTACTACCCAGAACATCTCCCTGTTAACCAGCTGAGAAGAGAAGAAAGTTTTCTCAGTTCATTCTTCATTTAATACCATAAATATTCGGATTGATGAATACAAAGTTATGAGGTTCAATTTTCTCTTATTAAGGAAACAAAAATACAATGAAATGATTAAAAAATAGTTCTCAATCCCGAAATAAGATCCTAGCAATTTTTAATTTGTGCAGTATTATCACTTACATGTGTAGCTTAACTTGACCGAATACACATCAATATAATTTTTTTAATATATTTTTAAAATTTTTATTTATTTATTCTCTAAAGTAAGATCTCAGTATAATCTCAATTTTTCATTTTCCTTACACTTGCACGTGAGCTATATTTCTGACTCAATTTAATTTATACTTCTATTGTAACTTCATCATTAAGAAAACATACATACAACTATATGAAACAATGTTACGTATATTAATTTCATAGGAAATTCCGATTCGATTTCAACTGTTATTCATGTTATCTGTGTTGATTTTCCTGCCATACCGATAAATATTGAGATGGTACTGATTTTTTTTTTTTCCACCATCACAAATATACTTATTGCTTGATATGATATTGGCTCTCAGACAGCATTAGTGAAACAACTTTGAAACTACATCAAAATAAAAGTTCAATTAAAAGTAATAAAATTTACCTCAGCAAATTGTGAAAGCATGGGAACTCCATATTTACTCTTTAATTCAAATAAATCGTCTACATATTCTGTGCTTTCAATCTGCCTGAAGATACTAAAATCTTGTACTGTCAGTTGGATCGCTACTTCTACTGCGTTCAATTGCAAGAAATGGACTTGGCTCTCGCGTACTAACTCCGGTGCCATTTCGTCAGGAACCAAAGTTTCTGTAGTATTGTTCGTTTTCAAGTAGTACCTGTAAACAATAATAAATAAGAAAATCATACATTGCACTTTAATTACATTTTTTCTTCGCTTCTTGCGTGATATGGTTCAGTAGCTACACAATGTGTTTACTATACCTATTATCATCAAGAAGATAAATCAGGACGATTACTAATAACTGTATTGATGATGGTGGCTGAAAAAACTTAATGTTTAACAACTTCGATTTTTAAAAAAATCATCATCATTTATCAAAATATATCACACACAATTTCAATAAAACTATGTTCTTTTTATTCTTTTAAACAGACGTAAGTTTTCCCAAGTAACCTACTGAATTGTAAAATATTCATTTTGTAAATGCCATGAAAGTACATTCTTTTATCCAAGTAATGTAAGGAATTTTGTGCGGACATATTTTATTTTCACTAGAAGTTGTACGATATATTATTATTATACTAGTCATAACAATAGAGAGTTGTAGTTAAGTAATGTTGATGCTTTAATTTAACCAATATGATGGAAAATAATCTCTGAAATTAGGTGTTCAAAAGGTCAGTACATTAATAATTTATATACTTTCGTTTCATGTGAACTAACTGAAGCTGGCCAAATATTTTCTGAAGTCACTCAACGCTATCGTTGAGTGTAACATACATGAAAAGATCTAGTGATTGACAAATACATAAACAGGTAACTAACTGCGAAATCCCTTCTGACAATAAGACAGCGTGGTAAACGCGCGCTGTCGAACTAAGCCTTGACGCGTCAAGGATTAACACATGTTATGTTTCGTGATGTAAGTAACAATCTTACCTGCTGTTTATTCCAATTCGTTCTGCCAAATTCTGAAGCTGATCTGGCAGTCGTCTTTGTTTGATCATTCCTCCTTCGGCTACACTGACTTCGCATAAGCTGAAGTTCCCACTAGGTTCTGTAATGCCAAATTCCTGAAGCGCTAGCATCACTACTTCATGAGCTGTTGTTTCCTGCAGAGATCAGAAAAAAACAATTAAATCTTGATTTGAATAACTTACACTTGTACGTAATATTATTTAATATGAACGTTCAAGGAATGCGAAGAATATGTCTCTTCCTTCCAACTATTTCTAGTAGTAATATTTATTTTCTGAGTGAGTGAGTGGTGGCGAGCAAGAGACACATCTCGGTGAAGTATTTTCTTTAGCATAACAGGACATTTACAAAAATTGTATGGTTGTGTTCCGTTTAGCTCAGAAACTATATTCACTAATATTATTTTAATACTCTACTCATGTGCTCTGTACACACATCGCAGTAATGAGCAAAATAATTTTGTATTAACTGATTTCATAGTTTCTTTTATTTGTTCCATGTTTCTGTTATGTATGTTTAAAATCTACGTCCCGGGCGATGATGAGTTCACTATTCCATGAATGGAAATAAACAGGAATATTACAAAAATAAATTCGCGTAACAGTTCTTTCTTGGAAGAGGAGGGAGTTATCAAATCAAGAGAAGGTGAGACAAATTTCAAAATAGCTTCTGATTTCTTCATTGAAAGATCTTTTGAGTCATTATTGTCATTTACAGTCTTGTTATTTACAAACAAACTGCCACTCATCTTTTCTTTAAAAGCTTGCACTTCCAATTGTAAACGCAATATTTTATTTAATAAGACTTGAAAGATTTTTTTTCCTTTTAATTGTAAACGTGAATGCAGTTAGTTATATAGATACATACTACCATACGATCCAAAAAGTCGCGCACATCCAAATTTAATTGTCTATAAATAGTATTATAGTTGAAAAGTTTCATTGGCTACGTCAAACATGGTACCATGAGTATTAACAACAAAACACCTAGACGCCATTGAGATCTGTATTGAGGACACACACTCGCATTAATGCTTTGTGTATTCCCTGGTGAACATGTTTTTCCAAGAGCAAAGATTTTCATTGTTGAACATTATTCTACCAGTAGGTATTCTTACGCACGTGTTGCAGACGAAATTCGTAGGAAATATCATGATGAGGCAGCCATTACGAGACAATTTAACCATTACGAGATTAATCGCCAGTTTTAGAGAATGCGGATCTGTTGCAGACAAGAAAACTTCTTTTTCCACAGTGAAAAGTGTTGTGTACCAAGATATTACACACTTCATTGCGCTTCATGACAAAGATGAACTACTCTTAGTTCCCGCAGGACAGTGCCACATGTCACATCTAACGATACCATGGATTTCTTGCGTGAGTTTTTATGGCGAGCATATCATCTCTTAAGGAATACGGTCCCACGTTCACCCGATCTGACGTCTCCTGATTTCTTAATGTGGGAAGGTCTATAACAACAAACTACACACAATGGAGGAACTAAAGATGACTAAAGAGCACACCCATACTGAATTTAACAGGAACACAGTTCGAATGAAAAAACTAATAATACAATATTATATCTCTGACGTACCTGCGGCTAATGAGGTCTGTATGACATTGTTTTAGTAAAAATAAGATAAAATATAGGCGAAAGTGTTACATTCTTTAATTTTCTTACTCGAAGCGACCTGAAGGGATTAGAAACATGTACTGCGATGTATGTTCAGTGCAGTGGAAATGTGGGACAGCTACACAGCTCTAAATAGAAGGTTAAAAACATGTGACATGATCTCAGCGCTTTTTCCACCAATAGAATATTAGTTTCAGTTATCTTGCTTTCCATGCTATACACAAGATTGCAGAAAAATGCACAATCATTTTAAAATCTTGGCCAAATCAAACTGACTAAATGTCTCAGAAAAAAAAAAAAAAAAAAATATGAGTAAGCATTGCTGAGGATTGAAAGTGAACCGACCTAAAAAATGGACTTGGATAAAATATTGCTTTAGCACAGCTTAATGTTCAAAGGAATATGTTTTCGTTCCTACTAGACTTTCACTGGTATTACGCCGGTGAATAGTTGCTTTCTATCTAGTTCTGTTATACTTTCTAATTACGAATTCGTTTATACTTTGTTAGAAAATCAAATTAAATGAAATATTTCAGTTTTATGTCCCACGGTTATGCTGTGTAGATTAAAGGAGATGGTGATGAAAATATGTAAAACGAAGAAAGTGGAAGGGGACGAGAGAGCTACGAGTAAAGCCACGCACACTGTATTTGTCCACCACAAACTCACTTTTTATCTACTGAAGTGAAGTAACTAAATGAAGTTTATAAAAACTAAGCTATGATTCTGCTTCAATGTATCGTAATATTTTAGAGAAAGAAAGAACGACCGAAAAATGAAATGAAATCTTATAAGTTTTACGTCCCACAGTTATGCTGGCTAGGCTAAAGGAGACGGTGATGATAAATTAATGAAATGGTAGAATGAAGGAATTGGGAGAATCCCGACGAAATCCACACACGGTGTTTATCCACCACAAAGTTCACTTAGCAAAAGAACGAACGGAAGCAAGCAAGAAAGAAAGAAAGAAAGAAAAAAGAAAAACATAGCAGGCACGAAACATTCGTCCAGTTACTTTAATTCTAAATTATTTCACAAGCATTATTTTAAATTTTCTTTATTTTCAAGCATGACATGTTGTTTACAACCATGGAAAGATCATGGATCAACCTGTTAATTTAGGCACATTAAGGTTCACAGAAAAAATCCAACTTAAGAACAATTCTTTTCAGTTTCAACAGATATGTACCCAACGTAAACAGATGGCTCAACTAAGGAGTGTGTCCAAGTTAATATGTTTTGGTCAATTTGTATTAAGTGGTTAAACAAATTAACTTTCACTGATTCGTTTGTATTCTATTAAACACTTTGTGAATTAACATCGGAACATTCATAGGACAAAATTTCAGTTTTCTCAAATGAATGACACAGTTTCTTACCTTATGTACAAGCAGGTACTTGCATGTCTGATCAGCCTTGTAAACTTTGAGCACGTGTTCAGGAAAATCAGATCTCAATTCGTCGTAGCACAAGCTCATGAGATCTGGGTTGCTGTGGCTATGATACAACGCCGTATGTCCTGAATTGGTTTGATTACTGAAGGCAGTGTCTTCTTGATTTGAATTTTCACTGAAAATAACAACAAATAAAATAATTTGCAAAAAATATTTGTTGGAACATAAATGCAGTATGTCGAAATACAAAGTTATTACACTGCTCACTATATACTTATTTCTATGTGTATTTACAGCCAAATTACAGAGTGTTTGAACCATAATAAAAGTGATTGTGCGTAAGAGATTGAAACAATAAGAATCGAATGATTATCGATAATCGTCTCTTCAATGAAAAATGTTTACACAATGAAAACAGTTTAATTTTCCTTTCTTTCTTTCTTTTCTCCAAATAAATATATTCTAGGTAAACATGTTATAGAGACAAAATATTATATTATATTATATATATATATATATATATATATATATATATATATATATATATATATATATATATATATAAATTTTGTTTTATGATACACTGCAGTGTAGCCAGCTTATGTCAACCAAGGATTCTTCTATTTTTTATAAACGAAGTGACTTATTTAAGTGAAAAATTTACGCAATACAATTTATGACGCTTAGATTTTCATAGTTCCAAGTATAAAGTGGCCATTTCATGACGACTGTGATCTTAGAAGAATTGACTTTACTGGAAAACATCAGAAACTGCGACTAGCACCTACTTTAACTGTTTAAGATGATGTGTAGATGGAAAACGGTAAATTTCGGAACAAAAAATAAAATGAAATGAAATCCAGGAGGGACCAGGTCCCGCGCCACACGAGGAAAGGAAATCTTTAAGTTTTACGTCCCACGATTATGCCGGCTAAGCTAAAGGAGACGCTGATTATCAGAAATGAATGAAAATGGTGGAATGAAGAAAGTAAGAGGAAACGGGAGAACTCCGAGAAAACCCAAGAACACGTTGTTTGTCCACCACAAAGTTCACTTGGCGCGAGCTGGGATCAAACCAAGGACCTCATGCACCAAAGGTGAACGCTCTACCACTGAGCCACCGCGGCCCCATTAAATTTTAGAATAGTTCGGGTTTCATTATCAGTAACAAAAATATTACAGCTAAAAAATACAAAGCTCGAAAAGAAAGGAAATACATTGGGATGCTACGATTTATTATGACAAGAACTGTATAATACGATTCGAATTCCAGATCAATCAGTACTACTTCCACTAATCATATGTAATGGCTACGGAAACAGTAATTTCAGACACCTTGATCTCCCCCAATTCCTTCCTTCATCTACTTAACTTATGAAGAAATAAATGTCACGATTTGTCCAATCTATCTTATTTGAGAATATAATTTTACCAAGTTAGTAGTATCAGGCCTTTCAAAGTATTTAAAACATTCATAACATCAAATCCATGCAAATATGTTTATAAGAAGAGAGCGATTTAGAAAGGAAATTACGCATTATAGCAATAATTTTATTTTTCCTTCTTTATACATAGAATGTGCGTAAAAATGAATATATTAACGAATTATACTGAATGTAACTCCCTGGCACGTGGTCTCTGCTTTCTTTCCGATAGCATTATTTTGAACAAATTACTTTATAACCTACTTTAAACTGCAGAACTATTTGCCCTCAAACTATTATAGCTAAGTTATAACGGAAATTTACTTATTCCGTTTATAATTTGAACACTGACCACTCAAATTCAATGACGTAGCTCTGCTTTCATTCACTTTCTTCCAAACTATTTCTGAATTCACTTTATATTATATAAAGTTTGTGCTGACGCAACGTTTTACGATTACGTTAGTTTGAATTTTCACGCCCCTTCTTAACACCGAAGCATAAGCTCCCGCTCAGAATCAAACCTGAATCTCTAGTATCATACGCTTAATCCTCTACAGACCATAACACAAATACCAATATTATTATACAGTACATTGTGACTTACCCAATGATGTTCTTTGGTAGGATGTTCATTTTTATTAGCGCCTTTTGTAATCTTCTTTTGGGGCCTAGTGTCATGAAACCCTTATGGGAACCCTCCTTTTTATCTTTACTTGGTGACGGGTGTGGTGCAGGATCCGGTGCTGTGCTAATGGAAAGCGACGGAGGGTCAACTGTCGACAATCTTGCCCGTGGATCTGTTTGTAGTCGTGAGATCTCGGACACTTTTCTTCCTCTAGGTCTAGGAGAATTTTCTGGAGTTTGTAACATTTCTTTCAAAGCTGCAGAGATATAGAAATAATACATAAATAGTACTAGGAAGGTATCTAAATGAGCTAACAACGAAAAGAAATGTAAATGATAGTGTAAATACTGACAGGAAAAAATCAACTAAAGTATCGTATTCTACTTTTTGTCTACGACATTTAATTACTTCATAACAGTCAACATGGTTTCAGCTCAATTAATCGAGGGAATCAATCAATCAGTAAATAACAAACAAAATAATAAATTACTATCTAGGTACATTTAATTTAGATTATTCCAATTAGCAAAAATAATAAAAGTTAAATCCTGGTGTTAATTAAATCTAAAGTATTCCATGATATTATAAGTAAATACAACAACCATCAACAAACTTTAATACACATGAATATATATAATTTCTCTTGAGAAAATTACAATATCTCAGCTCCAAACTCTGCGAAGTAAGTATTTTTCATTTCGTTTCCTTAATAACTTGATTCCATGTATCTCATTGTAAACCAAGTAATAAGTTGGCAATGAACAAACACAGAAATTATGGCAACTTGAAAAGGGAAATACTGACCGAGAAGATTTGACTTCACAGTAATACTGAGATGAGTTGTTCCTCTGAGGATCTCCAACGCTCGATTGTGAGTCACGTGTTCGAAGCTCTGACCGTTCACTTCTAAAATTTGATCACCTCTCTTCAGTCCAACATCTTCTGCCTTTGATCCCTTTTCAACCTAAAATATAATAATATTAAATGGTACATTAGTGATTTTTTTTCCCAAATAATAGAATTACAATTTTAGCCCAAAACATACAATGAACAAACACCGCTCAAAATGCCGTTTTTCGATGTGTTTTACTTGGACATACTTATATTCTACGGTTAAATAATTTGATAAACTCACATACAGGTACAAGAAAACATGTATAATGATTTCTTCAAATTTTTACTTGCATGTTTGGTTTTATTTCAAGAAACTTTGAATTAATTTCTAATTTTAAGGATCTTACATATACCTAAGAAATATTACTTTTACGATGTATATTGATTTTTTTCTTAACAGAAGAATTAAAAAGACGTAGCAAAGTAGAATTTGACGAAGCAAAGTCCCAAATAAAACAAATGTAACCGGTAAACATGTTTCTTGCTAGACATTTTATTTTCACATTTCTTTCTTTTATTATCCAATGATGATGTTTATTTTCTGCTTTAAATGTACGTAGCCACTAAGAAAAATCACGTGAACACATATACAATCAAATTAAGTATATAATAAATCACAGTACATTTATTTATCCAATAACTCTTTACAATTCACGAAAGTTGTAAATGTCAATTATTTTGTGTTTAATTTATAACAAAACTAAACGCATTCGAATGAATACATTATTAAAGTTAAAATATTTTGAACATAATAACCATTACTGAATAAACACTACAAATTTTAGAAATAATGTAAGTACAAGGCTAATAGTCACCGCAAGAAACAAACCTTATCTCTAGGAAGTACTTTCGAAGAACATTGTCTTCATCGTCAGCCTAGACACACACAAAAAAGATTTAAACCATAAAAAGGATTTTAAAAATGTACGAAGTAAAAATCTTCTTGTCACTATAATTAGATATATGTTACTAGTAATTCACTTGTCACTGTTCACTCTTGAGGTGACAATTAGCCTTTTACTTATATTATTGCTAATCATTATCACTGCTTGCAATATAATGATAATTACAAATTTTAACTTTTCGTCGAGGTTATAAAATACGTAATTACTTAACCAGAAAATTTGTAAAATAATCATAACGCACTAAAAGTACACTGAGTCCTTTTACTAAATTGCTTCATCAGATGAAGTAGTAGAATATGGCAGAAAGTTTGATATGAAGCGACCGAAGTGGGCACTACAGTCTTCATCCATTTGAATGCTTAACAGCTAACTTTCTGCTATTTAATTCATCTTACTTTAATTTTGCCTTCTACATGATCAAACGTAGTGAGTATGAATACATTTACCCTAGTTTGTGGTAAGTACTTCATTTTTCACTGACGATTGGAATTCTTTTGCTCCAACCATATTATAAATATACCGAATCGAATAAATTTTATGTGCTCTTTTTTCTCTGTTTTCCACGAAAGTACTTTGTACTATTATAAATAAAGTATGTACTAGTAAAAATAAAGCTATTAAAATACAGTAAAAACAACAAAACTAAACAAAGTATAGTTTACATATGATATGAAGAGGTTTCCTAGTAACATTGCTGTGAGAATTGACAAATTTCGTCCTGATAAGAAATACATCTTTCATGTTGAAACTTGTTCACATAATACGTAAATTTTTACGTACTTCAACAGCAGCCCTTACCTTCGATATGAAGATACCGAATCCTCTTTCATAACCACCAAGAATGGAGAAGTGGAGGACTTCATCCCTCGAAGGTCGTGTCAATGTTACGTTTCTTGTTCGCGCTTTGGCAGCACAAGCAATATTCAACAGCCGAAGCTAGAAAGTAAAAAAGAACAGCAGTTTTAAATACCAAACAATCTTGTTATATTAAATATATTACAAAATGAAATTTTGTTACATAGTTCTTGTACATCAGAGTCTCTCGAACTCTTTTGTTCTGCTGACTAATTTACTCTCGTCACCATCTTTTAAATAATTTGAGCACATGTCAATTCCAGCATACATACATAGAAAAAATGAACTGTTAAGACAACACAAAATGACTATCACTTTGGGGTATTACTTTTGTGTCAATTTAACACTAAAGACATCACCTTCCGAGCATATAAGAAAAACAAGTAAATGTCAGTGAGAATTTACATGGGATTTTATTGATTGCTATAAGCAAGCCTCTACGCACCAAATTTGGCATTTATGCCAAGTAACGTACTGTTTTCTGTAATCGGTCACGAAAATAGTCTTGTACGTCTATGAATTGTCTAACAACAGTTACACGAGTTGTTCTTACCTGTTTTTTCATGTGCTAGGATATAAGAACAACAGATGGCAGAACTGCTACTCATGTAACTGTTGTTAGACAATTCACAGATTTACAAAACTCTTTTCGTGACCGAGCGAAATATATTACGTTATTCGTTACTTGGCATAAATGTCAAATATACTGCGGAAAGCTTTGCTCATTGCAAG
Source organism: Thermobia domestica (assembly GCF_964235325.1). NCBI lineage: Eukaryota > Metazoa > Arthropoda > Insecta > Zygentoma > Lepismatidae > Thermobia > Thermobia domestica. The sequence continues at coordinate 250,477,697 of NC_137454.1, forward strand.
CAATAAAATCCAATTCAAATTCTCACTCTCAATTATTGATATGCTCGGAAGGCGATGTTCTTGGTGTTAAATTGACACACAAGTAATATCATAAAGTGGTAGGCATTTTGTGTTCTTTTAACATCTCATTTTTTGCTGTGCATATTTTTAAAACAATTAACTAAAACTGTCTTAATTTTACATTGGTATTAACAGAGGAAAACATATTTTTGGAAGAGTATTTTATAATAATAAATCTTATATAAGCTATTGGAATTTATATAGTGTATAGCTAGTTTGGAATTTATATAATATAGTCTATACGGTAGCTAGTTTGGGTATTCGCACCTATTTTATAAACATGCAGATTTAACTCCACAGAATAAAAGCCTATCCTTGGATTTCATCCCGTGTATCAATTCTTACTGGCCTTCCTCATACCCTAGCATCTATTGACCCTGCCCAAATGCATTTTTCCGACAGATTTCCAAACCCAAAATATTCCAACTAAACTTAATATTACCATCAATATTATAACATTTTTAACCATACTTCATATTATCAGTGTGATGAAAAGAGAAGTTTGAGAAAACTGCAGATTTATTGAATGAACAAGCAACTGGTGAGATGATTTAACTTACCTGACCCTGCATGTTTTCTTTCTCTAAACCTGATTCAAAGGTTTCGAGAAATTCCATCATCGCTGGATCCGTTTCGAAATCCGTGAAATGATTGTTAACCCATAAAAGAACTACTCGAGTCACACGATCTCGAACAGTTGATTCGTTGAACCTGTTAGGAAAGCAAAAAGATAATTTATTTCTAAAAATGTAAGAAAAAAGAAACTGGTGACTTGACGTTCTGGATGTTACTTAGTTATGTTTAATCCAATTTTTCATTTTTTAATTTTTTTGTTAATTCACTTCATATTTTCAGGCAAACACAATGTGTATATCTTCATTTAGGAACAGTAAAAGAAAGAACTTGGTCACTGTTAAATATGGTCAGTTTCTCGAATGAAATTGAAAATTCAATACAGAAAATAACATTTATGATTGAAGCAAATTTACATTACTACTACTGTATAATGTTACATTAGCACAAGAGCACGCAGAATTTCATCAAGGATGGGGGATGGGGGTTCACGCTATCAAATTCATATAGATCCAAGATTTTTTCATACATATCTTAATATGGTAAATGCTTGATTTTTCTAATATCTTGTTCAAAAGGGTTAAAACTCCGTGAACTCCTCTCCCTTTCTGCGAGCACCACTACATTAGTACTATTACATAAACTGAATCCAAGTTTGCCAGAAAAAGATAATTTAAAAAATACAGTAACTTAAAAATATATATATCTACACTCGAAGTAAGATTTACTCAAGGAATGCATATTAATTTGTACTTGAATAGAAATGTGGACTAATTAAAATAATTCTCTTTGCATCCTTGATAAATTAAATAGAAAAGAAAAAGGAAAGAAGGCATTAAAAAATCGTAACGTGAACCAAATTTACATAATGAATTATTTACTATAGCACATGCTAACTTTGAGTTGAGTTAAATATGCCTGTTCAGCACAGAGGTTGAGGAGTGGAAAACTTAAGATGGAATCCAGACTACATGAGCTTTCATCAGGAACAGAATCTGGTACTTCCGCACCAACGGTAACCATACTCGTATAGATACGAATATTCAGAACTTCTTCATGGCTATATAGTTAAAATACGTGAATTCGGCACGGCAGACATGGGTTCGATTTCCGGCGCAAGCTCATGTGATTCGGGTCCCACGTTAAGGTACGTCCACGTCCTATAGCCTCTGTGTTGAAAAATTGAATATTGAACACAAATTTCCACAAACTCTACAACTCATATATACTGAAACCATACCTGTAGAGCACAGATCTTCAAATGAACAAATAAATTTTTAAAAAATGTTTATTTTATAGTTAAAATATTCGCAAATAATTTTCAAAGATAAAATTAGTTTAATTACCATTTCAGTAGCTGTTCTGCCACATGAACCGAACTATCGATGAAGGTTCGATGGGTAAGAAGAAAATCTTCAACGTACGTGGGATCTATTATTGAATTTTCTTCTATTAATTGCAGCATTAGACGTTCAGGTGTTCCCTGGAAAAGAGAAATTTATACAAGTTTAACTATTTGTTGATGTTAACATGGTTATCATTCCTACATATCAGAACCATTTCAATTAATATCAACGCAAATCCGTCATAGCACACCGCTTTAACACTTTGAAAACAAAATGTGAATTTTACTTGAAATTTACTATTAGAAGTTTCTTCAAATTCGCGCTGACAAAATACCAAATTCCATTTTTTTATGTATATTGTTTTATACTAAGTCACATTTAGTGAGATTGGTTGGTATTTCACGAGCAGCAACTTCATATTAATAAGAACCAGTTTCACAACTACAACTATGATCTAGAACATCACGATCCTCTTTCTAAGTTCTAATGAAATTTAATCTTGAAATAGCCTACATTTGATCTTTTCATTCTTAGTACCTAAACATTTTAGAAATCATTTCAGAAGAATAGGTTGTCGCTTCGCAAGTTTAACTGAAGTTTGCAAGATATTTTTCCTTTCTTCTCAATTTGACAGCATTGTCCAAATTCCCATATGTAATTTCTCGCTAATTCTCAAATGCAAGAGTTGGTGGAAATTAAACATTTTTATTTTGGGTGATGAATCAGTTTGGACATCCCATCAAGTTAAGTTGCCTAAAATATTTACTTGAACAAACGAATTTTTATCTTCAAATAGGCTGATGAATGTTTCAGTTCTGAAATTATCTAGATCGAAAGGAGAGATCAAAATCATCCTATGTATTCTGCCATCACTGACAGATCATCAACTACAAGCTGAGAAGCTTCCGTGCAATACAGTCTTCAGCTTTGTTCAACTTAATGTAGGAATTACTTAACACCGTACATTAACTGCATTCTTTCAATCCCTTTCTCTTTCATCTTCTATCACTTCTTTTATAATACATTATATTTTTAAACAACGTTCAAATTAGTTTCTTCCTTCTTTTTAGCCTCCTACAGTTGTGTTCCTTTTCCCGCTACTATTCCTAATACCACTACCGCGCGACAGCAAGATTAAAAACAGGACTAACATAAAATCTAACTTCGGTGAGCGGTTAAAAAATAAAAACCGTAGAATATACTTAAAAACTAAAACTCCTGGGACAAGAACAATCTCGGGAGCCCAGGGCAGTGCTTAAAGTGAGCCGGTATGAGCCGGTTATGCATCCGAAACTTAGAAAATCGGCCGGTATGGCATACCGGTAAAAATAAGTGATTAAAACGGTATTGCGTCTAGGAAAAAGGCACATTTTACACATAGAAATAGAAATAAGTATGGCGTTAGTGTTGAGTCAACAAATATGTTTATACTATCAAAGATTTCGTTGCTGCTGCTTCGAAAGAAATAACAGTTCCCTATCGTCCTATTCAATGGCAAATTTTGTGCTCCTGATTTTTTTCAACATTTGTTTGAGCAATTCCAACCCCCTCCCTTTCAAAAAATCTAACTACCGTACCGCCTGCCTAAAATGTTTAACCTGGATCCACCCCTTACATTGACAGGACTTCTTTTTTTATTCAGTTTTTTTGTTTTTTTTTTTTTTCACATTGTCTGGACTTTTGTGTTTACAACTATAAGAAAATTAGTGTTGATCACGAGACGATACGAGGCCAGAAGAAGCTTTTCAAAATGAAACTGAGATTGGAGGGACGAGACGAGAGTGACTACAAAGCCTTAAAGGCCACGTTGGATCACTATGCTATTGTATAAAAAGTTCTGTTGCTTTCTCAACTACCACTTTTCCACGAATATCGATATGTCACGTAAGGCCAAAAATATTCCTCATCGGCATCGACGACTTTCTGCCAACGTTCTGGAAGGCAATGGATTTCATCGCGGTGGACATTGATGGGCCGTGAAGTGAAGAAGATATTTGTCTAATTCAGTTTGAACTCGTACAGCATACACGCCGTTAAGACGCTCTGTGGAGGACCCATGTTCACTGTGTCCTTACGCAAGTTCACTGTGTAACTGAACTGCCACAATCAGATAGTATGTTGATATACCCACACCAACAACTGACCTTCGCCTTATCTTCATTAGCATTCAACTCACGGTGCGAGGTCCAATTAAACACAGACCTTCACAAAAAGCGACATAATTTTCTTGGTTATCTTTATAAATGCTATGTTTAATTATACGTACCATTCGTGTTCGTCGTTTAGATCACTGATATGCTCAAACAAAATCTTAGAAGATTAAAATCATTTAATAAATATTTACTTCTGTTCGGCTGATGATGAGGTGTAAAACATTTACTACATTAGTACTCACTCTCTTTCTATAGATTCTTCACATCAAAAATGGTGCAAAATGTCAGGAGTAGAGATGCTCTTTAGGGTTCTGTCTAAATTACTGCTCTAACGTGTTATATTTGCTCCATACCGTCACCTCATCTGATATCACTTTAAGCACTGGCCCAGGGACCACCAGCCGACTTACAGCATTCATGCTTTTGGGGTGCTGTGTGGTCAGCACATCGGCTCCCCTTTATAAACCTCAATTCGCTACTTCTTTCTTTCAAATACCTCCCCATTTGTGTTCACGACACTGGGTAAACACCAGAGTGCCAACACTTTCCAGTGAATACAAATGGTTACCCAACATTCTTCTGACTTAGAAACCAGCACTGACCGCTTTCGTTGATCTCTCAAGAAGCAATATTCCAGCGTGGCTTGGGCGTTGGCTGTAAAATATACTCGGTGAAAGCTATTCTGAAGTGCGAGTTTGTCAAATTCGGACCTTTACCTAAGCCACTGAAGACCATATCTTAGTATCTCAATAGTACAAATATTGTCTTCTTCTCACGTTCTGGTGTGCTAATCTATTATTAAGTATACTAATGGGCAATACTTACTCTGATTACTATATGTCCTCGACGAGAACCACCGTCTAATATCCTCTGTTCAGTGACTAAGACAACTTGTCCGTTTTCTTCGTGACGACGAGTATTTTCTTCACCTTGGTGTAAGATACGATAATAATCCGTTTGTGTTATACACACAAACTGACAATCATCACATTTGGTCCGCATCACACCTTTGTGATAAAGCTTTTCCATTGTTGGCGTAATACCAAAACTGAAAGTAAAATATTCAATCAATATAACAGTCTAATCGGTTAGTAGTCGATATTCGTAATATGCTATACATAATAATAACTTATTCGATAACTTTTAAAAATAACAATAAGCCTACATATATATACATGGGATGGATAAAAAGTAATGGCAGAATTGTTATAATTTGTATCTAGCTTTATGCACGGAAGAACGCCTATTACATTCCTTCAATGCCATCGCCCCCCATCTCTATTACTTTCTGTCACATGTGTGGAGGGATCACACACTATCAGCGCATCAATCTTTCTGGTTGTCCCGCAGGGACAGAAATACAACACGGGTGATATCTTTTTTTATCGTAGTCCTTCTTGTGAAGTGGTTCCTTCACTCTGGCGAAAAAGTCATCACAAAGTCCCTATTGTTGTGCATTGCTCCCACGTGTCATTTCAACCTTGTTCCACGCACATTCCTCGTCTTTCCGAAACACTGTTATGGGCTTCCACTTTTCCCCTAAACAGTATTTTACAGTACTGTTGTTTTTGACTAATAACAGACAGTCATTACCACTCGTCACATTCCATTGCCTCACATTCCCTTATCAACTACGGAACTCTTCCAAGTGTTGAGACTTAGCCCTCTGACGAGAGAATAGTGATGCTACTACTTTTTATCTGACTATATATTTGTGCACTATAGTTTTTTAAAGGTATTACCAACTGGTAAAGTTCTCGAAATATATAACGCAAAGTAAAATCACAGCATAAGGTAAAGTTTCCGTACGCTATACATAGATGCTTTATTTATTATACAGTACATTAATGCAATAGACACCATATTATCTATATAGTAAATGATAATTCGCTGTATCAGGTTTTATAAAACATATGCACACAAATTTCAAGATTTATGAGTACTGTGTATGTGAAAATACGTGTATTGTAATAATTATTATACGGTCATGGTCATGTGGTTGTGTTAATACTATAAATAGGCGCGCCCATCCTCCTATGGTCCATGATGCGCCCTCGTACTTTCTTTGGACATATACCCTTCTAGGAAGCAATGAGTATTGTTAAAACATTCAATGTCAGTTTCAATTCCCTCACCCCCCTTTCTACAGCCTTAATTAAAACTTGTGGGTTTCGTACAAACTACTGAAATTTATAGCTGTAAACTGGTTTAAATGTTGTAACTAGTTTTCTCTCGACCCCTTATATGTTAGTCCTACATTAAGAAGCAACTTACGATATAAAACAAATTAATTTATTTGCGATATTGCGATTTGCAATAAACACAAGAATAGCGGTTAATAGTAACACCAATTATGCTTACAAGAAATTAATAACATATTCAATATTAAACAGTTTCAGGAACAAAACGAGAAACTTATTGCACAATTGATTCATAAACTTTAAACCATAATAATGATTTTTCCCTCTCGGTGTATTACTTTCCGTTTTAGCCGGATGCTGAGAATGGTAACTAAGGAAGTGTCGTCAAGAACGAAAGACGGAAAACAAGATTAAAGTACGTCAATGTTTGAAACTTTACCTGTCACCCAAATGCAGTTGTTGGGTTTCGCCATTTGGTAGCTCCACCTCGACATGTCCATTGATGAGAACGCTCCATGAATCCAATTCTTCCTCATCATTCATTACTATAGTTCCTGCCTTCTCTACTACTGCAAACACCTACAAATGTCAAACAACAACAGAAATTAATTTATTATGAACACAAAAGAAGGTTTTTACTTCGTAAATTACCTCCGTTCATTCACAAGTAATTCCTTAAATACATTGTAATATAACTTGTGAAATTATATTAAATTAGGTAAACACTTTGTGGTTATTATTTGTAAGCTAAAGATCAGAGAGAAAAGATGGGACTAAATGATGAAAATGAGGAAATAAAGCGCAAAAACAGATGAGAGAACTCGGAGGTGTTCAATAACGTAAGGAGTCTATATTCTGTAGATTATGCAAATATATGACGATTACGGAACCGGCACAAATAAAGAGAAACGAAACTGAAAAAAAAAAAAAAAAATCCACGGACACGATGTTGTCCATTAAAAGCGTGCATGGCTTAGGACAGGACCTGGGATTTTTCGCAGGTAATTGTTTACTTCTAAACAGCTCTCACTATGTATATGTTATTTCTAGAATCGCAGCTGCTCATTCTATACTTACTGGTCAAGACAATGAATTGATCCAGTGAATAACGAAATATATTAGTTATTTATCGTATCTCACATCTAGTTTCCTCATTGATTGCGTTAAGTATTACCCAAAGTGTAGCATTGTCTAATGCCATGCTTTCACGGTAGCATTCTGCTGGATTATCAGTAGGCAAAAACGTATGCAGGATGGATCGTGCTTCCCCCCGCGAAATCCCGACTCTTCTGTAAATTTAGTCTAATTTTGGGGGTGATTTTACAATTGAATTTAATTACCTTTTCCCCGAAATAAATTCCTGCGTACGTGCCTGTCAGTAGGTATATTCAGCGAGACTATTCTTGTGTATAAATCTAACATTTTTTACAATTTGTAACTGTAGTTTCTTTTATCCTTTAATTTAAAAAAAAGAAAAAAAATAGAACCTAGAAAGAATCGGCTAGAAGTCAAACACAAGCAAAAGACTAGAATATTACGCCTTAAGTTTAATGATTGTTTTATTTCAACAGATCTTCTATATGACATCCATTTTATTTCTTTTATTTATTTTTACAATGTAACATTTATTAACTTAGGGTATCCGGGAAACAATACATTTTGTCTCAGCCTGTCAATGTGTGATAACTTTTTTGTTCATTGCACTCTCAGTACGTTAGTGGAAAGTCTTTTCAGTCGCGCTTTGCAATTAGCAGTGTCCAGCAGTATGAAACAACGCACTTCCTTGAGAAACACGGCACGGTTTCTCGATGCCTTGTATCGCACATCTCTTCCTACTACAAACAGATGTCTTTGTATGAAAGGAAGACTACACTTACTGACGTCTTCCGGAAACCTCACATATCTTTCAATAAAGGAAAAAAAAATCTTATCGCTATCAGCGGGTCAGTTTAAAACTCACAGATAAGTTGAAAGCTGAAACAAACTTCGTGAAGTTATACGTTGAGGGAGAACGGAATTCCGAGAAGTTGTTCATGACGGAGCAGAAGAGAATTACATAAAGTATCAGAACGCAGAATTTTTCCGACTCCAAAGAGAAATAAAAACCTGTCTTCCTACCATATTTCTTTATTTAACGTTCACTTTTTCAAGTATAAAATTACTATAAGGTTATTTGTATTTGGTTTCCGAACCATGTTTCATACAGTTTTTATTATTATTATTATTATTTATATATCATTACATTCGTTAGAAACGCTTGTTTTCTCTTTTTCATGCTCAAGCAAAAGTGTGTTTTAAGAGTAGTGCTAAATATTTTAAAGTTTTACGCCCCATGTTTATGCCCTGTAAATCAAGGAAGACGCATGGAAGTGAATGATTATGAAAGAAACTCATGGAATGAGAACATGGGAGAAGCTTCAGAGAAAATCCACGGGCACGATGTTGTCTACTATAAACTAACGCTGGCCTGGGATCGAACCAGGAACCTCTCGCACTAGAGATGAGTGCTCTATCACTAAGCCACCGTGTCCCCAACAGATAAATGCGCGCCCGCTGTTCTGAGTAAATAAGTGTCCAGGTCGAATGTGCCTAATTTTCAATATATTAAATGATACAGGGATTCGATTTTCCATTTGGAAAAGGATATAGTAAAATAGAATGTACAAGTTTTCCCAGAAGCGTGGGATAATGGTGAATTCCTTACAGTAGATAGAGACCAAGTGAGAGGAAATCGAAGTCCATCCTTGTTATCATTCATAACGAATTTAGCTCTTTAAGTGACTGAGGAATTCAATCTTTTTATATCCTGGCAGGCAAGTGCCTAAACTGTAAAGTAGTCAGTCAGAATTAGGAACACCTGTCAGAAGACTGGTTCTACCATCATGAACTGACTGTTAGTACAATGTCAATATCGACTAGTGTGTGCGTTAAAAATGAAAAAAAGATATATTTCAAGAATATTTTATGAAGCTACAAGTGATTCCACGTATATAGAACATTCTATGTAATATTAATCTTCTAGTGTGTAACAAATTGCGTACACTACCCTTTCATTCATTAGGGAGAGTCAGCATCCCTTCATGTTTCTATAATTTGGAAAACTTACCATCACACTGCAAAGAGCACGTCGCACAGCAAGTGTCATATTGGTGAAGGCCTTGAGATGCTGCGTGAATTCTAAGAGAGTTTCTACGTCATCGTCAGTTCGGTCCGCAGGATCCTTCTCCAGGCATTCTCTTACCGTATCTCTCACTGTAAGACTCTGCAAAAACAATAAATCATTAAAAAAAAAAAAAAAAAAAAAAAAAAGTACACGTATGACAATATTATACTACAAATATCAGCTGATAATTTATAAAATGAAACAACCTCTTTATCAATTTTCCTTTTCCTTTTTAGCTTAATGTTCATCGTAGGACAACAAATGAGAAAAGCGCCAGCTCTGGCCTCATCCAAGGTACAGTCTTATCCAAAAACTCTGGTTACGAATTTTATTTTTAATAATCATATATTCTTATTCATAAACGGAAATAAATCAAACAAATGCGATTATTGGGAGTGGGGAATGTTCACTGAGCACTAAATTGCCCGACCACAGCTCTGAGAGAACGGCCTTTGTACAAGAAAAGATGATTGACCATATATTTTGTTCCCTCTTAATTCTTCGGGTTTACGTCACATGGAGTAGGACGACGACGAAGCACAGTGGTCGGAATGACGAGAAAATGCGGCGAAACTATTTGCGGGTGTATTGAAAGCGCGTTTCTGTCGATATTAGGCTGTTTTCGATTATTCTGCTGTAATGTGAATAATATTTTACCGTTTAAGGCCAATCATGTGGGTTGTCTATGTAGGTGGCGAAAAAGTTGACATTTTCAAAACCAGGTTTACAAATACCATCTTGGGTCGTTATATTTTATATATATATATATATATATATATATATATAATTTGTGGTAATGTTATTTTTTATTAAAATTACAGAGTAAAGACCTCATTATAAACAAAATAAACATGTTTTTGCACAGTAACGAAAAATTACATATAAACATGAATAATGAATTTAATCAGTCCGTGTAAGAAATGTTTACAGAAACGAAACTATCTAGCAACATACATATTTCAAAGCGAAACAGTGGAAGTTGTCCAATCAAGTACAATAAAAGTCACAAAATTCGTTTGTGAAATTAATCACTTTCAAAAAATCTCCGGTGCCCATACATTGGCAATGGTTATTTAAAAGTTGTAACATTTCGTTCGGCATATTATTATGATTTGAGGCATACTGGGTCTGAACGATGAAATTATCGGGTTAGACGATGCCCCCCAAAAAAAGTCTGGGTTTACATCTTTCCTAGAGTTCTTCTGGCACCTTTTCTCACGATACCTGCGGAAGTCTGTCACGATGTCTGCGGAGTTTTCTCACTTAGCATCTATATTGCGAGAGGAGCTATGGGTATAGTAAATCCTCCAGCGATTTACAATATTGGGAGAGGAGCTATGGGTATACTAAATCCTCCAGCGATTTACAATGTGCGCGAAGACTTGTCTAGATGGCAAGATGACATGACACAACGTGACTAGCAGTCAGTCTCTGTGAGCATTGAGTGCACGCCCAGACTAACTGAAGCTCGCTTCGTTTGCCAAGTAGCAGAAGCTAATTCTAACAAAAATCATTAATTCAGAGACCACAGAAAACCTGAAACCTTGGACTTGTTAGGAAAATTTTAAAAGTCTATAAATATACAGCAAAGCATTGATTTTGAATATAGTGTTGTAAAAATGCCCCCAGTGCGCATACGAAATGCCTCAGAGGCACTGCTCTTGGCCTTAAAGGATTGCTATAGATCTGATCAACAATACTAATATTTATCATTTCTTAACTATCAACATACGAGTAACAGGTCAGTTATACTACCACACACGAAAAGCATTTTTACAAGAATGCGCAATTATCTACTTGCGACAGATGTTCTCATGAACGAGTGATGCCAGGATGAAAAACAAATCTGTTCTACATAGAGTGGACATTCCCCTATTAAAAGATTATAGACATTCGTTCCAGTGATTCGTAGAGTTCATTTTGGGGGTTTTGTCCAGCTTTCTTTGCTATTTCGACCACTGTGCGACGTAATAATAAAGGTCAAGTATGGGGAATTAGACCTGAAAGTTCCTCGTAAAGACAACAAAACTCAGTTTACACACAACCACATATGGTCACTTACTTGGACTTACAAAGAAAGTTTCCGACTTCAATGGCTTAGGCAAGTGCTTTCCTCAATATTTTCTTACATTCAAACGACTTTTCACCAAAATAATGAAGAAGTAAACTAGAACTCGCAGCAAATCGGATACATTCATTCTAGTTTCCCTTTCGATTTGAGCATTATTTGCCCTAACATCTTGCATAAATCATAACCTTCTTCGTTTCCTTACTTTTCTTCCACCTTTATTTCTCTTCCCAACTGTTGCTTATTGCTCTCCCTTTCAACCATTCAATTTTCTCAACTTGACGTTATATCATTTCGAGGAGAGAATTTTTCACTGTTCTTTAATAATGCAAATAAAAGCAAAATAATTTTCGTGAACAGTGATATATAAATAATGAACAAAATGAACCTAAATTCAATTTTAATAATTCACTTCTGAACTTAATGAAAATACGATCCTTTTGAAACTGAAAGCACTATCAGAGTTGAATCAATTGCAATAGTGTAAGGAATCACAACTATACTCAACTTTTAGCTCACGAAATTTATATTTTGTGCTTACTAGTGTTTAGAGTACACAAAAGCGGTGAAGAATTACTAGAAGTATTACAAATGTGGATGAATACAGGGAAAGAGCACAGAATACTAGCTGAGACGAAAATTAATGAAGTAGTAATACACAAAATAGAGGAAACAAGAACAATATTGGAGATAACCGAAAAGAACTTGTTAGTTCTTGTGTTCTAAGGGATATAATGAAATCTATGGTGGAAAGTAAAAGAAGGAAAGACAATTCACATGTGAAATGACACACATGCAATTCACGAAAATGACAATAATGACATATTCATATTGAGTAACCTGAGAAAATAAAAACGGAAAAACTGTGTTCTTGGATCTGCATACACTGACATTTCTAAGAAATATTGATATAATTACGAAAAAAGCAATGAATATAAACCAGGCTTAGTTCAGTAGTGAATCTCTTGTTTTGGAGAGATTAGTTTGGAATTGTAAGTACACAAGAATCACTCTGCATATGAAAACAAATATTAAAAGACTCAGAATTGAAAATTCTAGACAGTTTCGACTACATATGGAATGATGCATAATAACATAAAAGAAGTAGATTATAGATTTTCCGTTCCTTCCTTCCAGAACGAGAATTAATTTGGGGAATTTTTAAAAATTCTCGTTACCATGGAAACTAATCTACTTGAAATGAATGAATATTGACAGTAATGGATGCGGGATGGATATCAAAACTGAATTACTAAACTGACGGAAATGACTTTTTAAAAATATATCAACGAGAGAGGAAAAATATAGTATGATGAAAGTGAAATATTATATATATATTCTATGTGTGTGTAAGTTTTTATTTCCGATCAATTTGTACTCTGTGAAAAGAAATTTGTTAACGAAGAATTATTTGGGAAAGCTTGTTGAGTCTAAAATTAATCTACTGTATACATAAAACAATGTTCGCATATGAAACTAATTCTGCAGTTTCATTAAATTGTATTACAGATTTACATTGCTTGCTTGATTACCAACTAAGGAACTCTCCATTTTTCGAGGGTAAATTTTATAGCAAATTTAGCAAAAATATCTTGTTCTAAATCTACATTTGGTCCGTAAGTAGTAATGATTGAAGCGTCGAAAAGAACGTTACGAGCATTATATACACATTAATAAAGTGAGAACATACATTCCACATACTCACAGGAAATTTCAGACTGACTGCTAATTTTTCTTAACTTTTCTGCTACATTACCAATTTAGTTGATCATCATGGTACTTTATCCTTTATTCAAGATTTTTAGAATGTTACAATTTTAAGATAAAATGGTTTTCTTTTTTGAAGAACACTAAATACTACGAAATTATATTAGGATTACGTTTCAAACTATATTACCCTATCTTCCACGTAAAACAAGTAAGAAAGAAAATTTCATTAGACGTCATGAGCTTCTTAGGATGCCAACTTATGTAAAATTCAAATCACAACTCTTAACACATTTACACAAGTAATATACACTTAACAACAAAATATTAATAGGTATACGTACATCGATGCTTTCTGCGAGGTCTTCTTCTTCGTCAGAATCTACGATAGATTCAACCAGCCCCGAAAGATCCACCTCATCGGCATCCAACGAACTCTGGACGCTTTGCATGGTGTCGGAGCCGCTGTAGGCCGAACTAGTGTCGCTGCTATGAGAGCTGCGGTTGGATTTGAGGTAGAGCTCCGTCCGAGAAAGTACGCTGTGCACGGGCGGCAAATCGCCAGGATACTGAAAAAAAAAAAAAAAAAAAGTCACTCAATACAAGCACACTCAACGAATTATTCAGTAGAACCTGTCAAATACCGATTTCAGTCTAATGGAAAGTCAATGCCAATGGTAGAAAAAATAACAGTTTACTTTTTTGCTGCACTTTTGTTTTTATTCCAAGAGGAGAGAGAAATTACAGATACATGGAACTAGCATCATGTGAAAAGTTTGTAGTACGGATTAACTTTCCTTCAGAAGCCGCTTAAGTTATTTTCCCCGTTATAACGTACTTTTAACACAGCGGAAAGCTAAAACATTACATACCATACAGAATATGTCAACTAATTTATGTTATTCGTTTGTAGAAACAAGCATAACGCGTTACAATTTTAGCCACGAAGTCATTTATTTTTAATATTTCACAGTAAAACTGAATCTTTTCCAAGTGAAATTTGGTTTAATATTTTTTCAATTTACAAATTACGAGACCAAAAATTAATACCTTCATTTCTAGAAAACCTGTTAAGAGGGCAAACCTCTAATTTTCTATCTGTTTAAATTTGTTCGTATTTCTATGAAACTGTAGATACAGTCCAATTCTAATATTTCTTGTGTAAGTTACATACTCGTATTCCCTGAGAGAGAAAAAAAGAATGCCACTGAAAATAGTTAAACATTATTTTGCACAAATATGAAAATATTATCTCTACGAAGTCAAATATATCAACAGATAATCGGACATTCAGATTATGCCATCATTTAAATGTGAATCTATGCTCCTGTTAAATACAAAATGCATCTCTGTGACCATGTGACTAATATGCATGCTTTCTGTTACGGTGATCCCGGCTTCGATTCCTGATATGGAAGCTAGCCTCTGATACAAACTCGAGTAGTTTGGATCCCAATTTAAGTTGTAGAATCCCTTTAATATAACAGCCTATATCCTTTTTCAGCTTCAAGAACTTCGAATACGCATTGTTTAGGAGGTATATATAAAATAACACTTGTTAAAAAGTTGAAATGTGTAATACTTCTACTTCCGAATACGGACAGATTTCCCTACGATATATCTTATTTTAGTGTTTCTAAAGGGACATGTCAATGTAAATCAAGAACTGTCCTGGTTTAGGCCTGTGCAAAGCCCGGATTTAACAGGCTGCAAAGATGATTTACAAGACATTATGTCTATGTAGTATTAAACTGTTGTTATTCTAAAAAGCAATTTTTAAGCACTTACACTTATATTCTCACACAAAGAAAGATAGAACCAACTAAATTTCTTTATAAGAAAAGAAAGAATGCAGATGTGGTGTAAGATGGAATGTTAAAACAAGTATAGTTTTATTAGGAAAGTGCACTGCACAAAGGTCTGTTGAGCTTCTACGATTAGAGGGGGTTCCGGACCAGGTGGATCCTGTGATTGCACCCTTGGTGCAGACAAAGCACAAGTATATTATTTTAAAAGAATTACGAATCTGAGGGTTCTAGATTTCGATGACCACCCGTGAGTGCGGCTCTGGTGTCAACACTTTGCAAGTAACCCAACACTGAGATCAGGTTGCTGGTACTGTATGATGGAGACTCTTAGAATCATCCACAAGCCGAAATGATATACCATTTACTCAATTATATCTCCCATTAATAACATTACGGTAACATAAGAATTAGGTTATTTTGTTGTAATTTCGCTCGCTCTCAGAAGTTATGGATGAACAGAAGAGATCTAATCAGAGTAGTGAAATAACATCATTAATACACAAATTCTACAATATTATTAGCATTTAACAGGAAAAAAGTCCAAAAATGAAACATAAAACAATCGATAGATCTCGATGAGCTGAACAAAATGATATGGGTAAGTGTGAATCATCGCGTACAGTTTTCAAACATTTTTTTTCCCTGGAAGCCCAAAACTTTATGCTCTACAATTCACTCCACTAATTGAGGTGACACTGATACTGAAATATACTCTCACTACGCTCTTTATTATGATCCTATCAAGGTGACAGTAGATAGTGAGCGGTATTCCAATAATTTCATTAATCAAGTGTTAGTCACGCGATTAGTGCTGTATTAACTATGTACTAAAGAAGGTATTAACTCTGTACTTTTTAGTATTCAGAATGTTTGGAGGAGTTCAGTTAATAAGCTGATTTGGCTATGATTAACTAATATAACACCAATACAGCGGGTGAGAAAAGTAAATGTGGAAACTACGGGAAACTAGATATGTGCATGTGTAGTCTGTAAAAATGAAAATACATGAAATACGAAATGTTTTCTTATGTGGTTTGACATCAAAACAACTTATAAATACTTATGAAATCGAATTATAATTATACTTCTGAGGGATGGATTTACGGGGGGAATACGTAGAAGTCAATTAAATTAGCAACAATAAAAGAATAATGTTGTAATTATAAGGGGCAATAATTTATCGATCAGTTGCATGTGTTGCTCAGAAAACTGAACATTTTCTACTCATCTCTCACTATTCACTTAAGTAACAGTTTTGCTATTGTAGAGAACTCCGCTTGACAGCTACTTCATAGTTAATTCACCCGATGAGGTGAAAGGAAAGAAAAAGGTAATTAATTGTCTTTGTATTATTATAATGTAGTTTATTATGGATAAACCAAGGCTAAACGAGGGTACCCTCTGCTCTTAATTAGTCACATTCGATTAACTTAGCCAACTATTACGTGCTAATCAGAAATTATGAATACACTTCTGATAACCATGCGTTAGTCAAACCTTTAGTATGGCACTAATCACACGTCAAAACTACTCTGCATGAGACCCAGTATGTCCAATGAGATACTAGCTGAACCTACGCTCTACACATTACATCATTCACATATGAGCATGAATTTCCTTGTCATTCCTCACATCATCTGTACATGTCCCTTTACAGACGCAAGTGAAAGGAGTCTTGAAAAAAATTGACAAAGCGTATCATAAAGGAGATTTTATCGATTATTTTTTTTCTCAATATTTCGCACCGTTTGTAATATTTGAGCCTACTTCTGATTGGAGTTTCTAATTCATGCATTCTTTCTTCTTACATGCAGTATGTAATAAGCAAATACATTACATACACAATTAATTATAATGTCGGTGATATAGGGTGTTCATAGGGCAAAACACTCCAAACAATGAAGATTCATCTTAGCCTGGAGAAATGGTTATTCTTCGTTTTTCCATTATCATTTGGCCATGAAACAAACGCCTGAGACATATGCAACCCCTATACACAACAAAGTGGTGTTGGAATGTATAACGAGTAGGATATGTTTTAGTTTTTTTTTTATTATTTCAACGCTTCCAGTGTACCCTAAAAAATGTAACAAAGAAATAATGTTTTTTTTTAATATTCAATTAGAACTGGACAATCTACGCAAAATTTACAATCGATCAGTGAAAACGTCATCTTTCTAGTGCCTGTAGTTTCCGAGATCTCATTGTCGAAAGGACTGACCACAAATATATAAACATAGTTTAAAAGATGGAAGCACAATTAACATGCATTCATTTTAGAGTAGGCTTATTAAAATACAAAGGCTTTGAACAATAATTTTATATCATAAACTTTGTGAAAAAGATCTAGTTAACTACTTTATTTAAAGTACACATACTTAAAATGTTTGTCTCTGTTAAACGTGAAATCACACATAAACCGTAAATGAAAGATTTGAAAGCCAAAGTTATAGGTTGGAGCTCAGACGCTTGTAGTTGCTATTGTACCATTTTAATATATAGATAGCTTAAAATTATCATTAACTCATAAATTTTAATCTATGTTTAACTAAAATATTGTCCAAAGGTAAGATATATCAGTCAATAGATTATATGGAGATGAATAAAATAACATGCTTGAGGATAAATTCTCATGCGTATTTTTCCAGAAAATCAGGGAAAGCTACTTTTATGGCGTTAAAAATACGTCGTTCGTTGCCAAAAACATAGTTATTATTCTGCTGGAACATATCGTTAATTATTTGTAAATAAACGTATTTTATATGTAAAACAAAATACAGTGTTAAGTAGCAGATTGTATCTATTTTGGTTTTTCTTTTCTACGAACAGCGGCACACATACAACTTGTAGCCTTGGGCAAACTGGGCGCAAGTAAGACAAACGCAATCCTTCTTGAAAGATTTAACATTCATCACCTATTAGAAAACTAATAATGCTTGATTGTCCAAAAACAGTATATTTTTATATACATTTCATTCAAGTTCGTTTTTTTTTAAACTTAGAATTTTAATATTTCAAATTGTTTAGTTAATTAACTCCGGAGTAATGAGAAGGTAATGTGCAATAATGAATGGAAAAACAGCTGATATTTTCTATGTAGGTTACGTAGCAAAGTTTGCAAAAACCAATGTTTTTATTTTAAAAAACAAACAAAAAAACTTTTTTTTGGTTTAAACCAGGTTTTTTTGGTTTAAATAATTTGCTCTATGTATTTATATCACATATGGACAGAAATAAGTTTGTTTCGCCTTGGTGTTCTTATGCAACAACCGGGTTATGCTGGAAGGGGTCACATAAACTTAAAGCGGAATCCAAACCGCTTTTCGGCTTATATCCGAGAGAAAATTGTCCTCCATTTGAACTCGAAACCGGGACTAATTTACCACAAATGCGATACGTCTGCCGACTCACTCACGAAGGACCCGATAAAAATACGTTGTACTGATCTTTACATACTTGTTAATATAATTGTCAAGAGTCATTTCAGAACGCCAAAAAGATAAACAGCTGCACAAGTGAAACCATTATACAGAATTACATATGGACAATTTCAATATATTGCCGAGTGCAGAAGAAATATTTTAGTACAAGTTAGTTCACTACGACTTAATTTGCATATCAGTAAGAAAAGTGAATAAAGAATTATTTGAGTCCACTTTGGCTCTGACCCATTTATACATAAATAGATACGAAAGGTACTTCTGATTTCAATAAATACCACTCGTGGGGTTTTATGACCCCCCCAAAAGTACGGCATTTCGATGTATTTTATCAATAGTAAATATTATTAAAACGAAACAATATTTAGAATTTTTCTTTGTTTGCAATTGCATAATATTGACAAACTATAAAAAAAAATCACAAAAGAAACATTCATAAATTTAGAAAAAAAAAGTTGCTTTTGTAGTGTAATCTCTTTGTGTAATGAATGGGGAATTTAGGTCTGGATATAATACGAATAAGAGAGACAGGAGTGAAACGTGATAACCCACAAATGTGTGTTCATCAAGATTTTCGAACACACGCTTTTACGAACATTTTTCGTTTTTTGGTTTAAACCAGCCAATCCTGCTTAATAGCATTAAAAATCTAGGTCCTACGTTTCTTAAAAGTGGCATCGCATCGCAATTTGCTACATACATTTATAGAAATGTGATGCGAACGAAAAATTGGATATCAAAATACAATGCTTATTACTGAAATTACCTAGTTTTTTGCGACAAAAGCAGTATATCTTTTATATTCTTCGTGATAGAACTGTTCTCTTTCGATCTCACATATAATCGAAGTTCAATGATAAATCTGTTTTCGCAAATCACACGATTCTCTTTAGACGCATTTTAGGCTCTCACTTGAAGTACACAGCCTCAATGGATTCTTGAGACCCAAAATCCCAGCTTGGTTTTAGAAACCACAATCATATCCCAACGTTTATCTTTCAATGTTATCATAGATTCATAGCATTTGCTACAATATGAATTAGGAAATGAAAATTTGTGAGAGATTACATTATTAGATTTTTATCAAAAAGTTGTAAATGTTCACTTCGTGATGCCAATTCCTTGACAACATTACTGGTTCGTCACTTAATAAAATGCTCCATATGGACATATTTAAAACCAACAGGAAGAATCTGTAGAATGACAAAATTATTACATTTTTAAAAATATCAATAAACTGTCACTACTTTTTCTTTACGCTGTCATCAGTTTATTACATCAATACTTTGCGCCTCATTACCATACTTATTTGTGAAATAAAAGAGTCTTTATTTTTATTACTTCATGCCCACGTAAAACAGTAAAATGCATGTTTTCTCTCGCTACTGAAAATGTTATATAAAACTTATAAACTGACGTGCAAATTTTAATTTGTTTGACAGTTTGATAGTACGAAGCTAAATAAACAAAAGGTTACGTTAGTACCTAACAACAATATTTACTGAAATAGAGAATTTTCAAAATGCACTTCATCGACGCTGATGATGTCATAACATGAATAGCGTCAACGTTCTCCCTTGAGAATGGGTAGTATCTTAACATCAGTGCTATTTTCACTAAATAGTATTTTGAACATTATTAGAGAAACCGAACTTAATTCTTGAAATGTTTCCACTATTGACAAAATATAGGGAGAAAATAGGCGCGATATCAATGAACAGCCCTAAGATAAAAGTAGATATAAGTATAAACATGAATTTCAGCGATACAAAAAGGAAGATTTTTATTTCAGAAAGAAAACACAAATCATGAACGTCATAGATAAATGAGAAAAAAAATCACTCATAACACGGACCTACTAAAAATCAAGCAGTTCTCTCTCTCTCTCTCTCTCTCTCTCTCTCTCTCTCTCTCTCTCTTTTTTTTTTTTTTTTCGTTTTCTTCAGATGTTACGTATATTATTTCTGAATGAGTAACATGCTTGGATCATTGGGTGTATGAAGTTGAGAAAACGCAACTTTGTAAATGGAATAATTATTATTTCAAAAAAAAAAAAAAAAAAGTTCAAGAGTGGGAAAAAAATCAACTACAAAAGCTCTGAACCTTCATTCGTCCGTGAACAGTGTAAAAAAATTAGTGTTGTGCAATGAATAAACCTAGTAAGTGAAAACTCTTCTCTAACAGCAAGCGTGGACTAACATCAACCCTTACAAATATCAGGTTACAACTAGGCTACAGTGCTTGGCAGTAAGCCATCGGAGTTTGTTGTGGTGGAGCTACATTCATTAACTTTGCCGCGATCATTTTCCGCTTAACAGCACACAAACACAACGGGAATGAACAAATACTCTCACTTCTTGATTCCCCCCTTTTCCCATTTACACTATCAGAGATATTTTTAAGTTTATGGTGTTCTAAAAGAAGATGATTTTATATTTTTTGATCTTAGTTCAAATGTAATGAATATAAGGCCATAACAGTAAATTCAATGCGCCGTTCCTGGGTATTATTTTCTTTTAGTTTACGTAGTGCATTTACATTAGTTTTCTCTCCTTTTTCACTTTTAATGTTCCCGTATTTATTTATTTAACGTTTAGTGTTCCTCATTGCATGACTTGGGAAGAGGTCAGCTCAGCAACTACGGTGTGTTACACAGATTACACATAAAAATTCAAAAACCGGGATATTTCCTTCGGAACAACGTGGTGAATTGAAACAATTTAAAATCAGTATAATCTAGAGGTTTTCTTGATTGTTTGAGTGGGAGGTTGATGGGAACGTCAGCAGCATGACACTGTGTCCCCGTCACGATATTGACCAAAGACCCGGACTGTCAAACCTGAGAGAAAGATAATATAAAAGAGGGACCAGAAAATAAGCAAAAGAGAAA
This sequence comes from Thermobia domestica, assembly GCF_964235325.1. Lineage (NCBI taxonomy): Eukaryota > Metazoa > Arthropoda > Insecta > Zygentoma > Lepismatidae > Thermobia > Thermobia domestica. The sequence continues at coordinate 250,499,046 of NC_137454.1, forward strand.
TGTTGCAAGATAAAGAGCAAAACAATACGCAAAAGAAGAAAGATTAGGCATACAACAAAATAATAATAATAATAATAATAATAATAATAATAATAATAATAATAATAATAATAATAAACAAGCGATAACAATAAATAGAAATCATAAAAATATTCAATAACAATAACAATAATAATAAATAGAATGGAAAACAAAACAAGAAAGGGAAAGAGGAAAAAATAAAATTTAGCGGCGTAAAATAGAGACGAAAGGGATAAAAACGCTCAGAGAACAGGTCTCAGGTCACCAGCACGAAGAAAAACACTAACTCACTCAATAGAGATTACATCATCCCCTAAAACAATCCTAAGAATACTGGCCAGTTCGATATGTTCTCTGAAATCTGAGTATTCAGGCCATTCGACAAGAATGTGCCGAATATTCAAAAGGACGATACGTTCCTTACAGTATGAACGGCTAATGTAATCGGCTTACTCAGATTTGCACGTACACAAATTCGCTATCCTCAAAAGGGGCTCAAACTCACAAGGTGCGAAATCTCAATGAATCTCAACAAGGTGCGAAATCATAACAATCGAAGTGGGAGAGAGAGACAGGAGTGAACAAGGGACTCTTCATACTGGAATAGTTCGACAGAGAGGGTTCACACATTTGAACATCCGTGATTTTTAAACTTGGGGATTCATCTAACTACTAGTTTACCCATTAATTAATGAAATGCATGTTAACTACATATGAGTTACTGTAATTAATTTGCAAACTTCTGACAATAATGTGACTTTATTCACCTCTCGGTAATTTGGGAGCGTTTTCTTCCAAAAATATTAAGTGAGGGGAACTCTCCTAAAAGAAAAAAAAAGAAAAAAAAAGAAAAAGAAAGATTTCGTACTTTGGGCTCACGCTAGTTCAGACTCAAATTTCTCCGTCTCAGTCTTACTAACCTGAATAACGCTCACACTAGCTCGATCTCATTCCCATTTACTTCATTGGAGTTCACGCTCGCTGGGACTCAAGCTCTGGCTCGCTATCGACTTACAGCGCTCGTGCTCTATTGAACTCCAGGCCGATTAACAACCAGGCTCGCGAGTTTCGGACATTTATAGCTTTTCAACAACTTTTCAGTTACGGGATAAAGGATTTTTTTCTTTCCCAAGACATATCAAACTTCAGTAGATATTTATTATATTTTACTCAGAAGGTGAATGTGGTCCACACCACAAACGACCTGTTGATCAACATTGACTTAAGTGTTGTTTTAAAATTACCTAACATACTAATTCATGTATTCTATGGCTTTAGAAACCCACGGTTCATCGCCATAGAAACTTAATCCCTCACTAATTTCTATTCATACAAACTGAGTAGATTTTCGATTATTTTATTACCCATCTCCTGGCTACGCATCTTAGCTAAGCTTTCGAAAGCCTCTAGAACGTAATGTACTCTCACAAATCCTAATCTCAATCCCAGCGATATTCCTTGCCATCCTCGTCATCTCTAACGTCTGAATCTAGTCTACAATATGATTGATGACAAGTACCGGTACAGGTTGAAAAGTTATGCACTACGCAATGTTCTTCAAGCATACCGTCATCTTCACTTATTTTCGCACCAAATATATATATATATATATATTTTTCAAAATTTCTGAGGCATAATTTCTCTTTGTGAGATATAGAATAGCTTTTAACATCCATTACTTAAGTAAAATTACGTTTTTATTGACAAAATTCTTCGGTAATAATCGAAACTAGAGTTGCTAGATCTTATGTTTTTCCCGTAAGTTTCTAAGTTTTTTTCTCCCACGTTTTATGTAATACGTTGTAATTTTGAAGTAAAACAATTTCTTCCGTTTTTCTTAAATATAAAAATGATAGTTATTAACACTGACATTTTAACAATGTTTTTATATGTTAGTGTGATATATATGGAACTGATTTTTCACACAATCCAACGATGTATCCAGAGAACAAATGCCACACGTTGTGTTCCAACAACCAATCTTATGTTTGGTTTTGGTCTTAGCCTTCTTCTATCAATATTGTCTCGATTCACATCGTAGTTTTGATCGGTCTCGATATACTGATGTCAAAAACTGAAGCTACTGTGAGCTAATAAAAGAAGAACTCTAAATGATTGTGAATATTGATATGTCCAGTAAGGATTTTTTGAACGTCCGCATATATAAAGCACATGGGACTATTAAAGACATGTAAAGTCTTCATTAAAACACAAATAAACAGGCAACTAAGATTTATGTAATATACTTACTTGGTTGTTTGGGTCCCATTTAGCACCGAAGCTAAATAAGACTAGGATTTACAGCTTCAGGAACTACATGGGCTTATACCGGGAATTTTTATATATATTTTTGTTTTCCGTGTTGCAATTAATCTTAATGAAACTGCCCTAGTTTCCAATTAAAATTATTCTACGCTACTATCTCAAATCATATACGTTCATTATATGTAAATTCCGTAATCACATATCTTCCGTTTTTCCTTTTACAAAATCGCAGAATCTTCATTTTTCTCCCTCTGAAAAATCTGGCAATCCTAGTCGAAATGGTGTGTTTTGTACCGTATATATATCATTCATTACTCGTGATTAATATGTTACTTAGCTTATTACCAATGAAAATTTCCCAATATTATGCATTCTAATACAGTTAATAAATCAATGGTTAAAATCTTACGTACATTAAACAGCGAATTAGTCTTAGAATATATTGAACATCAATACTGACGCACTTACTCTGTTGAATTACTAATAAAACACTATAGAGGTAAAGTTCAAAGTATACTTCTTACACTCGTATCATCACTCACACATATCAAGTGTGGTATCCTGTAGGATCTGAAAGATATAAACATTACTAATTTTACACTAAAAGTTTCTCAACCGAACAAATAATTAACTCATACTCACGTAAAACGTAAACTTGCATACTCAAAATTCCTTATTACATATATTAATCACTGTTGAACAATTACTTATCAACGACATACCTGGTCATGGTCATGTTCACTTGACAATAGCCTCTGACGCAGCCCAAGCTCTGGCTGGTCGTAGACCAATCCTCGTTCCAAGCTCATCGCTGTGCACGGTTGTCTTTGACCACTCCGTCCGAGTTGTACATCTGGGTAGTCAATCTGAAAAGAAGGCGGAGCTGTTAAAATTTTGGTCAAACTAAAACTTTATTACAATACAGAAAAGCTACTTAAAAACAATACAAAAGTTCACAACAGTTCATCGTCACAGACATATAATTATATGCACACAGTTCTGCACGGATATTTCTTAAAGTTGATATTTCTGGCATCCTGAACTGGAAAATGTCTACTCCAAGAATGATTTTTCTCTCAAAATTCTGTACAGCATTTTCTCTACTAAAGTCATTAACTAATTAATTAATTAATTGTTTCCAGTAATTTATTTTTTACGCCTTTGAGAGACATAAATCTTTAATCAAGTTTCCTTAAATCTTACACAAAGAAATGATGGGATGCATATTAACTATTTAAATAAAGAAATAATAGTTCTTTTTACCTAAAACATCCAGCAACGGGCAATACTGGCACTGAGGAAGGTGTTAGCAATGCTCTCGAAACAGTTTACAAGTATTGCGAATTATTTGATGTTTTTGATAAGAAAAACTGTTCTTTCTTTTTTTAAATACTTCCTTTGAATCTAGTTTTCAGAGAAAAATGAGCTTCCAAGCGGTGTAGTAAGTGTTCTCATCAAATACCCTTCGTAAGCCTCGAAATATGAATGTAAGGCCGTTTCTTCCACCATCCTTCTCCATTCAATTACGCTGAATTTAAATTTAGAATGTCTTAAATGTGCGAAAACAGCAGTATTTTTTAGTACTTTCCCAAGGAAAACAGTAGACAGAGTAAACCATATTGATTAGAGCTTTCTCCTCCCCTATGAACTTAAGAACACTTCCAATACAAAAAAAAAAAAAAAAAAAAAAAATCTTGAAGACCTGCAACCGCCAAAATTAAGCGAACATTGTCAGAATGAGCAGAACAAACGAGAAAATACCTAATGGAATGGTTGTTTCTTTTCCTCTTACTTGTTTACTTTTTGCAATTACTTACATAAAATAGTTCCACCACCAACTAAATTATTTCTCTTTTCCTTCTTTCAGGGAAACATATATAGCTCTAGAGGGAAAGAAAGAGAAAACTGTTTCAGATCTCATGCTCCATCAACTTCACCCTTCAAGACATCAACCCAAAGACCAAGGAGGGAAAATATATAACGACATCTAGTTTTAACAGCTAAAGGACGAGAGAAGAATAGAACAGAAGTAAAGGGTTGTCAGTTTACAACGTAGAACTAAATTACATTAGAGTCACAAGGAATTACGTTTTAATAATATCAAGAGATGAGTTTGTTTCCAACCTAATGGAAAGGCAACTCTAAAGTGATTTTTTTTTTTAAAAAAAAAAAGAAAGAAAGAAAGAAAGAAAAGAAAAGAAAAGAGTTTAGCCTACTCCCGCGCTTCTCTCTTGCTTTCACCCTCCCCTTTGTTTTATATTTTTATTTCTGAAAAAGGAACAGTCGATTCTGTGATGATGTTTTCAATACGATATGAAAGAATTCTTGAACTTTTCGAGCAAAGAGAAATTACAATGAAGTTGAGTAAGTTACTATTTCTGTAAGTGTTTATATAATGCTACTGAACAATTTTCACATTTTAAAACCTACAGAAGTTGAAAAAAAAATTTCAGTATATTTACAAAGTGCTTTTCAAAAATGTTTCACTACTGAATAATAAGTTTTTGGGTGAAAGTGCTTACATAGTGCATTGCAAATCTTGAGAGAACACTATTACAGAATTTCTTACACTGAAGTTCTGTAAATAATTTTCACTGCTTTTCTTTATATCTAGTAACAATAGCTCATTAAAAAGCGAACTTGCTTTTACATTTTACATCTATTTTGCACTTTGTTTATTTATTTTTGTACATTATGCTACCATTTAATGTGTCAGTTTCAAACTGAAGACGATAGCAAGACGATACGGCATGGAAGGCTTTCAAGTTACGTCAGAATAGACCTAGACTACTAATAATGAGTCACAACTAAACGAACTCTTGATTATATCCAATCTTGTTTATTCGCAAAATACTCAACTATCTTACTCACGCACTGTGAATGACACTATAGGTTGTATTACTAAATTTTGTTAACATTACTCTGACAAATATAATAAATGTACTTTGTAAGATTTTCTGTATAATATACAGTTTAGCGCTAAGCAGTTTTAAAGAACTAGTTCGAAATTTCACATGGTAACTGTTCTTTCTCAACCTTTTTCAATTTTTTAATAGGAGAACCTTGTTGCTTCACTTTTGTATCAAGTAGAAACTGGCTAAGTTTAGCAAGAGAAGTCTAATGTTCGAATTAGATAGCCGGCCATAGAAACTGAAGTTTGTGAGTTTTCCTCAGTTTCACTAGATCATACTGGTGTATACTCCGTGTTCCACTTATTCCTAATTTCTCATTATTACTGTTATCGTTGTGTAAGGGGGTGTTAATACTTGCATTGTAAATTGTCCTTAAAGGGTGTATATAAAATGTTTTTATGCGAATAAATAAATAAATAAATATATACTATTTCTTCCAGGTTTCGCTATTTTGTGCTTCAAGAAGGTACGCAAACTATTAAACACAGTTTTCATTTTAACAAAATTTTGGATAAAGATTTATATTTATTTACTGAGTAATTAGAATATAAAACGGAATATTCTCGATCAGTTACTTTACGAACTGAATGTAGTTTCTCCGTTATTCCATGATTTCGTACTGTAAAAGAAAAGAATTTAAAAGAACGTTTTTTTTTTTTTCCCTTCAATATTGCTATTATACCGAAAGTTTTAGGCTGACATGCGGAAAACAGAAGAGTATAGACTGTTGTTGGTAGCTGATAGTTTGATGAATCTTCTGTCGATTTTGATTGTTTGACGACGTTAAAAACACTACTAGTTTACAATTGACATTAATTTAGTATATGGCAACATCTCCCCAAGGATTAACAGGAGTTACAGAAGTCATTTTAATCATCAAGAATGAATCACCTCGCTAACCCAGCTGTTTCTCTTGTTTTGTTTCACCAGTTGTGACGTCAAAGCGTGATCAGATTATATTAAAAGCTCGCTAACACGACCCAGATTGTTAACAAGCAAAACGACAAGCCCAGACAATCATTACTGCGTTTTGAGTGTTGGAGGGAAGTGAGGAAGAAGACGAGGATGATTTTTATATAGCAAGAGTCTATTCACAGTGGATAATAAATACGAAATACTAACGAGGGACGACAAATAGAAGTTTTGATATCATACATATGATTATATTTTCATTCCTAACTTAACATAACTGTTTAAATAGTGATATAATTAACCCCTCTTGCAATGATTTCATGATGAGATACCTTTTAGAACCAAATAATAGTTATTACACAAGGTAGCTCAGTGGTAGAGCGTTGATCTCTGGTATGACGAGTCTGGTTCGATCCTAGACCATGAGAGTTTGTGAACAATTTCGTGTTTGTGGATTTTCTCGAAGCTTTCCCCACTTTCTCATTTCACTACGTCTTCCGTTTATTATTCATTTGTCTTCTTTAGCCTAAAAGCCATAACGTGAAACATTGAACTGACAAATTGTAGCTTCAGAAATACTGATCTAATATTACTGCCTGTGTGTATTTTTTTGTTGTATATCACCGTATCTCATATACTCAACTGATCGTATTTCCTTGACAAGGGTTAGAATAGGGCAGCAATATGCAGAACCTCGCCCGCTTGAATAATGCCTTTTTCAATTCAATTCAAATCAATAATTAATCATTATTTTATGTCTCCTAAATGCTAGAAAATTTGAGGAAAGACTGTAAAGAACATGGGATGAAAAACGTTAGGAAGAAAAATAAACATGGTGATTGGTGTCAAATATAGAAATAGGAGAGGAGAAAATTGAACAGAGGATTAGTTCTCGATACCTGGGTAGTATTATAAGCGTAAACCTGAAGAAGTGCAAAAATAAAATAAAAACAATAGTTGGAACTGGCAAAGAAGCTTTTAAGAAAAAGAAAAGTCTGTTTTGTGGGTTATTGTCTAAAAAGTGAAGGAAAAGTTTCGTAAACTGTTTCGTATGGAGTACTGTACTGTACGAGGCGGAAACATGGACATTAACCAAAAATTATGAAAAACGGCTGGAAGTTTTCGAAATATGAGTGTGGAGAAGAATGAGGAGAATTTGCCGAGTTGAACAGAAAACGAATGAAGTGTTAGGAATAGTAGGAAAGAAAAGAACAATCTTAAATGTAATTGAAAAGAGGAAAAGAAACTGGTCAGGACATTGGCTGAGAAGGAACTGTATCATGAGGGAAGTGCAAGGGGGTATGGTAGCAGGAGAAAGAGGAAGTGGCAAAAAAAAAAAAAAGCTACGGCTGATAGATGGTATTAAAAAATTAAAATCGTACGTCAAGACGAATAGGTTAGCTGAAGATCGTGGTGCATGGAAGCTTCTCAGTTTCGGCAAATGACCTGCCAGTATCAGCAGAATATCTATGATGATAACGGGGCTATTTCAGTACGTTGGCAAGCTGAAGGGGAAAAATGGAACTAGCAACCACCACAACTAGAGCTCCGTTTGAATATAATTCTAACCGAATTCGAAATCATTCATTGTCGAGAGTTTAAGGCCATGAGGCTGTATCTGCTGCTAAAATGAAGTGAGTTTCAAACATCTCCTAGGTGTTTTATTCGAGGGAAACACTTTCGCGGGGACTGAACCCAGATCCGACCATGCACCATATACAACACATTTTAGCTACCTGACCAAAAGCACCTGAAAGTCAAGATAATTAACGTGTAACTTCGTAATACTCATACATAAAATATTATAGAAATCTACTAAATATTTTCTTCACATGCTGGAAAGTTACAGCAAAATATCGGAAACAATAATTACAAAACTCTTCATTCAGGGCCACAAAATTTCTTGTTTCAAAAGAAAAGGAAAAAAGCTTTCGAAAAAGAAAAAAAGGAAAATGCGAACAATACTGGCAATGCTTCAATGAATGGTTTAGGTTTAGTTAAGCATTAGTGAAGCGTGCTTCCTACACATCAATGCACAGAATGGCACGGAACGTTTACTCTCTTAATTTCTATAGGAAACTCAATTGAAAACTCTTGGCATTCTAACGTTTTCCGGTTATTACATTTAAAGGAAAATTATAAATATGTTTTCTGGCAAATTTCATTTATTATTTTCATTTGAAGTTGTCTATCGTAATTTCTCGTATTCGACCTAAATTTCACAATGGAATAAAAGTACGGTTTCAAGTCAGCGAAATTCTATCATATTATTATCATCAATGCAAAATTGGCTATTTTCAAGTTAATATTGATATTTAAGAAGAAGCAGAGTTCTGCTTTTTGTAATTAGTTCTCTCTTTCAAATCAAAATCTTACAATGTAATGAGTATTTATTCATATTCCTACATCACCAACATCATTATTTGTGATTCTGGTTGCATAATTCATAAAGCAGTTAACAACAATACGCTAATGTAACTCAAAATTACACTAATTAGCATGCAGATAATATTACAATCGATATGGAATGTAATGGTGCACCGTATTTCTGGAGGAGTCTTATTCAACCTGGGATACACAATGACTTCAGAAGATACGTACTAGTGCTGTTAAAATTTGAATAATTTGAATAATGAACTACTCAATTTAACAGCACTAGTATGTACAATTTAAAATACGCATAATGCATATTACTTATTTCGTAATACCCTGTAGTTTTATATTATATATATATATATATATATATATATATATATATATATATATATATATATATATATATATATATATATACAATCAAAGAAACTATCGAGTTCATAATAGAATTATTTCATGCTAACTGTAATATAATTGTAATAAATTTTGGAGTGATTCTCCTGTTTACAGTAAAACTGGGTTACTTAATTAATGCGTAATAATCTATAATTTATGTTTCATATAATCTAACACATAAAATTCAAAGTGACTGTTTGTGACTTCATAGCGCTTGAACCACCCAACAGTTCTCGATCAAAGTTTCAACATAGACGAGGTTCGGACCTTGGATGGTTTTTATCCTTTCACTTTGACTGTAGAACGTAGGGGGGGGGGGAGATATAAAAATAAATAAAACTTAATAATTCTTGTACCAACCGATCGATCTCGATCAAATTTGCTACAAAGATGACGTTCGGAAATGAGATGATTTTTATCTTTTCACTTTGATGGTGCAACTTAAGGAAGAGAGAGGGTAAGATATTAAATTGATCGAAAATGACCGATATTAGTGTCGAGTCCATAGTTTTCGGGGTCGCTGAGACGAACAGTGACATTTCCGGTGGTGTTTAAATCTAAATTCACCCCTTTACGTCCAAAATAAAACTTATTCTCTTCGTGTGAAGAACGGGTATTCTGCCAGTTACTTATAATTTGAATTAAAGATAGCTTTAATCTTTGGGTACACATTTACACGGAAAAGTATCGTTACACGAGAAAAGATTTTTTTTTTTTTCCACCATAATAAAGTGACATAGTTGTTGTGCATCAATTTTTAGGTTCGTGGTTTTTAATTTTCGAAATTCTTTGTCTCTGCTTCTGTAGATAATGTATGTAGGTCCACCATTTGTGTGATATATGATACATTTATCTTCCTTCAATATTCAATATGTCACATTGAAAAAAATGTCTATAAAAGTAATTCTTAGATACGATATTATTAGCGTCTAACGAAATAAATAAATAAATAATAATAATCCGAAGATGAAACATACCAATTGGCAAACCTTATTGAACTAAACAAAATGGTATGCTGCGTGTAAAAGCTTATGCGTGATTTTCGAGAAAATGAAATAATAATAATTTGTAAACCTAAAAATTGATGGTGTACGAGAACCATGCCACTGTCAAACTGATGCTGAAACATACCATAATTAAGCTTTTCGTTCTGATACTAGCAAGATAACAGTACATAGTACGGTTAATGAGAGAGAGCCTAAAACTGTCATTAACTCTTGAATTTGGATTTCTATTTCGCTAAAATATTGTCCAAACATAAGATATATATCAGTCGATGGATCACAATCATCTGAACAAGATAACACGTTCGAGTTTTTTTTTTTAAATCGAAAAGAAGTCAACTTTTCTGGTGCTAAAATTTATGCCATATTCATTTTCAATAATAATTTATAGTGTTTATTTTGCTGCAAGAAATAATTATTTATTTATATATTTCGTATATAGCAAAACACACTTATTTGTGTATTTATACACAAATATTTAGCAGAATATTTCTCTGTCCCAACATCGACATACACATATATTACTCGTAACTTCTAGCTGAACTCCTACCATTATATCCCATACACTGAAAAAGATGGAGTACAACTATCACGAAACTGTGATGAAGGATTTGGTGGAACAAGAAAGCGTATCGAAATGAGAATCCCGAGAAAATACAGATACACGTTGTTCATATGGCTTGGAATCCAATATCTTATTTCACAACAACCAAGTAAATCCACAAAATTATTCTCAAACCACGAAGTAAGAGAAATGAAATTAAATACGCGTTTCTCCAAATATCTACCTTAGCATGTTATTTTATTTCATTGGAGTTTCACCTAACGAAAAGATCTCCATCCGAATCTTACAAACATTAGTAAACTCTTTGTATAAAACCCAAAACTCAGCAAATGTTTCAATGAAACAGATCTATGTACAGTCAGAAACAATATTAAGTATAGGTTGGAGGTACAAGGAATGATAGTTCCAACCTATATTTAATATTGTTTCTGACTGTGCGTACTAATCAGCACTGATCAATAAGGCATGTAATAAAATACGAGCTATAGTAGCTTCACTTAATGGCTTAAAACTTCAAAGAATGGTTGTAGCTTTTCCCGAATTTTATTGACGCAAAAAAGAGCAGAATTTACTGAAATGTTTTTATTAACGTTATCTATGTTCGATGACGCTCCAGTAATCAACGAAAAAAAATAAAGTTCTAAAAAAAATACATATATCGAGGTCAAACTAAGTTTTCCACAGGAAACGCTTCCGGAATTTGGTTCCTGATTAATTATATACTGTCAGTGTTTCGTAACGGTGGTTGTTTAGTAAACAAAGTTTTTTTTTTTTTTCGTTTTCAAACGCATTTGCTTCTGATTTCTTTTACCCTAACATCTGAATAATTGCGCATTAGGATCACGCAGTGGGGACTTATAAGATTGTACTGTTAGGGCATGCGTCCGTTACTCCACATACTAACCCTTGAACGAAAGTAAAATTTTGAATTTTGTCTTTTGGAATTGATTAACTTGGTCGAATTTTTTAATAGAGTAATAACGTTAACATTTTCTTGAGTAGCGATGACTAACTTACTGTATTGTTTAAAATGCATGCCATTCCATAACTTTTCTCACTCATATATATATATATATATATATATATATATATATATATATATATATAAAAGGAACTTTGAACTTTCGTAAATACCTGTAATTTAATACCGGGGAGGCAACAAAATACAAAATAATTTCTCTCTTTGCTGGAAACCACATCGTGAATAGTGAAATGATACCATACAAATCAGTCTCTGGATGACGTTACTTTATCTTCCCCCTATCTGGGTCTGATATGAGCCTTATAATCCCAAAAGTAAACCATGTAAGGGTTACGAACTTGGCCCTCCTGCGAAAAATCCTGCGGGCGTCCGAAGTCTCATTCTTATTTAATGTATAATAAAATGTTATCTCGTTAATGATTCATCTCTGGAATCGTTCTAATAGCTGTATATTAAGCAGGGTTGTTAGAATTTCCACTCAGTCCAAATTTTTCTTTCTTTCTTTTTCTGTTTTTGTAAAACCCACAATAAAAGAAAAACACCTCTAAAAGTATACTGAAAACTTGGATTGAATTAATAACATTAACGTGTTTATAATTACTTTCTGCAATCGTGTTTTTTATTACATGCCTATTTACAGAATTAGTTTATCTGTATTTATCAAGAGATCATCATCAGAACAGAATACCTTGGAAGAGAGAAAATGTTTGGGAATTATGCATATCGAAATTTGTTTTCGCTTATCAAATTCGTTAACAGTATTCAACTGTAATCTATTATACAAATATGAAAAGAACTTTGTGACCGCATCACGGGGAAACGGATAAACAGTTTGGAATGAATTGTTTGGATGTAGTATCTGTTCTTCGAACTTAGTTTTTAAGCATCTTAATTTGATTAAAAATGCGTATTCTAAGGGAGGGAAGCGGAGATTCAAAATTATGCGAAGAATTGAGTGTTTCACAATCCTCTTAAGTTAGGAAGATAAAACTTGAAATATAAACTCCTCATTAAAATACGTGGGCAAACGTTCCAACGTTTCTGAATTTTCATTTTAAGGAGGGGAATTTTCTATAATATCCTTTCCTCATTGAAAGCGATGTTGCCTGTTGTTTGTCATCGCATCACGAGGAAACTGTTGAATAGTTTGAAATGAATTTTTGAATAGTTAGTACTCACCTTGAGCCTGTTTCCTTTTATTATGTTACTTTGATTAAAGGGTGCATCCTAATGAAAGTAGAAAAGGTTCAAAATTTAAGCCAAAATTACAATAGCTCATGATCCCGTCCAATTAGGAACATGAAACTCGGTGTATAAACTCTTCATTAGTCTCTCTCCCAGTTTTTGAAAATTTCTGTTTTAAGGGGAAGAGATTTTCTATAATTTCCTTTTTTACATTTAGATCAACATTGCCTGATGTTTCTCATCATGTTACGGGGAAATGACTGAACTTTAAGGGTTTTTATTACAGCAAAATTAAACAATCGTTAATTTTTGAGTTTTTCTGTAATATCTTCAAAACAAATAAAAATATTCGAAAAGCAGAAACGTAGTGAACTAGATAATACTATTTTGCATGTGGTACCTTCATCACAATTCACCTACCTGCTTTTGGTATGCCGCTATTTACAGAACCCGCAAAAAAAAAAAAAAAAAAAAAAAAAAGCTAACTCTATCGACAGTTGCAAATTGAAAGCAGATAGATGAGTTGTGATAACGGTATCACATGCAAAATGATATTGTCTAGTACACTGTACACTAAGTTTTTGTTTTCGAATATTTTTATTTGTTTTGAAGATATCACAGGAAAAAAAAACTACAAATAGCGATAATTTAATTTCGCTGTAGTGGAGACTTAAGATGAGTTTTTGAACATGGTTAGTACCTATTTCAAGCTGAGATTTTATCGTGAAACTACTTAGAGGACCTATTCCAAGGGAGAAAGGAGTTCAAAATTCATGCCAAAACAGAATATCTTATGGAGTTTTAATTATTACACTCCTACGGGGCAGAGGAAGCTCGAATATTTCCCCTTGAACATAATTCCTTCCGTGCAAAGAACGGACCTTTCAGCTAGTCTGGAACAGAAAGCAATGCGACTACATTCCCTTTGTTTTTGTAGTACATAAGTTATGTATTAGTATAAACAAATAACAAAATGTCTTTCTTCATTATCAGTTCATTACAAATCGAAAAAGTTTCACTTAGAAAAGGAAATTACTAAAGCTATACTTCTATCTTCTCAACACTAACAGCAATCAAATAGTGAAGCTCCCGAATTCTTCTTGTGTACTTAGTGGAGTATATGACGTATTGTACAACTATCGTATGTAACAAAGGCTATTTAATCGTAAAATCTGTTGTAAGAAAGGAAATTGGAAATTGGAATTGGGGAAAAAAATCCATTTTCAACATCTCAGTTCTTTTTCTAAAAAAAAGAATATTTATTCAATAAAGTTGTTTTTCATTTCTAGCTCCTGAACTTGAGGTACCATCCCAGTATTTGCCTGAAGTGTTTTCAGGAGGACTAAAAGAATCTTCAGTCACGACGGCTGGCTTAGGGCTTTGAATCCTGAGCGTGATACGGAATTTTATTCTTATTCTATATTATATGGAATTACCCACCTCTTTGTTCCGCTACAAAATTGCCTACTTCTGTCTTTTTAGAAATCAAAATATAATCAAGTTTTAAGGTGCAAAGTCTGTCCCACGAAACGTAGACGAGCTTCATGGATTTCCTTCTGTGGCATTTTACTTTTTCTCTTTTCTTTTCTTTCTTTCTATCTTTTTGTATTATGATTAAGTTTAGTTCAATGCCTCATGATTGATGAGATGAATGATGAGATAAATGATAATGGTGGCAAACAAAAGTGGGAGGAAATGGGAGATCTTCGACGAAACCGATGCACATGGCGTTTGTCAATCACAAAGCCCATTAGGTGCGACCTGGGATCGAATCAGAAACCTGCTTCAGAGGTGAGCTACCGCGGTCCCATAAGCGAAGAGAACAATAATGTTTCAATGATATTTTCACTAGGAATATGGCTTTAAATATACTAACTTCAAAATTTAATAAAACTCAATATTGCCCAATAAAACCCAAAGGGCTTTTTTTTAAAAAAAAAAAAGTAACTGGGTTTTCCGCAATTCTGGTATCAAGCGAAGTAAAAGAAAATATAATAGAAAGTCCTAGAAATTTATTATTGGATCTCTCAGTGGGACTCATAAAACTGTACTGTTAGTACGTCTGTCTTACTCCACACGGTAACTGTTGAACAAAAGCAATTTTTTGAATTCGCAATATATAGCTAGAGCGATTATCTCACTATAGTTTCTTTAATGGAGTCAATTCGTTAACATTTCCATGGATAATGGTGACTTTAACGGTGGAAACTGTTACAATCTTGCAATAGCATTAATACATATTTGCTGTGCAACTAAATGATAGTATGTTGAAGGGGTTGTATAACATTGCAGGCATCACAGCATCCTTACAGATTTGCGTGAGAATGCGATGGACCAACTGTGTGGTGTGCGTAATCTTAAAAGAGGTGTTCCAACGCTGCTTCTAAAGTGGGAGAATTGTTGGAAAAAGTGTGTGGAAGCCCAAGGGGATTACTTTGGAGGAGGAGATTAATGTATGATTGTAGTATTTGAATACACATTTTTTTATCAATAAAAGTCAGATACTTTCTGAACAAACTTCGTATTCCTTATAGAAAAAAAAGTATCATTCGCGAGGAAACACGGTACACAGAATGAAATCCATCCCCATGCTTTTTATCTCACAGGTCATCTTATATATTCGTATATTAGTAGTTAAGTAAATAAGTAGTGGAGTACTTAATCCACGTACAAGTTACCTTTGGTGGGTGTGGAGGTCCACCAGCCCAGGAGGTTCGTGGCGTTCCAGGCCAAGAACGGGGTAAGGAAAGTCGATCCAAAACCCCGGAATCCTTTGAATCCTTTCTTGCATGCTTCAACATTACGTCATCACCTGCCACCAAATACAATGTACACTACCGAAACTTCGTACACTGGTAAACGCCTACCTAAATCTCTTTAAGAAAACCACTGAGAACAATAAACAACAACAACTTCCAACATACACGACAGTTCAACCATACAATTGAACAATACTCTAAACACGTGACTCTTCTTGAGAGAACAATTAGCTCAATGAAACAAAATCACTTGTACATTTCACTGATGGAACTTCAATCTCCCTGTCTGAGGGTTTGCTGGATGGATAGCAACAAGTTTCCTGAGGAAGTTTCTGAGTCTCTTAACAGGAAATTGTGCGTCAACTTCCGGCCACTGATTTACTCCTTCCTCAGTCTTTGACGTCAATTATTAGAACAATGGTCTACCAGTAAGAAATTTCTAGGAAAATTCATAAATCTATTATGTCAAAACAAGATTTATATTCTATATTGAAAACTGTAGTTTAAAAACCGTTAAGGATACCGACTTCATTCACAATTATTTTTCGATAACGACGAATATACAGACTAAAACAACCAAGTACAGCTCTAATAATGTTTCAATCTACAAAAAACTTCCGCTCACGCATACCGACTGTCCCTACACCACACAGGTGAATAAATCATAATACTTTATTCACCATTACTGCTAACCCTCTGTTCTTGACCCAAATAGCATACACAGAAATATGTATTCATACTAAACAAAATTAAGTTTATTTGTTGATGCATGTAAGCTCTGTGATGAACAACACTGCGTGCGTGGGTTTTCTCGGGGAGATTTCCCGTTCTCCGGTTTCCTCTTACTTTATCGTTTCAACTAATTATTTCATCATTATTTATTTCTTCATTTATCATAACTTAATTTAGCTACTAAGTTACAACTATAGCTTTATGTTAAATAAAGATTTCATTTCATTTGCTGATTCTTAGAATGATGATAGATTTGAATTCGTTTTGTCATTAAATAGTTTATGCACACAATTCTTGATCACAGCAATTTTCATTATATAGTATGTCCTCTCAGTGCCACTTATTAGTGTAGATATTTGGAAGTTAACTATCTTCTCTTTAATTTATTGTGTGAAAAAAACAAATGGTATCAATAACAATTACTTCATCCCTTATAGTTCAATTTAGTGTTACAATTATTCGAATGTACTAGTTATTAGAACAATTGTTCGTTATCCGAATGATTATTTGAAGGAACTAATATTCGAATAATGAATTATTCAAGTTTTAACAGGACTAGTCCAATTCTAATGATTACTGAAGCACTAATCTTTCCCTATAGAAAATCTGCAGTACCTTGCAATCCTAAAAACCAGAACGCTTTTTACACACAAACAATACCATATCATCACATGAGAGATTCAATTTATTCCTTCGGTTATTTCATTGGAAACAATTGACCATGAAAGACAGACAGCAATGTCCGAAGCAAATCGATTAGGGCCCATATTAAAAGTACTAGTCCAGTAATTAACTAGTGAAACTGAGGAATATCTCGCAAACCGACCTCGAGATTTCAGTCACAGACCTGAACTGCGAAACGAGATCTCGAACCATTCGCCTGACCTCATGTGCAATAACCGTAGTTGCAAAAATTAATTTAAATAATATGTAACTACTAAGGTTATAAATCAAGTCTTTAAAAATATAATTGATTAAATTAAGAATTAATTTCAGAAAATAGTAACGATTTACAATTAAAATTAAAAACAACAATTTCCACTATCATACAACAAGAATTCTCTTGAGATGTGAACATTAATTTAACGTATGAAATTAAGGACATGGGAAAATTAGTCTACTTTTATGAAAAATTACTGCCTTCAAACAAACGCGATAATTAATGAACAGCAAAACTAAAGTGTCATAAAAATAAGAAATATTCATTTCATATGGTTGTTGAGAAAGACATTAACGATTAACGTCTTTATCGTTCCAAATCGTTTTGAAGGATTATAAATTACAAATTAACTCCTAAAAATTAACTGATTAAATTAAAAGTAAGAATTTTTAATTGATTAATTTAATCGTTATTTTCAACTGATTAATTACAAGTGTGGCACCAAAATTTAAATGGGTTCGGGAACATAGCAGCAAGAAGAGATGAAGTGTCGGGAAGCTTAGTTTTCTTCTTAAGTTGCATTTCATCTTCTGTTTTGGTTTAATTTGGATACACAATAATTCCCTTCCCATGTTAAAGTGTTTTAAAAAATGACAATTTGTGCCTTAGAGATTTGTTTTTAACAAAGATTCAGCTTCACTTGCATGTAATGTACAAGGATAAATACAATCACATGACTTTAAAGAACATCTGTAATGTCTCAATATCGATTTAAAATTTTCTGGAGAGGTATTAATTAACAATTGCCATGACATGTATCGCTAGATTCTTCATCGTTCTGTCAATATTTCTTATTTTAATAAAAAGAAAAGTAAGAGACACACGTACATGTTTATCTAAATCATGTACATAATGGCCGATCAGAGTAAATGTTACTCGTGGCTTAATGGACTATTTAAATCACATGTCACGTCCTGTTAGTTGCCATAGGAACGAGCATGCTGTTAAAGTTTATTTGGTGAACCATGCTGAGAACATATGACGAAGCTAACAGTGAAACTTGTAGCATGCTGGAAACTATATTCGTCGAAAAGACATTGAAAACTAAAAAATTATCATACTTCAAAAAATAATGGCATGCCACACTGCAAATATTACATGGAGATCACTAGACTATCTTATGTTCTAACGTAAACATCGGTTTTCATTGCAGTGCCACTTTCAATTATTTTCTACGATTTGAGACCTTTTGTATAACTAACTCTACTATGGCCTCTGGAACCCAGAGGTTCAATGCCGCGTCTACAAAAGCTCTTTACTTACTTCTATCCTTACCCAACTGGGTCCAGTTTCTACTTTGTATTCCTATCTCTGCGAGATCCATCTTAATGTTGTCCTTACATGTGCGCCTAGGTCTTTCTAATGGTCGTTTTCCGATTGGTCTTTCAGTCAAGACTTTGAAAGCGTTTCTACTTTCTTCCATCCTAGCTACATGACCTGCCCACCTAAGCCTCCTAGACTTGATGACCCTAATAATGTTCGGTAAACCGTATAAATTATGTAGTTCCTCGTTATGAAGTTTCCGCCATTCCCGTTTCTCTTGGGTCCGAATATTCGCCTCAGGATCTTGTTCTCAAATACTTTCAGTCTATGTTCTTCCTTCAGAGTAAGCGACAATGTTTCGCAACCAAATAGAACAGGCATGATTATCGTTTTATATATTTTAAGCTTCAAATTCTTCGACAAAATTCGCGACGACAAGAGATTTTGAACTGAATAATAACACGAATTTCCTGCTTTTAGTCGACATTTCATTTCTTCGTGAATGAGACCTTTTGTATATTTGGAACAATTCAACTTAAGATGAAATAAGTTATCTTCATCATGGCTATCATTACCATTTTCATAGCAATCTATGTTTGAAGCTGTACATACACATTCGATTTGTTAAACAAGGAATGTTAAAGAAGAAGCACGTATTACATTTACAATTAGTAGATACATCGCTGTTAAAAGAATACAAACAAGTGATATAATCTGTTACTTAACAGCATATACAGCACATCAAGCAGAATAAAAGTTATTAATTATTATTGACAACGAAACGACATACATTTTAGTGCCACAAATATTAGTCTTTCTGGAAAACTAAGCATGAGAATTTATCCTCAAGGACGTAATTTTCAAATTTTATGTATACCTCATCTTTGCACATTACAGTTAAAACAAAAGGTGCAGTTTTACTATACGGATCCACCGATTGTAAAATGTACAGAAAAATTTGAGCAAATCTTTAATTTGTCCATTTTATGTCGAGAACAGAAGCCAACCAACCCCTACGGGGCTTCTAACCCGTTCCTACTACTACTACTAGTATTACTCAATCAGGTTATATACTGTCATCTTGCTTGAATAGTGTATTTCATCTTAACAGGAATCATGGTTATCGCACATCAATTTGTACGTTAAAAAAAAAAAAAATGTTTTCCTTGAGGATTTACACGCACCCATATAATTTTGATTATTTCAGCAAGCTCTATCGATTGCTATATTTCTCATCAAGAACATTTTTCTTTACGTTAAACTTTAAAAAATAAATAAATAAATAAAAATAAAGCAATGTGTGGATTTTTCAGAGTCGTAACAAACGTAACTAATTGAAAGCTACGGTCGACCCAATAATATATTTATAATTCTTCCATCTAAAAAGTCGCCTATATGAGTCTGTACGATTAACACTATACTTTTGTGTGCGTAGTTCTGATTTGTTCCCTGGTGGGGTGCATTCAAAGTTCCATGTCTCACACAGTCTGAGCGATTCAAAGCGTTCATTCATCTTAAAACAGGCAGTAACATATTTGTGGTAAGAGTACGGCTGCTATCTAACTGAATTCAAGTTTACCCGTAAACATTATATATTATATATATATATATATATATATATATATATATATATATATATATATATATATATACTGAAGTACATTTTCATTGCAAACAAGTAATTTTTTTACTATCAAAAAGCTAGTGGCATTCTACTAACATACAGGAGTTCATAACAAAAATACTAAGGAATCACAACAAAAAGAATTACATCAAAACCGTTAGTACATTTATTACAAACCCACGCTTGATGCATGACCGAATAAACTTCACACCACAAAATATACTGTTTATCAACATACACGACGAGATCAAACAAAACATGCGAACAATATACGTAATATAAAAGAATGAGACCACTCATTCATTCTAAATGGACTAAAAACAACAAAACGATAATAAAACTCGGCACTTACACACAAGAGTGTATGGAAAAACAACAATATAATGCTCTTCTATGTCGCAACTGAGATGGCAGATGATTTGCAGCATCCATTTGAACATTGTTGTTTTCTTTGTAAGCGCGAATTCTGTTGTAACAACGAGGACGAGTTAGCTTCCATTTATCATTGAAAAATATTTATATTAAAGCAGACAGGTATATTCGTAACGGTATTTTCCACTAGTAATACGTACTGTATTCAACAAAAACAAACAGATGGAAGTACACATATTTCATTAAGGACAAGAAAGTTTAACCATATATTCTACACGAGAAGTTACACATTGTTCATATGTATGTCGTTCCCAACAGGGATTTTTACGTAGTCCGTGTGCAAGTTGATCTTTTGACTAGAATTTGAAAATAAAGCGTTGTATTCTCTTCAAGCTCTGAGTTTAATCTTCTACTGCACCAACGTAATAACGAGATTGATACATTCAATGAGGAAAGTCAATACATTTTGGAACATTTTGAAATTAAGCCACTCTTCTGAATAAGCTCTCAGCGTACTCGCCTTTGGGGTTGGGAGAACATGGTTCGATCCTCGGTGGGAGCTAATGTGGTTCGGATCCCACGTTGAACTGTAGGTTTACGTCTCATATAGCCTCGCTGCCGAAAGAGACGCTAAACTCAAAATAAAATAAAATCTAATATATATTATTCATACACTCTCTTCTTCGTAACTGAAAAATGTTTTGAGAATAAAATATTTTTTTTTGGCTAGGAATATTGCTGAATATTTTTGCTCTCTCTACGAAACTGTTGGTTACGGCCTTATTCCCAGTCCTTTTTTCAAGATCACGAAAACGGTTAGGCATGCATTACAAAACAAACTTTATGTAAAAAGTAACAAAATAATTAATTTGAGTCAAAAGATGTGTGGGGCACTGCTATGAACTTTGATAGTGGTATGAAATTTGAATGCTACCCATACAATGAAACCAATGTAGCAGGTCCTTAGTCGATAATTGACGAGTTGTGAAATTATGTCGGGATGAATTTTAAAATTATCGATTTGTTTCACATTACTTTCCTAATACTATATCATTATGGAGGAAAAATTATGATATTCTCTTTCATTTCAAAAGCTGCGAGGAAGAAACAAATGATGCACAGAAACCTGTTAGTTACGAGTGAAGAATGGGGACTATATTATGTTATACACGGGCAACAATCAGAGACTAGGTTTACCATGTGTGGCGACAAGTGCGTACAAAGACACATTTTTTACTAGAATTATTTCTCGCTTTATGGAACTAAAAGAAACAGTTAGCTTAGCGAAGAAGGAAATTATTGATTGGAATGCAAAATTAATATCTACTTCACCATGCTTGGATCGTAACTCTTATCTCATTTTTCTCAAAAGTAGTTCTCTCTCTCTCTCTCTCTCTCTCTCTCTCTCTCTGTTTCTGAAGATGATTTAGCAGCCAAAACTTACCGCTACTACATATAGTTATCTTTCTACATAATTTGTTGAAAGAAGGTATGTCATACAAACTAACTCTCATAAATTCGTTTACTTAGATAGAGGAGGGGAACGAGGAAGTTGCCGCAGGGTATCTATGTACACACACACACAAATACAGCGAAAACAACTTTACTCTTATTGCTGCTGCTGCTACTACTACTACTCTAGTACAACTTTGCAACCCATGCAACCACTGTTTCACTCGTGGAAAGAAGATGGGTGAAGATTTACGAGGGATGTGGATGAATCTTCTCTCTGCAGCAAGGAGTTGATCATCCATCACTTGAAGCGAGGGGAGAAGGGACCCACTAAGTGAAGAACAGAAAATGGGATGACATGTGATCGATCTGAAACAGTGATACCGTAGATAAACAAACAGAAAGACGTACGAGTTGAGAGTTAGGGGAGGCATACAGCTTCTCTTCTTACCTTCTTCCCAATCGTTAAAACCACACTCAAACACTCCAATTTACATTGAAAGAGGGAAAATTAAAAAAAACTCCCGTCAGTTTTTCATAGTTCTCTCCTTTCCTTCTGTGAGGTTTAACTCGCATAGATCTCACAATATCCTTGTATTTCCTTTTTATACATTCTACTAAGTACAGATTTGTAATATTACAACGGAGCAAAATAGTTTGATACCTCTTTTTAGTATTTGCGAAGCTTATAGCACACTCAGTGAGAATGATCTACGCTATATTTAGATGATTTCAACTCTCCTTTCCCTCTATAAATTAGTATGGACAATATAAACATCTGTCATGTTAAGGTATAAATGCAACCATTGCGTATTACCTAAAGCTGTATGAACTTTGGTGTTTGAACTCCCCTTCCTCACTTATGGAATTCTGTGGACGCCAGTGCGATGCCGATTACTTTCTTTCATTCTTTTGTTTCTTTTAAATTGTCAAGTCAGCGCAAATTATTTTGCAGCAACATCTTAATATCATTTCGGAGTTCGATCTCAAAACTGCTTGTTATGGACTTCGTTCCTTTAGCTTTGGTAATGTACAGAAACTAATAGAACCAATATCAGATCATACTGCCTCTGTCAACACGGAAAATTTGTATTCCATGAGAATCAAACCTCTTCATCCGGCCCGCCTGTTCCCTTATTGAACTGATGTAAACTTTGAAAAATATCATTCGTGTTGGAATATCCAGTGTACCATGGGACATGGAGAGACTAATTCAGAACACGAAGAATCAAATTACCCACGAAAATGATAAATACTTTGTTCTGTTTGGTTACCATTATTACAGTTTCTGTGTTCCTGTGATGTTAGTGTACGGTGAACGAGTTTTCCCATTCAATATGGCCATTCGATTGTTATGAAAATGTTATACATTGTCTCATACGACCCTCAACGCCAGTAAGTTCTCTGTGATTGGCCCACCCCCTGTTCTAACTTGCACATACCTGGTATAGAATTTGTCCTGCTTCCCCCCCCTTAATTTCATCTAAAAGTTATCAAAATCCTTCCGCCCACACGTCCACAAAGAGTGTAATATAACAACATTTAAACTATATATATTATTAGAGTATACTGTAATGGTTTGCGCACATACAACTCCTTTCTCAATTTATAACTTCTGCCATGTAACACGAAAAAAGTAAGATTTACGATTTGGATGAACTTGTGTTAACTGTGAAACTTGTGAAATTATTTTCGTGTCGTCTCAAATTTAAAGAGATACTAATGTGTTTCTAGTCTTGACCCTAGTTCAATTTGCAAGACGAGACGAGAAATGTCTGATCTCGAGAGTATATACAACTTCATTATTTACTACACAAGAAAAAGTAGGAAGAAAAGTGTTACTTATATTGATAAAATTTCTATGTAGCTATTATTTCGTAACAATCAATTTAGCTTTCCTCTCAGATTTAATTTTTGCAAATATTGTATTTTTTTTTTTTTAAGTACCACCCTCTAGCTGATGGGCACTCCGATTTTTGGCACATTCACTTGAAATGGTTACCGGTATTAAATGAAGTTCAAAATTATGCACTACCCGATAAATTAAACCGAAATTCAGCCCAAGATATTAATTTAATTTAAAATGATAAATATCTTTCTAAAACATGATCTGAATTGATTGAGAGAGAAGTTCAAGTAGAAGATTCATGAGATCTAGTATCACGAGTAAATGTAACAGTAAATGTCACATATAGACTACATACCTAGCAATATATTAGCAAAACCACAGCCTTCTGCTTATGAATTGATAGTTCTGCTTCTTTCAGTTTATTTAGAACAACTGTAGCTTCAATTTGCGTATGTTCGAAACCACTGATCAAGCTAAGAAAAAGACTTTCCTCAAAACTTTGTGAGATAGGTTAAAAAATATATCTGTCCATCCACTACTTTATATATTCTTCTCTTCCCCACTTCATGCATATTTCAACAGACATGACTAGATAGAATAGTGGAATCTCTCCAATACACTGAGGAAAACTTTTTTCTTTTCTAAGATTACTTTCCCCCCTCTAATTCCGAGGTGTTCGTGTACATTCATTGTCGGCATTAATACTGTTGACTCAACTCCCCTGAAAATTAACTTTACCCTTATTATGCAACCTGTATTAAAAAAAAAAAAAAGGGATGGCAAATGACAGCCACGGGTTGTCTATATTAGTATGCACTGGTGCCAAGTCAAGTTCCGGACGTGACAACAATACGGTGGACTATTTTTCTATTAAATATTTCCTGCGTTTATTGTTGCAATCACTTCTTTCCTTGTTAACACCACCCGAAAACGAATTTTCTGCTTTATGTCAACTCAGCAACAGAATTCAATGTTCAATCACTACGCACTTTCTAAAATAAAATTTTTCATTCTCTGCGGCAAATTCTTTTATAATGTTATTATGGACTCATACACACACATATATAAACACTATATAGGGTGTTTGAGATAGAACGTCCAGTGCTTATAAATCAGAAACCGGCTGAGAATAAAAAGATGAAAACAAAAACTCAGATAGGAAAATATCAGGGCACATCATATGGTGGTATTGTGGTGACCCCCAGGGCCCTGCTTGAAGGGGGCCAAATTCAAATTTTCAAATGGGAACATGTATTGAATCATACCTCATTCAGTAGTCCTTAAAAACGAAACAACTTTTGTAGGAAACAATTTTCGATTTGGGCCACCGTTTTCAAAATGGCCCAAAAAGTGGGTCCTGTATCAGATAAAACGTCCACTGCTTATAAATCAAAAACGGCTGAGAGTACAAAGATGAAACAAAAACTGAGATAGGGAACGATGATAAAGCGTATCAAGTGGTATTGTTGTAGTGACCGTCAGGGCCCTCCGTGAAGGGGTCCAAATTCAAATTGATAAAGGGCATACTTTTTGCGGCCATTTTTAAAACTGTGGCCCAAATTGAAAATTGTTTCCTACAAAAGTTGTTTCGTTTTTCAAGGATTACCGAATGAGGTATGATTCAATACAGGTTTCCTTTTGAAAATCTGAAGTTGGCCCCTTCAAGAAGGGCCCTGGAGGTTACCACAACAACATGTGATGTGCCCTATGACATTTTCCTATCTCAGTTTTTGTTTCATCTTTTTATTCTCAGCCGTTTCTGATTTATAAGCACTGGACCTTTTATCTGAAACACCCTGTATATTAAAACATGGGACGAAACATATTAGAGCATCTTAGTTTTGTTCTGTCGTTCAACTGAAGTTCTGGTTTAAACAAACAAACAAACAAAAAAAGCCAATATTTCCGAATTCGTTGTCCATGATAAACCCTTTGCATCCTTGTACTCAAAGTATCTTTACCTTTCAATAAAGTACATATATAAGAGAGAGAAAGAAGGGCAGACAGAAGCGGAACAATTGTCTTGCGCAGAACAAAAGATGAGAGTAAAGATTAATTAAACCAATTAAATTTCTGTTGCTTCGGAATGGCAATTTTCGATCAATTATTTTCCAGTTTTAAAAAATGACATTTTGATTTGCGTGTGGGCGTTTCTTGGAAAGTTTCAAACTCAGTTTTGCTTTCGTCTTCGCAAAAGTTAAGGTGTTAAATCATAATACTGTGTGTTGAACAGAAAATGAACGGCATTAATTCACTTAAAAATTTAACAATGATTTCTGTATGTTGCCTGATTAAAGTAATCTTGCATATTCTGATAGCTCTTTCTGCTGTTTGTCGAACAGACATAAAATAAAAGGGTCACTTTCGGCAAATATGTCATTTTTCATTCCTTTCTCGTCAACACAAGAAGCTGCCTTTCTCTATTCGCGTGTTGCCACGCTTTATAAACACATAAGATAATATGCAAAATATTTTAATCCAACAATACAACCCTCTTACGTACTTTTATTTTTCAAGTGAACTGAAACTCAAGGTATTCGTATTTAAGCGAGCTTAATGCTTACTTTTTTTTTTTTTTTATGTAGCATCCAAAGATATGCATTCCATTAGAATCGAGTATAACTTGAATCCGTAGTTAACCGATAACTTCATTCAAATTTATCAAGCACCACAACGAATTGTTGCAATTCTCGACTTCGATTATATTGTTGCCTATTGCACATTATATAGTATCTGAATTTGGTAGTTATGAACTGTACGACAAACAGAAAGGAGCATCTTATGACACTAGTGTCTAGCGTCAAGTTGTGTGCAACTGTTCATTTAATAAGCGTATTTCACGAACGATTTTGTGATTTTGCACCCAGGCTGCAGGAGACTGATTTATATTATGAATAAAAAGGCGCAGAGAAGCAAATGGGAGGAAACGGAAGAACCCGGGGGAAATACATCCACATGGTGTTGACTTTCAAAATCCATCACTTGACGCAAGCTGCGATCGAACCGGGCATCTCACTACCAGAGGTGAGCGCTCTGTCACTGAACCATCGCAGACCCTAATACAGTAATTTGTTAAAAAAAAAAAGAGTGTCACGCAACAGTAGGCTACCTATAAATTGTGTTTTGGTAGTTTATGCAAATTCGTTGTGTTTTAAAAAAGTACCTTACAATTGATGCGTATCATATTTACTAACAATCTTTTAAAAATATATAATTTTAAGTTTTTAATTTTGGGCTGAGCAGTATGTTCACATGAATACCGTACTACAATTCGAATTAACATTAATAAGAAAGAGGAACAGGGGGAGGAAGACAACTCGAGCTAGAAATTAGCTTTTAACTGCACAGTTGTTTCCTGATTATACTTGGCGTTTCACTTAATGGATTGGCATCACTGATGAATAGGAACAGAAAAGCGAAAGAAATAAAGAAAAGTAGAGGCGAGAGAAGTCGGCCCAGTCTGATTAGTTTCACAACTCAATTGTAGAACATCAATTTTCCTTACCTGAAGTCCAATTCCCTCAGCTAATCTACACCACGAACGTTGGCAAAGAGAAAAGAAAGAAAGAGAACGAGAGAGAAAGCACACGCTTGGCATTTCTCTAGTCTGTCACGTCACAAGAGATAATACACTTCCAAATGATATCGACATAATGCATTTCTCCAAGTTTCCATTTTATCCTATGGGGAAATATTTGGATAGGTACTTCTAGACGCTTAATTAAGTACTAAATGAAATGGCGAGTCTCTTTCTGGTGAACTGTGGAACGGTTGCTGACCCCATACCATCAGTTTCCCATTCTCCCTTGGCTCTGTTGATAACAATGCTTCGCGTCGTTTTCTTCGTCTAGCTTCTCCGCTTGATACATCCTTTTGTAGAAGGGAACAGTTCTAGAAGTCTGCCGCCGACGCCGTTGTTCTGAAAGAACGCTACAGTACTGCCATCTATTTGACATTTCGCACAACAAAAATTGTGATAGATGACAATTTACTGTATTTCTTGATAATTTTATTTCCTTGTAACTGCTACGTAATGAATCAAACATTAGGAAACAGATGAAAATTAAGTAGGATAAGAAGTCAGTTCTATCTTCAAGACTAAACCAATAATAAGTCAGTTAATTTCTAAAATGCCTTCCAAAGTTCAACAAGGAGGAGAATGCCTATGTTCTTTTACCGATTCTGTAGATGGTTAGAGTTAAGTGTCCCTTTCCAGTACAGACAAAGGGTTCCTACTGATCTGGAGAAATCTATTTCCCTGACTTCCATGACAGGTGTCGGATGACGTTGAGATATAAATAAGAAATAAATAATTGAATATTTATATATAAGAACATTTATTCTATAGAGACAAATAGTAATAAATTGTTCATACGCACATTTCCACTTACCTCCCATAAAAATCTGAGCAACGTTCCATATAAGGTTAGCTAAGCTGAAATCGGAATACAATTAGCGTTAAAAAGTAACTATTATAAAATTTCCCTGACTTGCAGACTTTTTCCCCTGGGCTTCCCTGACCTGCACCATTTTCCCTGACTAGTAGGAACCCTGCTATGTGAGACATGGATCTACAGTTTAACACTAGAAGGACCGGATGGGTCAAAATGACCCATCACCATATTTTAATATTCCACTGTAAACGTACTTGAAATACTAAGTGAATAATATTTTATGAATTTGTTACTGCTATTGGCCTTAACAAATTCATAAAATATTATTCACTTAGTATTTCAAGTACGTTTACAGTGGAATATTAAAATATGGTGATGGGTCATTTTGACCGATCCGGTCCTTTTTAAAGAACCGGATAGAATACGAACCACCGTAATGCGTTCCAATTTCAGGGTTCTCCTACTAGGAATCGAACTCGGACACTGTGTACCTGAAGTGAGCGAAATTGTTGAGAACATAGGAAATGACTCACCTAGTTAAAATAGGAACTAGTTAATCTATTTAACAACCGAGATGGTTACGATTGGTCTGAAGTTAGATTCTGATGGGGGCACAGGAAATTAACGGAACTGTATAGCAAATTGCAGTCTGTAAAGCCATCAGTAATTGTGATGGAAATCTGTAAGCTGACCGTACATCATACTATTAATAAAAGTAATGTGGTATAGCATTTATGAAAGCAAGAAAAATCAGACAGACGACACCATCTTCATGTTAAAAATAGGAAAGAAAGAAATCCTAACGCTGAACACATATTTGCCGAAACTTGCATGTTCAAAGCTATTTTTCTGTAGTGTTTACGAACAATATAGTTCTACCAGTAGAGCTTAGGAAAGTAAATGTTGGTTTAGAAGTAAAAGAAACTGGAACTTTTACAGTACCATAAATATAACTGATTGTAAATAGCATGAAAAGTCCAATTACCGACAAAATTGGTTTTATCCTTAACAATGACAGGATTTTCAAATTTAAATTCAATCTTTCATAGGTACACTCATGTCCAAAATGATTCTCGCATATCTATAACACTCTTCTTGTAAGAATATAATTTGATAATGATTTTGCAGGGTACTTTTAATACTGATACTATGTGTATAATAGGGAAATGTATGTTTGTGGTGAATTTCATAGGAAAAGAATTATAAATACAAAAAGTAGAATCAGTAAAACAAAATGTTGCCAAATGGCCAAGAAAGTTTTATTTTCGTTTTATTGTTCTTATTTACTGCTCTTTTGACATGGAATTTGCCACATACATGTCTTTGCCGATTATACACATATTAACATTATAAGAAATACTGGGCGAATTCGTTAGCAAATTATATTCCTACAACAACATATTTATAGACAGGCGACAATAATTTTGGACATGAGTGTACATGTAATAATACATTAACCAATATGATACAGGGGAGGGGACGTTCGTCGAACCCATAATCAAAAACTGCTATTCTGCACGGAAAAGTATGTCGAATGGAGTATAAAGAATTGTATTCTACTACTTTTGTCTCTTAATTCGTTATGGTTCATTTTACAACATTACAAACTGGAGTAGGTTCACTGGTTATTAACGCAGGTTACCATTTTTAACAGGCTGAAGAATGGCCATTCTACTTTGCTACTTACATTGCAGGAAGGACAGAAGTAAAACAAAAACACACTACGTGACGTGTTAAGATTGTAACAAACATCTCTGCACAAAATACAGTATTCAAAAAAGTAACACGTCATAACTGTGTTTAAGTCACTTGATACAGACCTACCGTAATTTTGTTATTGTTCTTTCTCAGTATTGTAATTTTTGATTCATCTAAATTCTTTCAATAGCTACAAGAACATCTTATTAACAAAAATGTTCTTATTTCGTGTAACTAATAAAAGGTCTTAAAATTACTACTTCACAATAGATTTCCTTTCATGGATTCAAAAGTATCACTTTCCCCACGAATGCTACGTTATATATAAAATATTGGTACTTATAAGGGTTAACAATATTTCTTATGCCATTAACAATATTTTCCATATTATTATTATTATTATTAATTATTAAGAAGAGTAGATTGAAGGGAAAGACACTATTTACAAACACTTTTGTACTGACAACCTGATTTGAACATTTTCTCGTTGTTTAGTATTTTATGCAGTAACACAGTATAATTCAACAAATTTGTTCAAATTCAATATTCAATTTAGGATAACATGGACAATCTCTGAAAAATCTATCCTACTCAAACATTCTCCCTTCCCAATTACTATATATATATATATATATATATATATATATATATATATATATATATATATATATATATATATATATATATATATCAGCGTGAACACCACTGTAAATAATGAATCTTTGGTTCGCTCATCAAAACCTCTTCACCAGGTTTTCAGTATTCTGCTTTTTATTCTTTACTTTTTTTGTAGAGGGGTTTGTAGTTGGAAAGGCTGGTACTGGTCGTAGTGGTTTCCATAGTAACGAAATGGCTATTAGGAATTCAGTCTCGCCAAGTAAACCTCCTGGGTCATATCAGCGTTTACCAAAAGTGCTTCCGAAGAAAGACTTCAACATATCTAGTTATTTCCGCCATGTGGATGTCAAAAAAAAAAAAAAAAAAAAAAAAAAAAAGTGTTATCTCTGAAATATTTCAATCAGCTTTTTCTTTTAGGAGCTGAAACCATTTAGGAATTCATCAAAATGGCCGCCCTACGCAATATATCCTCCTTACGAGCCAATTATGTCCTCCTCTGCCTCGTAAAACTGCCCTATATCAGACAAGCTAAGCCCATTATAAAGTCTAGCACTCCCGATATTGTTAACACACCGTTCTGAAGTCACAGTCAACTTCTTTCATGTTTTCTCCCTTTCATATCCCCCTAGTTACCCACAGCGAAGAAGACATTTGTAGAGATATAGAGGGTCATATTCTATGTGCTTAGTATGAAATATATAATTTCGTCTGCCACAGAAAATATCGAGTTCATAATATATTTATTTCATTCTAACTAAAATATAGTTCTACTAAATTTCAGCATAATTCTCCTGGGTTCAGTATAATAAAGTTATTTAATTGATGAGCAATAATAAATCCTAAAATATGTTTTTCATATAATTATCTATAATTTGCAATAAGATTTTAAAAAAAATCTGGGGATCCACAATTGAATGGAGAAAGAAAGAATTTAATATCACTGTTCTAGGGAACATAATTTAACCGTATTTTAATTAAAAATCCAAAGATCAGGCATACACCAATCGATAGATCTTATAGAACCGAACAAAATTGTGTGTTAGTGTGAAATTTTTTTACAGTATACAGTCTAAGAGAATTACGGGAGATCTCGAGGACCACAGTTTAAGAAACGCTGCCATATATAAACTGCGAGTTGACGATTTCTCACATTAACTCGTACCAACGCGTGTTGAATCAAATCGTTAAGAATTTAATTCAAAATACTTTATTTCTCACCGAAAAGCACTAAGCTTTCTGAAATAAACTGACATTCGTATCTCAGTAGTAGAGTAATCGCCTTTGGTGCTAGCTGTCCTTGGTTTAAATCTAGGCAACGTGAATGTGGAGGACAACATCGTGCCCCTCTATGGTCTCTATGGGTTCTCTTGTCTCCTCCCACATTCTAATTTCACCAATTATTTCATATAATCTTTCTTTGGATAATGAGACATTAACATGAGATATAAAAAGTTTTTCAAAAGAAGGCCCTTCGATTTACGGGGCCTGCGCGAGTGTATAAAAATGGCAGGGGTCAATGTTATAGGTGAGAATTCAATATCCAAAACGAATACATTATTTTGCGCCAACTTTTGACTTTTTCATATCAATAAGAAGTAATTCGTAATATTGAATTTGTAAGACTTTTTTTTTATTGTAATAAAGACCTAAAGGAACCGGATGAACGAACAACAAAAAACGTGGGATGCTGATGGCTAGAACTTTTCAAAGGATGCTAAAAGGCCTGACTTTTTCCCCTTTTACTTTACATACTACGGATGTGAGCAGTCGCCGAATGTTACTGTATCTTTCACGCTTCTATTAAAATGGGATGTGATGTATTTCGAACCCAACTAGAGTTTACTGGAGAACAATTTGAGTTGTAAAGTTTAGCCGCCTTTAAAATGTAATACCAACGAATGGTTTTATTCATTTATGACACACAATCAGCAACAAGATCTTTCTTTCTCTCCTCACAATAACATATTCATCTGCAGCTAATAGGTGTGCATACACATGTCTTCACTTACAAACTGACATATATCATCAGTTTGTTTTCTTCCATTTCTACTTCCGTGCGTTTTCGCTCCTCCTTTATATGCCTTTCGGCGGCGAATCCGTTTGAGGCAATCCAATTATCCTGTGAGTCAGCAGGGAGGAAAAAGCTGATGGAAATCGGTGGATTTGGAGACCAACGGGGTGGAGAGCTGTTGGTGTTAGAAGGAGATAGCTGGAGGAAGGGGAAGGCAATTATATCATCGTCAGATGACTCTGCACAAGAAAGGTTTCTTCTATGCCGCCTTTACTTTCAACGTCCAACTTGCATGTTCTTACAACGAGAGAGGCAATAAGATGCTGACTCTGTTGAGAATGCCATTAGTTGAGATCTCCCGTTACATACACGCACACTAACGTATCTCCCATTATTAACGCATTATATATTTTCTTTAATGAGAGAGTATTTCAGCACTTAAAACTAGTTTAAAGAGAGCTGAAGTGGAGTAGAAGACGTAAATTGGAGAAATTGCAGAATTCTAACCGGCCAAATTAAAGTAACGGGAAAGACATGGAATACTGATTTGTTTATAGACTCGGTAAAGCTTTCCTCTTTTCTTTCCTTCTTTTATTATAACGAGCTCTTGTTAAATTCCTAGTTCCTACGCACATTAGCTATGAAACTGAAGTTTGCACATATTCACAAAAGTTTGTCTATTACATTCTCTGGGGTGGCTTCCTACTATATGTTGCATGGTTGAGCAACCGGATACATTTTAATACTAAAGATAGAGCCCTTTCTCATTATCCGGCGAACTGCCGTGTACGGTTCCGACAATTTGCCGGACAGGGTAGAAAAACATTGAAAACAACGGAGCTTTTCACATATGTACGGCGGTCGCCGGACATTTATCCGGCGAGCAAAAACAGCCGGATCTTCCTGCTAGAATCCGGCGCGGCAGATCGCCGTGTATAGCCAAGCGGGACATTACAAGAATGAAGCTCTTAACATATACGCGGCAAACTCCCGGATGGGTGTTGGGGGAGGAAGCAAGTGTTGCCAGGAAAAAGTAGAGAGTGGCTGCGATAATATAAATGCGTGTGTTTTACGTATATATATATCGCACCCCCAGAATAAGACTGTCGTAACTCAAAATAGATTAATTGTTATCAATTTTTAACGTGTAATAATTGCAATGTGTATGTATTTAAGAAAGACTTTGTCTGCAATAATTATTACTATACATACATATTGAAACGTTACAATCTTCAAAAAGAGACGAGATAATGAAGTTCCTTTAGATATAACAAATTTCTTTGGCTTACTCTTAAAATTGACATTTCAGAGTTACGACAGTTTTATTCTGGGGGTGCGATATATATATATATATATATATATATATATATATATATATATATATATATATATATATATATATATATGTGTGTGTGTGTGTGTGTGTGTGTGTGTAGTGTATTTGTGTATGTGGTTATGTTCTAGCCCAGTACACCTGGACTAATTTGAACCAAATTTCTTACATACAATATATGAGAAAATATATGTAAAAATAATCGAAAACGACCGATACTACCGAAGTGTCGAATCCATAGGCAGTTGATTAAAGAGTCCAAATCAATATAAATTATTTTTTCTATGTAATAGAAGATTGGGAGAAATAAATGTCCGAGTAGCACTGGATAAATGAGCTTTTAATGCTATAAATTTGTGGTGCGCTAAAATTGAAATATACACTATCAAATATTTCAGCAATATTATATATTTAGTAATAATACCTTGTGTACTTTCAAAAAGCAAGAGAGAATTCATGATGTGATATTTGATAAATATACCGTACCTTATATATATATTATAATTATCTTTAACACTTCTATGGTTGTAATTTCTTGAATAGTCCTTTGAATATAGGGACTAGAAAAATGAAATCTGAGTTTTACGTCCCACGGTTATGCCGGTTAGGCTAAAGGAGACGGTGATTATGAGAAATGAATGAAATGGTGGAATGAAGAAAGTGGGAAGAAACGAGAGAACCCCGAGAAAACCCACGCACACGGTGTTTGTCCACCACAAAGTTCACTTGGCGGGAGCAGGGTTTGAACCCGGGACCCCATGCACCAGAGGTGAACGCTCTACCACTGAGCCACCGCGGCCCCATACAGGGACTAGAGCAGTGCTTCAAAGAGACTTGAATCAAGTCTGAACGCTTAAAACAGAAGAACAAACCCGAAATACTATAATAATAATAATAATAATAAATAATGCCTACAGATTAGCCTTGGGATCGCATTATATATATATATATATATACAGAGGTTTATATTTCCAGTTGCAATAAGCGTTGTAACTGGATTCCGTAACATTGAGCATATAGAGGGAGTTCCTACTGGAGACTACATTTGTTTGCTATCTTACCATATTGTTCGCTACCAGTTGCAGCCATCTCGGCAACCGATAAACAGTTAACTTCTGTAATAGTTACAAACTCCTCAACTTGGGCAGCACTTGCCTCAATTGGTAAAGTGAAAGAGTCACATAAGCTTGGAAAAAGAGAAATTTGATTCACAAAACACAAACTGCACAGAAATGAGTGTCTGGTGGTAGTAATGTTTCTTCCACGCATAATATTAAAGAGGCTTGGTGCTTCCAGAGTTGGACAATCGCCCCGCCCCTCGGAGATTAAAAAAA
This sequence comes from Thermobia domestica, assembly GCF_964235325.1. Lineage (NCBI taxonomy): Eukaryota > Metazoa > Arthropoda > Insecta > Zygentoma > Lepismatidae > Thermobia > Thermobia domestica. The sequence goes on from NC_137454.1 coordinate 250,534,043, forward strand.
ATGTTTATCTAGTCCAGCCCTTCACATTTTGATCCTGCCCCCGGACGGAAGTTTCTGGGGGTGATAGAGTAATAATAATAATTTACAATGGTATAGCTTTAGGGCCAGCAATGTAACCGACTTCGTCATGGTTTAATGGCCCGCAAAAACTTCGTCCTTTTCTGATTGAGAAACAAAAATGTGTGTTTTGCTTCATATGACCTCAATTAAATTACATAAATTCATACACACCAACATCGAATTTACACAGAAAATTGGTAATTAAACGTTTTCGCTATCTTTAAAATACCGGTATTTAATTCATTCTACTTCACTAAATAATCATCTTCAACGCGTACTGAATTGCTTCTCTGTTATCACTGTTAGCTTAAACTCCTTGATCCCTCTTCGTAGAACAAGCTGAAGCACGGTTTATCGGTTCCAGACATTCGATACAAGATGCCGTTATGGAACTATGACGTCAAGATCCTGGAGATTCTTTGGCAAAATGCCACCTAAGAAGCACTGGCTTTCTTTCAGAACGATGATGAACCGGAGAATAATAGCAGTGGAGGTAGAATACTCTATCAATTCCGCACTATATGCCTCCTATTATAAAGAACTCATCTGAGGTTCTTAAATCACATGCAGCTCAGCATATGGACGAACAAAGATATTTGCTACGTGATGCTGAATAGCTCCAAAGATGATTATTCTGCATTAATTTTCAACTTATACAGTCTTATTATGTTCAAGTACCGCATGGTTTATCTACTTCGAAATTTTACTAGTTTTATCACAAGGATCATGTAAATTACATAAACAAAAAAGGTTTTTAACAGGCATCGAAATAACCGGAATCTTGGAAATGTTAAGAATGAAGCTTACGATTTTTTTTTTCGCTTAAAAATTTTCTTCTTTGAATTAAACAACTTTTCTAGTTATACGTTCTTACATAACCAAATAATAAGCACGCTCGGCAATTTACTGCTCGATTCCCGTATAACACACACAAAGTACGATTTAATAACAGATATTTTTGTTGTTAATGTCCCACATTTACGCCTTTTAGGCTAACGGAGACGAGTGATTAATGAAAGTGAGTAATTGCGGAAGAATTAGCGAAATGGAATTATGAAGGGAAACGGAAGAATCTCGAGAAAGTCAACAAACACTATTGCTCATCACAAACTCACATGGCCAGGGATCAAACCAGAAACACCTCAAACAGAAGTGAGCACTCTACCACTAAGCCACCGTGTCCTTTCTCCCAAAATATTAATTAACTGAACTAATAACGGTAGCTTCATCTAGTATAATGGATGGATTTTAATAAGACTTTTAGTGCATAGTTTGCATTGGCGTACTAGTTTCTGCTAAATGTTTTCAAGAATGTACATGTTCCTTGATCCTATTAAAATTTGAATAGATCAAGTTGTGTGCTGCAACGTGATTCCATGAAATGCTTAAAAATTTTACCTAAAGTGTGTTACTATTTTCAGCAAGAAATTGTCACGTTAGGTTGGCATTTTGAAAGCTAGAGACACGAAGAAGAATTGTAGGAAGGCGAAAACTTCAGCTACGGTACTTTTCTCTATGGTTGAACTAACACTCGTATGAGGATACCTAACTTGGTTATTTGAATGTTTGTATCAGCGTACTAACACCAAAAGCTGTTAGAACAGAGGAACAGTGAGATAAAACAGAAAAGCAAGTAATCTCTGCAAATGAAGATATCTTTCGCTCTCTCTAACTCTGTACAAACACATACGAACACACACGTCTCTCTGAGATTACATCCTCTAGTCCCTCACACTATGTAATTTCCTATCCATTCCTTCACTAATTCCCAGACTGGTTAATTAAACTTCAGGTACAGGGGGAAAGTGGAGAGTTCTTTAGCTTCACGAGTACTCGAGAGCAATGTTAACAACATTGGAAGGAAGAAAATGGCTCATCCTCGCTTCCGCTATAGAGGAACCTTATCTGCTTAGCCACGGACATCTGAATTTAAAGTTTGAATCTACTGCCGCATCAGGGAATTAAAAAACCGACACGAAAATCTACCCTTCCACTAGAAATTTACATTATTATGCTGCATTCACAAGACTGGCTTTATGCATGTACATAAGTAATAACAAAGATTGATGTCAATACTCCTTCTTCCCCCTCCTATGAAGGAATAAAAATGTAATACTAATAATTTATTTTTAAAAAAGAAAACTGTATTTTGGAGACCTTACAGAAAAGGGTAAATCATCAAACGTTACGTATGGTATATTGTTTAAGCAGCACAGGAATGTCAATGTTACGACTGAAAAAAGAAGCACGAAATGTAGTTACAATAAAATTGACAAAACTGGCTAGGTGAAATGGCAACGCAATAGCTTGTATTAAAAATAGGAGAGAAAAAGAGAGAGCACTGATTGTAAGAGGAAAAGAAACTGTTAAATTATAGTTTATGAGGAAACAATGTATACATAGAGATGTGACGTATAAGATATTACTGTGGAACGAATGAATGAAAGAAAAACTGCAGTTCATGAATGGTATTAAAATTGATTACAAAAAATGACTTGATGGGTGAAGATTAACAAGCCACAGAATTTTAAACGCCATGATTCATAAAGTGGCATCAGAAGGATCATCTTTCCTTTCAAATGGTAACTATAACATAGTGCAAATATTTTTAAAACATTATTATTATTATTATTATTATTATTATTATTATTATTATTATTATTATTATTATTATTATTATTATAACAACTTACCCTTAGTTCACTTTTATGAACAGTCAAGAAAACAGTAGTACTACGAAAAGAATGCCACACGTTTTTATGTTTTTAAATAGCCAGTTGGAAAACAAAAGTTCAGATATGCCACCGAAATATCAATTATAGTGAAGTGAGAGATGGAGATACATGGAAAGTGAACATGCACGGGACAATTCAAGGAGTAAAGTACTTTCTTTTCTGTATGCTTATTTGACGCAAAACACTCATTTGCGTCTTAGCTCAGTGTTACCTGACGGCAGGTTCTGTTTCACTTACCCTAATGTACAGTCTTATTAAAAACAAATCTTGACCACTCGCCTTGCTATATTTCGGGAAACCGCCGGCAGGAATTTCTAACATTTCGTCTCTACATAAAGATTTGATTTAATTTCAACCGTAGATATTTTTTTTTTCACGAGCGCTGAGTGGTCAGTTTATATCTATATATGTGGCCCAAAAGTAGATAGATAGACCCGTACTGACCGGCTCATGGCACTTTATATAATTTACTTAATGTTATCTATACAAGCAGTGACTTACAGTTTGTTTGTTATTTGTTTTTAATTTCTTTTCAATCATACTTTAAGCTTGAAACAAACAAAAGTAAATAAACTAATTATCTTAATAAATTAAAATGTCATACTTTGTAGGACTGTATACCTACTTTTGGGCCTTATACAGTATATATAATGAAAGCAAGAATGCATCTAGGCGACTGTAATGATTCCTCCGAATATGGATAGTAGGGTGACCAGTTCTCTTCTTCCGTAGCTTAAAAATAAAATACTATATACGAAAAACTGAAAATAAGGAATTGAAATGGAAGGATTATTTGACGAAAGTGGAATCGAAATACTACGTTTACAAAAACTGAATGGTTATAAGATAGTAATTTGTATATGTTAATATTCTCTTGTGTAGCCTATATTACTATTTTCCTCCAATATATAAGGACACTTCGATCACTTATACTATTTAAAAGTGAGATACTTAATGGAGGGATATCAATATTATAAATTCTTTGTTCATTTTACCATGTCTTCACTGTTATCTGGACACACACACACAAATAAATAAATAAATAAATAAATAAATAAAAGTAATAGTACTGAGAAAACTAGTGTAACGAACTAAATACTGACAAAGCTCACTGAACTACCTATTCTTCGACAAGAACTTTCATTTCATTACACTGACCTTGAAACTGAACCTTGATAAACACGAAAGTGAATAGTAATTAAGTAACTACGCTATGAAAGTATTTTTATTATAACGAAGAGAAAGCGGTTTGGATTTTATTTAGAAAAATAAATGATTATTGCTTTTTATAATAAACCCACTTTTACACACTAGTTAATGCAAATTATCAACTGAAAGAAGTTATCATACATTACTCTCCATTTTCCACTATCATGTTACATATATTGAGTATAGTGCTTCAATGCCATAAAAAGTATCACATTTGTAAGTTTCCTGAGCTTGTAAATGCATTATTCGCGTAGAACATTCTATAACGCACTCATACGCAGAATCTCATAAAAGTCACTTGTTATTACCAATATGTCTTCATTAATCTCTAAAAGTTATTTCATTTTATTATTTCTTTCAGTGTGACGCCTTTCTTTATTTAAAAAAAAAATAAATAACTAGTGCTGTGAGTCAGCGCAGGCCGAGATTCATAATGTGTTTTAATATCCTCTCGAGAACTGAATGGATCTTCATTATATGGTACACATACGTACTGGAACTACGCTCTGAGCTCAGTTTCTTCAGTTTATTTTGTCCTCGAGATATTTCCTAGAAACATAACACACTATTGTAAGAAGATATGCGTATCTTCCCAAATTTCATTTCTACGAAATGTTTCTAGTTGTACTTCACAGAGGTATATCTATACATCTTTCCTCTATTAATGGAACAAGGAATGTAAATTAGAAATGGTGTTACCTTAATTTAATGTATTACTCTCTCATTTAGGTTATTTTCAACAACTTTCTGGCACGTTTATCTGGAAACCATCATTAAAAAAAAAAAAAAAATGGCTTTTATCTCGGACAAGGTGAGTTATGCATGCATGCTGACCATTATGTTATGCCTGCTGTAATGTGTACATGTGAAAATTAGGGGCTAACTCCCAATCCACAGATGCTGAAACTGTTAAAAAGTTAAGGGTGGGATTTTTATGTGTCACGTTCTCCCTTTTACATTGACGACAACGATGAGGAATAATAACAAAATGATGAGAGGACAATGATCATTACACCTGTGATCTTTGCAGGATTTGGGTTCGCGACATAATAGGTTTTGCGATCAACAGCCTAATGCCTTACTTAGCGTTTCTCAAACTGTGGTCCTAGATGCATGTCCTTATTGTCCTCTTAGAATAAACATTAGTCCAAAAAGAAAATTACATATTACAGTTGAGGATCTTAAATGGATATATATCAAACAACTTCTAATAGCTTATATAGAGGTGCTATAAAAATATTCTGGATAACCTTCATTACAATAATAATAATAATAATAATAATAATAATAATAATAATAATAATAATAATAATAATAATAATAATAATAATAATAATAATAATAATAAAGACTATTTGGTATAAATTTTCTTCTTTGAATATCACAAGATTTAATATTGAAATTGTAAATATATGAAGATTAACATTATAATTGGATATATTGTGCTCTACTTCACTAAATAAGTGAATAAATAAAAATAAGGAAATTTTAATTAATTAATACTTCTAACTATACAGGTAAGGCTTGTGTGTTCAAACTTTCTTAAAGAATGATACATTTGGTTCCAAAAGAAACAAGTGTAGGGGGGTTCGTACAACATTCCGATTAATAAAAGCTGTTCTTCCACTTGAAATCACATTGAGAAACACTGTCTTAGACCGCTCGACTAGCGAAGGGTGTTCGAAAAGATAGTTCTGTGAAAACGTACTCGAAAGAAAATTAGACGAACAAACAAGCGAATTGAGAAGTTACAGGACGCGAAATATCATTACACTGTGCCAACATTATTAAATGTGTTATGAACAATAGAACAAAACATCCTGGATGGACTGGATAAATGGTTCGTATGAGCAGGGTCGGAAGACTCCTGTTGGTTGAAAAGCCGGTGGAAAAATGGTCTTTGGGCACGCTGAAAATGAGAAGATACTTTATCGTTGGAAATTAGGAAGATAAGTAGCAGTAACCACTGGACTGAATTAATATTAAGATGGTATCTAGGTATTAAACATCTAATACACTGAAATGTTTGTAAAACTTAACTAGAAGTTATATTACCTAAATTTATTTATTTGAAGGACTGGTGATTGGTCACAGCTATAACTAACACGATTTACTTAGAAATTTTCCGACATCTTTCTGTGATCTTTTCACGAGATTCCAGACTTGAGATCTTCATATTTGTGTATCTAATTCACTAGAGGAGGAGATTTTTAAATATATATTTTAAATTTATGTAAAGCGGTTATTAATGTGGTTGCGATGGGAACTAAAATGTAATTAACTACACGAAGGTATCTGCAGACCAGGACACACTTCCTGGAAATTTCCTCTGTAAAATATTCCAAGTAATGGTTCAAAAACATCGTGTGTTTTTCCTTCTCTTTTAGGTTGACATTTCTTTCCTGACGTTTGCTGCTAGCCACGAACCATCAAAGTTATTTTATTTGAGAAGTTGGCAGAGTAGAATTACGCTTACAATACGCTTGTGATGAAATGAAGCAAATACAAGTTTATCATGCTTGACAGTCAGTGAGTATCTAATGTTTTTCAGCATTGTCATAATTAGAGACCGGGTGTTAGGCAAAATGCCTATTCTTTAATATCAAATACAGGGTCTATCCAGAAGTAGTAGGACTGACTTTTTCCCGCGCGCGCGAAGCAATGTAGGGGGCCTTGGAAACAGGTGTTGACCGGCGGCAGACGCCTGCGTGCGTTAGTTGAGTGTGGACCACTGTGTTAGTGACCTCCTGTTGTGATGCCTCATCGTTAGTTGCGATGGAGCGAAATTTTGGAGCAGCGGTACGCAATCAAGTTTTGCGTCAAACTGGGAAAATCAGCGACCGAAACCAAGGACATGCTTACGCAGGCCTACAAGGAGGATACCATGAGCCGCACAATCACCCCGTAAAAAGAAGGCCAGAATGTCGAAATCGATGTTGATTGCATTTTTTGACCGTCGTGGCATGGTCCATAAGGAGTTTGTACCTCCTGAACAAAGTGTAAATGCAAGATTTTACGTGGAAGTGCTCACAAGGCTGCGAAATCGGATCACACGCGTGCGACCAGACCTGGTGGGGGAATGGAAGCTACACAATGAAAACGCGCCGTGCCACGGCGCGTGGATTGTAAGGGATCTTCTGACCAAATTCGGGCGTTTCCACGTTGCCTCACCCCCCTACAGCCCTGATGCACCGCCGGACTTCTTCTGTTTCCCCGTATCAAAAGGCAGCTCAAGGGGCATCGTTTCGACTCGGAGGAAGCGGTCCACGCGGCGACGACGAGGGCGCTGAACGGCATCCCGGAGGACGACTTCCAGAAGACCTTCGCAACCTGGAAGGCTCGCTACCAGAAGTGTGTGAATGCCCAAGGGGCTTATTTTGAAGAGTATTAAGTCGATGTACCAAAATGTTCAATAATTTAAAAAAAAAAAAAATCAGTCCTACTACTTCTGGATATGACCCTGTATATCATCAAAAATAACATTTCAATGTTTATATTGGAGATTATATAGTTTCAATTTAAGCCAATTTTATTTTGCCTATTGCGCTCCTTACTGCCTTAACAATTGTTTTAGTGCCTACTGTTGCCTATTTTATGCATTTCCTTCAAAATAGGACTAACTCACTCTATGGCTTATGGAACCCGGAGGTTCAATGCCGCGTTCACAAAAGTTCATCATTGACTTCTATCCTTAGCTAACTGGATCCAGTTTCTATTTTGTATTCCTATTTCTGCGAGATCCATCTTAATATTGTTCCCCTATCTCCGCCTTAGTACCCGGCTATTGGAGGCGATCGCAAAGCATATTTATTGCTCATGCGTACGCTTGGAATACGCTGACCATGTATTTAAATGTAGTTGATTAATCACAAACGCGAAAGCAAAAACGCGGAGGAAACGTCAGCTCGAGCGTATTTGGTGCGTTTCGGAACAATAGACCGCTTGCTATTTAAAAGATTTCAAAAGGAAGGGGGGAAAGGAAAGACGTGTTGCCAGGCAAGGGGATTGCAGCAAGAACCAGCTGCTTGGAAGATGGTTTGTGCAGAGTATCGGAACTCTGCTATTACACACATGGACCTGGGAAAAAGACCCGGAAACCCTGACTGGCTCACAGTATGATTTACACATCTGGTGAAAGTAAAATTACTGAATAGCCACTTTGGCCGCGTTCGCTACAGGGGGTAACGCTTTCTCAAATAGCCTAAGTCTTCCTAATGGTCGTTTTTCGGTTCGTCTTCTAGTTAAGACTTTGAAGCGTTTCTGCTTTCTTTCATACTGGATACATGACTTGCCCACCTGAGCCTCCTAGAATTGATGACCTTAACAATGCTTGGTAAACCGTATAAATTATGTAGTTCCTCGTTATGAAATTTCCGCCATTCCCCATTTCCGTTTCTCTTGGGTCCGAATATTCGTCTCAGGATCTTGTTCTCAAATACTTTCAGTCTATGTTCTTCCTTCCGAGTAAGAGACCATGCTTCGCAGCCATACAGAACAACAGGCATGATTATAATTTTATATATTTTAAGCTTCAAATTCCTCGACAGAATTCGCGACAAGAGATTTTGAACTAAATAATTACACGAATTCTCTGCTTTTAGTCAACATTTAATTTCTTCGTGAATATGGTTTTCGTCTCTTAATATTGATCCTAGATAATTTGAAAGTATCTACTTTATCAAAAGTATTACTCGATATTTTAACGTATCCATAATTTGTTGTATTACAATGAGCTTTCTTTCTGCGATGAGCTTTTGTAAGTCACAAATTTTCTGCAGGAATTCCAAACTAAAAAATCAAGATACACTATCACGTTTTTATTACAGCGTTACATAAAGCAAGGTAAAAAGTTTTCAGCGGTATCCCTAGTTCGAGGTACAACCTGTGAAGTCACGTTTTTTGAAAGAGTTTTGCTAAAAGAAGCATATATATCCTGATGGGGGTCCATTTAGGATAATGTATGTAAGCTGGTCTGTTGTTCCAATATCATCACTAAGTCCATCCATCCTTTGCTGCTGATCTTTTCTCCATCACATTAGTAACCACTGAATTCCAGGTTTCTCATATGGCCTTCGACAACGGTATATTTAAACAAGACGTCATTACTTTCACTGAAACAAAGTGTCTCGGAAATCAGTTACTGTAACGTTAAAAAGAGTTTTCAATGAAATTCATGTCAAGCTTCGTTTTATACATACAGTAAAAGAATATATTAACAAACAGGTATGTTTCTATATTTTTTGAACATTAACTATGACTAGAATTTACTTTTTAATGGAACTGAGTATTTATCTTCATTATTTCGAGTTACATTTTAGTGCCTATTTTTTAAAAATTTTAAGTGTCACTATACCTGCCTATTTTCCAGGTTTTTAATGCCTACACATCCGGTCTCTAGTCATAATATTTAGTTATTTCAGAATAACTTCTACAAATCAAAATCGATTCTTGAAATGTTGTACAGAACACTATAGATACTTTCTTCTTCAACTTTTATCCTCCTTCTTCCAATCGATTTCCTTTTACACTCCTCGCGGATACTTTTTTATTCTTCTTTTAATTTTCCCAGCAATGGGCGTCTATTGTTGCGATTTATTTCAGTGAAGCCAATCCAATTGTTTCTCCCTACGTCAGGCTGGAAGAAAAGAAATGATCACTGCAAAACGCCAAGAGCCCTGCTCCAAACTCAATATCCAGAAGAGTAGGGGAACCTCTAGAGAAGCTTGTGTACGGTATTGCTGCAATACCAGCCAGAAATATCGAAAGAGAACAGCAGTGTAACCTACCTTCAGTTAATTTTCTACTTGACATTGTTTGCTTTCACATCGGTGCCTTCAATTACTAGTTAATTAATTAATTAACTAAATCTTTGAAGCATAGATAACAATCTGCAAATTTCCACACTGATGTAATATGTGTGTATCGATATCAATCTACATACTAAAAATGTCAGTAGTATTCAAAATTAATCAAGTTTGGTGGAATTTAGAAATCTTAAAAAACTACGCAATTATACTCACAAATTTTAATCTATTTCAATGCCACAGCACTGACAGATTACATCGTTGAAATGATAGAGGTAGGGGGATGTCGCTCATAGCTACAGACGCGTTAACACGATCAAGTAAAAAACAGAGTAACATTAGTTATATCTCAGAGTAACTTCTGTACTGCAAGAAATTCAGTAACCATAGAACTCAGGAAAAACGAATAGGCCTAATATTGACAACTATTTCGGTGACAGTAGAAATTCAATTGCCAATTAAACCTGACAATTATTAATAATAATAATAATAATAATAATAATAATAATAATAATAATAATAATTTTTTATTATTGTGCTGCGGATCTGAGCAAAAATACAGCACTTTGTATGGTATCATTGTAAAGAAAAAGCAAAAAAATAGAAAACTAACATACTATAATGGGAAATGAAGAAAACTGAAGCAGAATAAGCTCCTCGCGTTGTTGTAAGTTCAAAATCGTTTACATTCAGTGCATAGTATGTGAAATCGGTAAAGTGAATTAAATTAATTACAACTGACTTACCCTTGTAGAAACGATGTTGTGACACCTAAAATACTTCGTACGTTAAAAATATGTTTATGTATGATTAGTTCGAATATGTTTGAACATCCATTAAAAAGAGTAATTGGCCTACGACAAAGAAAAATAAACATACTTGGCAATGACTTACTTCGAAAATTTATTCCACTGTTTCACTGTTGGCTGTCTCACAGCAATATTTCAATTTGAAACTACAATTACTGCACAATACGCTGGAACGAAAAAACTCGAATTTTTAAATGTTATTTCTGATGTAAAAACAGAAAAATAAAATTTTAGGATAATCGAAGTATGGTTTGAGGTGCCACAAAGACGATAAAGTTTCACGAATATGACATTTCTTATTCCACTTCAGCTCATTCACTCTTCTTGCACTATAAAAAAAAATGATTGTAATTACTTGTTATTTCTTACTGTTGAAGAAACACTTTTTGGAAGGAGAGGAATAAGGAATAATGATTCTATCTTCGAATACAGCAATTTTTTTTGTTTATTATTATTATTATTATTATTATTATTATTATTATTTGCTCATTTTTGGCTTAGATTTATTTTTTTAACTTCATCATAAATTTAAATCGCTTGACCTCCCCATCCCAGAAGTTTGTTTCATCAATAAATAGATATAACAAGTACAACAAAGGTTTTTATAATGCAAATAAAAGAGCAAAATCAGCTGAAATAGTACACGAAATTTAGATTTACGAAAGATACATTATCGTACTTGCAGTACCTCAAAGCATGCTCCGATTACCCTAAAATTTTACTTTTGTCTTTTCCGTATCAAAAAACATTTTCACACTATTAGAAACAAAATTTAAAATTTCGAATTTTTTCGTTCCACTCTACTGTATAATCTCTATGTTGTGCAGCTCTCAGGGTTTTACCCTCACTTAACTGGTTAAATTATTACCAAATGCAGAATTCTTGGCAGAATAGACCCTCCCAGCTGACATACCAACCTGCACAACACATAAAAGTCGTCGGCCTGAGTGAATGAATGACTGACCGACTGATCAACACCCAAACCAAACTGCTTACACCAGGAACTTGGAATTTTGACAGCCCATAAGATTTGTAACGTAAAATTATCATTAAGGAAGGATTTCTGGGTATTCGACGAGGAAAGGGCTCAAAATAGGGATGGTCATTATTATATTAAATGCCCATATCTCCGAATTTCTGAAAGTTAGAAACATAAAATTTGGAATATGGACTTCCGATTTAAAATAATTAGACATGGGTTTAACTTTATATATAATTTCCGCTAGGCATGAAATTTGGTATTTATATTTTTCATTTAAAATAACTGTAGAGGTGTTTCAGGGTTTTATTGACGCTTCTTTTAGAAGGGAAGAAAAAAGGGAGGAGTTGCGATTGTTAAGATGGCCATATTTCGAACTATCTTACGATTAGAAACATGTTAGGGATATGAAACTCTATATTTAAACTTCTTATACCATACAAAACAAGTGGGAATATATCACAGTGTTTACGAAAATTTCATCTTTACCGAAAGAAGAGGAGCAATTTCTAATTTTTTCCTCAAATAAAAATGACTTCGAGGTTATCAGTTTCATCATTAAGGAAAGACGAATAAACCGTATGAAACAAATTTTTAAACACACTTGGGGCGAGGCAGGTTTTAATAATTTTAATTTGACTGCAATGCATATTCTAAGAAGAGAGTTTAAGTGTTTTGTACAGAATAATGCTATAAACTTATTTTTTCCGTGCGAAGAGCGAAAGCAAAGGCTGAAATATAAGGCCGCAAGCCAAGTAAATTTAGGGGTCTGGGGCGAAATCCCCAGCTAGTCGGAGGCTAATTAAAAATTAAATTAAATTCAAAAGGAAGCATAAAAGATTGGATGGTACAGTTTGTAGTTTTATGTTTTAATCTTACCAGAATAATTTAATAGTTGTCTTGAGGATGTAGGCAAATGAAAGATTGATTTAGCACTGTTTCAAACAGTTACTATTATTGATAATCTCTAAAGTACAATTGGTTAAGCTTTCAATGATTTTCAATTTTTCGGTGTTGAACTGCGATCGATAATCTAACACTTCTTTTCTTGTTTTGTTATTACATTGGACCTTTTCGCTTGTTGATTGAATTTTGAGTATTCAGACCACTATGTATGTGTCGTTTGTTTTGTTTGTTGAAATTTAGCGTTCCTATCACCGAGGCGCCATGACACGTGGACTTGTAATTAAGGTGAAATCTGAACTATCTTAATGAGTTCAACGCTTTTGCATGCGCTAGCCACAAGAGCTGCGGGAAACACAAATTTCTTTGTCTTGTCATATTTATCAAAGTTGCATAAAAAGTATGGAAGACCCTTAACGAAATAAGATAGAAATGAACTGTCGTTGGCTTGCACTGTAGACCCTAACAACTGTAGAATATTAAAAATATTGTTACCACGTGTTAAAATAAAATCTGAAACAACGGAAAATATAAAAATACATCTGAATTTTCGGTGTTTCCTTAAACTTCGTCACATGCACTTACAGTACCTATGCGAATAATTTTAGAAGCACTAGCACTAATGCTATTTCATGTTAGATTATTTTTGCTAAACACCTGATAAAACATATTATATGCTTTTCTACAATGATTCAACCGTGTCCTAAAATCTTGCAACCCTAATTTACTCATTTTCCGACGTTATATAATAATGCAATTTTGCGGCGAGACAGTTCGATGGCAACCCAAGAACCGAACTCAACCTTCTCCGTATGCAACCAGCTTCACTCTAGAGTCACAGCGGGATTATCTAGTACACAGGAGTTAACATTCCCAAGCCCGAACAAAATTTCAGATTTTCGCAATTCTTTTACAACATATTTGAAAAAATAAAAATATTTTTAAAAATGTACTTTCTTTGAAAAAATAAAAAATCGCACTAAAAAGTAAATACTATTGTTTTCAAGAAAGCTACTTTTTAAAAAAAAATATATTTATGCATGACTAAAAAGAAAAGTGCTCTTATACACACACAATCAACTTACTTTTTCTTCAACTCTGATGTAAAACAAGTGATTGTATATGAGAACGCTCCTCATGCATTTCTTTTTAGTCGTGCATAAATAGAAAATTTTAAAAGTAAGTTTATTGGAAATATATTTACTTTCTGTACAATTTGTCTTATGTTTTTTTTTTTAAAAAGAAAGCATGTTTTTTACAAATATTTTTAAAATATTTTTTCTTAATGTTACTTCACACAAGAAATCTAACCAAATGACCGCTTTAGTAATCTACCTTTTATATACGTAACTGCTATAAATGAATATTTCTTGTTCTTTTTCATTATAAAGTAAGAAGTTCTTTTTCTCCCTCACTCTCAAATAAAACGGGAACATCACCTTTGGATAATATTTAATTTATTGAATATAAATAGAAGAAATTAAATATTTTTTTTCTTTTTCCAGTTTAGAACAAATTCTCAAGACTGAGTGACAGTTCTGGTGATTTGTGATCTGAGATACAAAATCTATCGCCATTCAATAAGTTGAAGC